>NC_090813.1:176020887-176341387 GCF_000390325.3 Nicotiana tomentosiformis | reverse complement strand
CTTCATGTTTTATGACTTGTATGTGTCATTGGAATTGAATTTCGGGAAGTTAGGAGTTGATTTGGAAAGAAAATTCTAAATTCAGAAGCTTTAAGTTGGAAGAGTTGACCAAGGTTTGACCTTTGAGTAAACGATCTCGGAATCAGGATTTTTAGGTTCCAATAGGTTCGTATGATGATTTTGGACTTGGGCGTGTGTTCATATCGGGTTTCGAATGACCCGGGAGCGTTTCAATACTTAATATTGAAAGTTGGCGCATTGGAGGTTTTCAAGTTCTTTAAATTTGGTTTGAAGTGGACTTTGGTGTTATCAATGTCCGTTTGGGGTTCCGAGCCTTGGAATGGGTTCGTATTGTGATTTGTGACTTATACGTAAAGTTTGGCATCATTCCAAAATATTTAAGTATGATACGAATGCGTTCGTCGAAGTTTGAATGTTCGAAAGTTTAAAGAAAGGTTTCGATTGTCGATTTGTAGTTTTGATGCTGTTTGGTGTGATTTGAGGCCTTGAAAAGGTTTGTGTTATGTTTTGGGACTTGTTGGTGTGGTTGGACGGGGTCCCGGGGGCCTCAGGTGTGTTTCAGGATGGTTTCAGGTCATTTCTCCCTGTTTGCTGTTGTTGCTGGTTCTGGTTTTGTTCTTCGCGAACGCGAAGAGATTCACACATTCATGAAGAAGGAAAATTGGTGGCTGCCTTTTTGTGCTTCGCGAACGCGAAGAAAGAGTCGCAAACACGAAGGAAGAATCACGAACGCGAAGGAGGGCTGGGGGTTAGGGGGACTTTACCCTACGTGAACGCGACAAGGTAGTCACGAACACAGTGAGTTGCTGGGTTTGCAGTGTTCCCTTCGTGAACGCGGAAGGACAACCGTGAACGTGAAGGAGGAGTTCCAGGATGGGGGAAAGTTGGCTATCGCAAACGCATGGTGGTTGACGCGAACACGATGCTGTGGACTGTTAGGCCTTCGCAAATGCGACCATGGGCACGCGAACGCGATGAAGGAAGGGCCTGGGCAGAATTGTTTTAAAGCGGGATTTGGCTCATTTTCTTACATGGGAGCCGACTTTGGAGCGATTTTGAAGCATCACTTTCATCATCAATCACGAGGTAAGTGATTTCTACATGTTGTGGGTTAAATATACAAATTTAGGCTTGTAAATTCAAGAGTTTAAGTGAAAAATGTGAGGGTTTTGGTGGAAGACCTAAAATTTATATTTTTGGATTCTTACCATCAAATTGGTCATGGAATTAAGAATAAATGATATATTTGGATTCGTGGTGTTATGGATAATGTTTATTTCCAAAGAGTTTCGAAATTTGAGCACGTGGGCTCGAGGGTTGACTTTGTTGACTTTTTGAGCGGAATTGGGAATTGTTATAAATTGATTAATTATGAGTGTTGGAGTATATTTTTATTGGTTTGCATGTTATTTTCCTAGTTCGGATTGATGTGCATCAGTTTGAGGTGTTAGAGAGGCGTTAGAGCCGGTTATAAAACTTCAGTGCGAGGTAAGTCTCATGTCTAACCTTGTGAGGGGAAAACTACCCCCTAGGTGATGTGATTATTATGTGCTACTAGTTGTGGGCGCTATGTACGCATGAGGTGACGAGAGTCCGTACGTAGCTAAAGCCTATTTATGTCTGGGTAGACTCAGGCTTCTATCATGTAATATTTGAATTATTTGAACTCCATTTGCTAGCTTAATGAATTGAATTTATAATTAAAATTGATTTAGAAATACATATATATATATATTAGACCGAGCTTTATCACCTTGAGTTGTTGGCAAATTATTTGAGAAACGAAAAAGGTTGTACTCACTTTATCTCCTGTACCTGTATTGTAAGCATGTGTCTCATAATTCGATAAGTTCTTTCCTTTCTTGTGGAGCGGGCCGAATGCCTCGATAGTTTATTGAGATGCATCTCTGGTTAACGCCGGTCGACCCTCGACAGTGTACATACTACTCTGGATCGGGTCGTACGACCTTTGCATAATCGTGTGTTATATCGCTAATAGTCCGAATATTTACGAGATTTTCCTTCCACTGATGCCTTGAATTTTATATGGTATTTTTTATTTGTTTGATACTGGCACTTGATATTTTCTGAGCTGTTGAGATAGGATACGAGAATGAGAAATTTATATCGTTAAAAGTAATTCTGAAAGATTATGTTAGTCACAGGTTTTACCTCACTACTAATATTGTGCTTCATATCTGTTTATGAATTATCATACTGATTTATTGGACCACTAGTAAGTGTCGATGTCGACCCCTCATCACTACTTCTCCGGGGTTAGGCTAGATACTTACTGGGTATGTATTGATTTACGTACTCACGCTACACTTCTGCGCTAAATGTGTAGGATCTGACATGCTCGTTTGGTGGTCATCTTGGCTCGCAGCTACTGAGGAGACTGTATGATGAGATGCATTCCAGGCTACGTATTGCAGCCCACAGAGTCTCCATCGTACTGTTTACTTTATTCTGTCTTAATTACATTCCAGACATATGTATTATTATTATTGTACTCCTTAGTAAATGCTCATGTACTTGTGACACCGAGTTTTGGGATATTCTAGCTAATGCTTACATATTTGAATATTATTATCACCTTTTATTTTTATGCATTACTAATTATGTATGTACTCGTGATTTTAAAGGTGTAAATTTTCTTGATTAATAAAATTTATGATTTTGAAAGTAATAAAATGAATAATTAACGTGATAGTGCACCGTTGGCTTGCCTAACAGTGACGTTTGGCGCCATCACGACCTATAATGTGTTTTGGGTCGTGACAGTTCTCCACTTTTCAGTGGTCTCCTAAACGACTTTAGATCTCCAACGATTGTATTGAATCAGAAGAACATTTCTTCAATAGATTCACCTTCCTTCATTTGAAATAGTTCGTAATTATGAATCAGAAGGTTTATCCTTATTTCCTTAACTTTGTTGGTTCCTTTGTAGGTGACTTCAATTTTGTCCCACATTTATTTTTGCAGTTTCACAGCTTGATTTTTTTCATACTCTTCTCCACTTATGGTATTGTACAAAAATATTTTTGCTTTAGCATTTACCTGAACAATGGTAGACTGTTCGTCAGTATAGTTATCTAAATCAAGAGGATCAGATGATACCTCGCCTTCAGTGGTTTTGCCTTTTTTTGCTGGTAGAATAGGGTTATCTCCCTTTTTATCACGCACCAGATTTTAGTATCATATGATTTTGCATATATTTTCATACACACTTTTCAGTGTGAGAAATGTTGAACATTAACCTAAGGTGGTGTTGTTTGAGAGGTTCCTTCTAGAAAGAGTGCTCCAACAAAAGTGTTTGATCTCATGGTCAAAGAGTATTATTTTGAGACCTGCTCTGATACCAATTGAAATGCAAAAGGGAAGGGGTTAATTGTGCCAAATTTAAAAAATATATGAGCAACTGTGATATTAGTCGACTCTTTTTCCTGCAGAAACTGGGTTTGAGGAGAATAACAATGAAAAGAATTAAACAAAGACAGAATAAATAAGATACAGAGTTTTATACTGATTTTTGTACCAGTATTGTACCTACATCCAGTTCCCTTGGGTCACAAGGGTTATCTTAGATCTTCAAAGATGAATTGTTACAATGGTCAATGATGTACAATTAAAAGTTTGTCAAGCATTTTACATAACCTCTTGATCGTTTTCCTTTTTTTCTTTCTATCTTTTGAGACATTGTAAGCTCAAGAATACAACGTTTGACTAAGAACTAGAAAAATGTAGAAAGCTTGTGTTGAAGTTGCGCACAATTCTATTCTTTTTTGAGTTCTTCATATCGTCGGTGGTTGATGTCTTGAGTTCTTTTCAGTCAGCAAGATCCTCATTGATTGTGAGTTAGATTGAGATATTCCTTTGATTGAGGCAAGTATTTTTCTAAGAGATTGACCCAAGGGATGCCTCTGAATCTAGTCAATAGATATGGATTCGATTCATCTAATAGACTGCAATTTTCTTCCTTGTGCTTGCCATATCCTTCCGAGGTCTTCTTGGACAATTATGTTGATTGACAGTTGATGTCTCTATCTTTTCTTTTAGGCAATGGATCTTCCAGTATGATGAATTGTCTGATTGATGCTCCTTCCTATGATATCGGATATTTGCATTTCAATTAGTTCTTCCTGTTGTCTTGATCACTTGACTTTAGACAAATCACTGGCATTTCTTTCCTTTTGTATTTATCGATTCTTTACCTTCCATGATCTATTTTCATGCAAAGATCAGAATGAGATTAGTATTACCATTATAAAATGTGTCATCATTAAAACTTGAGGTTTAACACAAAGCACTCACAAATCTTTTTAAAAAAAAACTATTACTATTCAAATGTATTTTATTATTTAACCTTATGTGAGGTGTCATGATTGAGATAACATGCTTCTAGTTTTCATTATAGATCTTGTTATTGTTGCAACATTACATATTAATCTCTTAAACTATGATCTTATTGTCAAAACTAAAACTTTAATATTACTTTTATGCTGAAGAATTATTTACACACTATTAGTTGTGGCTATTTTTATATAAGACAAAAAGCTTGTTGTGATATCTTCACACAATGACTTTTTATTAAACGAGGGAAAAAGGCAAAAAAAAAAAAAAAAAAAAACCCAATTATATGTCATGTCTATATTGTCGGCCTTCGAAAATCCTTTTTCTTCCTTGTGTTGTCCTAAACAATTCTGTCTAAATCCATCTTTGATAAAATAACCAAACAAAATCATTGTCGTCTCATGGGGAGTTCGGAACCAAAGTAGCGATTTATTGAACTCAAGCGACTAAAATAGAGGTAAAAAAAGTTGAACAATTTTACCTATAACACATGTAATACATGTGCTATATGCTAACGGGGTCAGTTATCTCGTTAACATATAGCGCATGTATTACATGTTCTGTAACCCAATTTATTTTAAAGCCCCATTTTTCTTTATATACTCTAGACTTGCTACGTCATTCGTTGCAAATTCTCACTACTTAGAATACTAGGCTTGCACCACCAATTACTCTCCGTTATCATAAATTTTAAACTTTCAACAGCATGATATGTCCGGCCGAGATGAAGTCCCTAGGTGTCACTGTGGGAAATGTGGAATTTTGAGGCCAAGCTGGGCCACTTGCATTCTAGGTCACAGAGATTGGATCTATAAATACATTGTGAGTTATTAATATGCAAATTTATGTTGGTTTTAGGATAAGTATTTTATTAGCTGAAACGCTGATAGTCATTTGTTAACTTGACCATTCATAAGAGAAAGATCAATGCAGTTTTGAACAATGGTACGATGAACCCATTAAGAAAGAATACTACAAATCAAGCTTGCTAAACCTTTGGAAAGGTATTGTAGAGTACGAAATGAAGATCTGGAAGCTTGAAAAAAATATATTACAATGCTGAAAAAGAAGTTGAGGCATTGAAGGAGAAACTGAAAGAAGCTGAAGAAGAAAATAATCAGTTGCAAGAAATAACTGATACAAAGAATAATAGGTGATAGTGATTGAAAACCACGTAGCTGATTTAATTTTGTTGTTTATTTTAATTTTTATATTTATGTATTATGTTTTATCCGCACTTTAAAATATTTCATGTAATATGTGGTTCTTATTATGCATTTTAATATATTTTAATATGTGCTTTATTGTGGTTCTAACTTTTAATATATCTATAATATTTATATTTGTAAGAATATCACACAAGGTTATATGGAAGCAAAGAAGAATAAAATATTAAGGTAATAATATTGTAACGACCCGATCAGTCGTTTTGTGTACTAGCTTTTCTTTCTATGTTTTAAGATATTTCATAACTCTATTTGATGATTTATGACTTGTGTGTGTGGTCCGTGTCGATTTTTGAAAAAAATTAAATGTGACTTTTAAAAAACAAAATATGATTTTTGACTTTAAAAATGACTAGCGTTGACCACAGTCAATGTTTTTGCTAAACAACCTCGGATCAGTATTTTGACGATTTCGATAGGTTCGTATAATATTTTTAGATTTGTACGCATATTTGGTTGGGGTGCCGGATGACTCGAGAGCATTTCGGCGCATTATGTGAAAAATTAAATTTCAAAGTTGAAAATCTTAAGTTTTGATTATTAATTCTTGATATTTCATGTTGTTATGATGATTTGAGGTAGCGAGCGAGCTTGTATGATGTTATTATTCTTGTGTAGATGTTCAGATTGGAGTCCTAGAGGTTCGGATGAGTTTTGGGTATGTCGCAGATGGTTTAGGCATAGCTGTTGATATCTACTGATGCTGAAGGCCTGCAGATCTCGCATTTGCAAGCATCGCTTTTGCGGTCAATGTATCGCATTTGCGAAATGGGGCTGGGCTGAGTGTCTTTGCATTTGCGAGGAAAGGCTAGCTTTTGCGGAGGCTGGACAATCGTATTTTCAATCCCTTTGGTCGTATTTGCGACCCATGAGAGTTTGCGAAGCTAGGATCACATTTGTGGTTGGGTGGCCCTTCGCAAATGCAATGTTTCAATCGCATTTGTGACAATTTTTTCGCCCAGGCACTGATCACAATTTGCAATCAGTGGTTCGCATTTGCGATTGCGATACCTACAACTAGGTAAAAGTGGAAAATTTCGGGACTTAGCACATTTTATACTATTTTTCAACCCTAGACTCCATAGAGGCGATTCTTGAAGAAGAATTTATTCCCAAATACATTGGTAAGTAACTTTAACTTATTTTCAATCAATTTTAATTACGTTTTCATGAATCTTAACATTAAATCTATGAATTTCAAAGTAGAATTTGGGGGTTTTGGGTAGAAGTTTGGGATTTTATAAAATTGAGATTTAGACCTCGAATTGAGGTCGGATTTCGAAACAAATCGCGTATCCGGGCTCGGGGTGAATGAGTAATCGTGATTTAGTCTGAATCTCGAATTTCGACCACGTGGGCCTGGGTTAACTTTTGTTGACTTATTAAATTATGATCAAGATTGAACTTTTTCATTCGTGGGTAGTTTCTAAAGCTTGTTTTGAAGTGTTTGAACGATATTGTGCTAGATTTGATTAGTTTGGAGGCTTGTTTTAAAGAAAAAGCCATAGTTGTGTTACGACCCCAATTTTTCTCCTTAGGATGTCGTGATGGTACCTAGTATCTAAGACTAGGTAAGACGATTACTTACAACGATTAAGCCAGTTCTTAACAATTATAACTTGAAACATGGTTTAATATAAGTACCGTCACAAACTCTAGTTGAATACCTGAAATGATCTCAAGGATCGAAATACGATACTATTCAACTAACAAAACTAGCAGTACAATGTAAGGAAAGGACTCCAAGGGACTGCGACGACCAAGCAACTCTAACTTGAATCCTCACGATCAACAAGCTAACTTTGCCGGGTCCGATATCTCCAATGCCTGTCTCGGTCGGTACCTAGTAAGTATCAAGACTAACCTCAGTGGATTAGTGACGAGGTACAGTCAAGACACTTACTAGACAAAATAACATGTGCAGTATAGAAGTATAAAGCTAATAATGGAAAGCAGAGATCAGTAAATGACAACAAGAATCAACAGGTGATATAAATAGTAAAGCAATATGAACACCGTGAAGTATCGTTCAAACCCAATAAGGAACACAAAGGAAAACCAATTAATCAAGCCGTTCTTTCACAAGTTTCACAACGAAATCACTCTGTGATACCTCATCTCATAGTCACAAGTCACGGGTCTCAACCCACCATCACATACTCACGAAACCTCGTGTTTACATTTCGAATCACAACCGTACAGACAACTCACGTGCCAATATCTCAATCCGCCCGGCATGATCACATGCTCACATTCATAACTCACCCGGCGTGGTCACATGATCACAATCACAACCCGCCCGACATGATCACAGGCTCACAATCACAATCGCCCGGTATGGTCACAGACTCACAATCACAAAATGCCCGGCATAATCACAAGCTCAATAGCAACATGAAAACGGATACTACAAGAACACATGGGCATGATCAATGAATTTCAAGTTTCATACGCCTGAGATGGTATAAGTGGCATGCTACGGTGTATGCTTGTGCGAGTGTACTGCTGCATCCCAAGTCAATAAGTCATATCAAAGACATCGAGTAGTTCAACAAAGCAACAAAATAAGTCACGCAAGGTGTAGGTCATACATACGGAAAAACACACAATCACACAAAAAATGACCAACACAATATCCCCAAGACATCATATATTATCCCTAACATTGTCACCCTTATCTCTCCGATAGCCACCCATATCGCTCTGTCCTGACGACATCGTTAGCCATCCTTATCTCTCGGATAGCCACCCGTATCGCTCTGTATAATAGCCACCCTTATCACTCCGCCCGAACAATAAAATTTACCACCCTTATCTCTCCGATAGCCACCCATATCACTCTATATAATAGCCACAATTATCACTCTGTATATTCAACAACAGTGAGATGCCACCCTTATGCCCCCGCATAACAACAACGGTAAAATACCACCCTTATACTCTGTATAACAACAATCAACCCACAAAACAATTCACAAATACTAACATACAACAACACAATGTATCAACTTATAACACAAGGGCCCATAGGCCACAACCTATCCAAAGATCCGATAATATTAATATTTCCACAACAAATAGCCCACGATTCAAACACAATGTGTATAAAAATCTCAATAATAACAAAACGAACGAGAAATTAACTCACAAGGAACAACACCCCCTTTAAACATAACTTTAATTTAAAAATAGATTAATGACTTTTGATAACCTCAATTCCATTTAATATGTTTAAGGATAATCTCGACAGTGAAAGTATTTCCATGAAATTACAAACTCCGGATTCTAGTATATGAATTAAGCTAAAAATGAAAGAGATGACACAAGCTAGTACTACGTCTAAATGCATGAGAATAAACCGGCAACAAGGGATATCATGTAACAATAATCTCAACGAAGAGTAACTCAGCAATAAAAGAAATCACGAAATGGTAAAAGTGGTAACAACTTCAAATAAAGCAATAAGAGCAAACTCGACAAGTAAAGGATGTGACATATAACGACAACTTTAAATAAGCGGATAATAGCAGACATAACGAATAAAAATATAACACGTGCTAACAATTTCAAATAGGTACAAGAATGAAGCCTAAGAGTCTAAACCAGTCAATTTCTACATATAAGCCCGAGTACGTAATCGTCACCTCGAGTACAAGGCTTTCACATAACACAAATAACACCAACGACTCAAATCCTAAAGGGGTAGTTTCCCCCACACAAAGTTAGGCAAGATATTTACCTTAAATAAGTTAAATCGATACTCTAAAATGACCTTCTCGTGTGAAACAATCTCTGGACGGCTCAACAACAACAACAACAACAACAATCCAGTATTATCCCACTAATGGAGTCTGGGGAGGGTAGTGTGTACGCAGACCTTACCCCTACCCTGGGGTGGAGAGGCTGTTTCCAATAGACCCTCGGCATCCTTCCCTCCAAGAACTCCCACCTTGCTCTTGGGGTGACTCGAACTTACAACCTCTTGGTTGGAAGTGGAAGACGCTTACCATCAGAGCAACCCACCTTGTCAAACCTCCGGACGGCTCAAATATAGCCAAATAACTTAATATCATAAATAAAAATCGTAGGAAACATTTTTGGATAATAAAGCTTCTATCTTTAATTACAACTAAAAAGTCAACCCAAAAAGTCAACCCCAGGCTCGCACCTCGGAACCTGACAAAATTCATAAAATCTGAATACCCACTCCGATACGATTCCAACCATACCAAAATTATCAAATTCCGATATCAAATCGTCCTTCAAATCCTAATTTTACATTGTTTTTAAAGATTTTACAATAATTTCCATTTTCTTTCATTCATCTCACTAATTTAATGATAAAAATAATTATAGAATCATGAAATATAATTAATTCCAGATAATTAATACTTACCCCAATCCAACACGTGAAGAACCCCTCCAAACTCGTCCAAAACCGAGCTCCCCAACTCAAGATGTGAATAAATCATCAAACCCTCGAATATATGGTTCTGCCCAGACCTTTTCGCATCTGTGAAATATTAGCCGCTTCTGCGGCGTCGCTTTTGCGACCAAAAACACATTTCTGCGAAAAACCACTAAAAGCTCGACCATCACACCCGGGAAAGAATCTCCGCTTCTGCGATATTGCAGGCGCGATGAACCTTCCGCTTCTGCAAGACTCCTTCACTTCTGCGCCTCACAATCTGCTCCTGCGCTACCACAAATGCAACCCATACTCTACATCTGCAGACTTACCTGGCCTGCCCAAAATGCACTTCTGCGCCAGCTGTGCTGCTCCTGCGGTGCCGCACTTATACCCGGATTGAGTGACTTTTTGATTGGTTGTGTGTTATGCTTTGTGGAAGATTTGTCTTCATATGTGAGAGACTAGCTTTGGGATGCTATGTTGCTCATCTTACTTAGTTTGAGTTTGTATTTCCTAGTTGAATTTCGCGTGTTCATTTTTTTGGTGTTACATTGTGAACTTTCTCGTTATTGGTTGTTGTTGAACAATTTCATATGAATGGTATATATATGTTTGTTGATATTGGGATCACGTTGCTCGTCGTACCAGTATTTGTTGATATTGGGATCGGTTTGCTCACCAAAATAGTATTTATTGATATTGGGATCGGATTGCTTATCACAATAGTATTTTTTGATGTTGGAATCGGGTTGCTCGCCACAACAATATTTACTAATATTGGGATCGTATTGCACGCCACAATAGTATTTGTTAGTGATGTTTGGTTATGATCCTTGCGTGTACTTAATGATTATTATTTCCTTCATAGAAATGGTTATGAGGTTATGTCTTGTTTGCCATATATGTTAACTTGCTCCATATCTTTCCAATTGTTGCTCTTACTATTATTCGACATATCTATTGCCTTATTTTTTCTACTTATTGTCTGCACAAGTACATAGTAAGTGAGTATATTTTGACTTAAAACCTCATCACTACTTCACCAAGTTTAGTCAAGATACTTACTGAGTACATGAAATAGGTTGTACCCATAATACACTTCTGCACCTTGCGTGCATATCTTGGAGCTGCGTAGCTGTGGAAGATAAAGCCTTTCATTGAAGATGTTCTAGCGTTCCAGATTCAAGCTACCTATTGTCCATGGTAGTTTATGCTTTTAGTTATTTTTATGTAAATTTCAAACATATATTGTACTTATTCTTCATATCGGTTTTGTAAATCTAAATCATAGTGGCTCATGACTTGTACTACCAGTCCTTGGGAGGTACTGTAGAATTTAGTTATTTTCATTCTTGTTGTTATTGATATTTCACTTCAGTTACTTATTCTATGTTTTGCTTACCTAGCACCGGGGGTTGGGTGCTACCACGACTAGGTGGATTTTGGGTCGTTCAAATATTAATTGTAAAATAATATTTACACAAAACTTTATTTAATGCCAAAGCTAGTAGACTATCAATATGTCCCACATCATGTATGCTTTAACGTATTTTCTAGCTTAAGGCGCATACCCTGCCGGCCGCCAACACGGGTCATCCTCATCCCGTCGCCTCTATATCGGAGGGTGCTCTATATCATGATCGTCTAAAACATCAGACCTTTTTCTTCCCTCCATTCTGGCTATTTTATACTTCTTTCCGACTGAAACAATCCTAGTCATTATAGGTGAATAGTCCAAACTGTTGGAAACCATCATATCATCTGAATCTTCTCGATCAACAAGACAGTCATCAGGAAGGCTAGCCGGATATATAGAGGAGTCCACTAGTCCCAAAGGAAGCTACAAAAAAATTAAATCGATAATTTTTTATGATAAATATAGAACGAATATTGAACAAATTAATTATTTTGATAGTCAAACCTGTGTCTTAGTTGGCTCTTGAATGGGGTCCTCGACAGAAATTTCTAAGGGATCATCTAAGTGGACCATACTCCCGCGCGCCTGCGAAGTCTCTAGAATACGAGTATCACTATTTACCGTCTCTCTGATAGGTGCTGAAGAATTCTAAAAAATATACAAACATATAAGTTATTAGTGACAAATACATAAAGTAAAATGAATAAATTATAAGGTTATTATAGTCAAACCTGCATCTCAGCAGGAACCGGCACGGGCTCATCGATGGGAAGCTCGGGGAAATCTCTGAGGTGGACCAGACTAGAGAAAGGCTGTGAAGTCTCCGACAGTGGTGATATCTCCTTCAATAGGTAGCGAAAATATATTATTTTCATGTTAAAGAATAATACTATAATAGTGATATTTCAAATATCAATAGTAAAATCTACTAACTTGATCAGAACCGTAGCTCACTCGTCTACCACTGTGCACATCTCGCACCGAATGATCCTCTGCAGCCTTGATGTTCTAGGACAATCCTCTATAGTACTCGATGTGCCTGGTCGATCCTTCACATCCCACGAAGTGCCTAGAACGTCAACAGGAAAGGAGGAATCCCAATCAAATGATGGAATATTGGTACCCACGAAGGATAATGTAAGTGATTGGCTAAATAGTAAAGTCCCTAGTGGCGGTAGTATGAATGTCCGCTCCAATAGAATATTCCTTACCTTGGTCATATGGCAAAACCCTCCACAGGTGCCTCACCACCCCTTCGCTGGCTACCCCATCCGCACTAACTATCCCGGCCAGGCTGGCCACCCTGCCCTTGTTGGCCAGGCCTGACACGTCTACCACGGGCTGGGGGCATGTCTAGGCCATGAAGGTAATCCTTTGGTAGAATATACACAGGGTCAAAACCTAACTGGAATCCACTCGTGCAGTAGCCAATGTCGCAATAGAAATTGAAGAAACCTAACTTTCCCAATGATGCAGTAGTAGTGCTGCCCCATCGTCTACATGCTCCTGAATCTCCAGGCCTATCTGGTGAAGACGGTGTAAGTCCACAACCTGTATAAAATATAACATATTAATTAAAGAAATTAAGTAAATCAAATATGACACGTAAGTAGATGCAATAATGTACCAGTTCCTCATGCCTCCTGACATATAGAACGTATCAGCGCCTCTCCCGATGATCAGGATTACCAGTCAAAGTGTGAGTGACACGATGATACCTAGACATGTACTCGTTCTCACTGTCAACATTGTCATGTGGATGGTCTAGTGGAAATGTGAAAAGACTCTAATCCCACTCCTCTATCCGGGCCTCGAGCCAGCCTAAGTACTCATGGTTAACCCAACTGCGATCATCATGTCCGTACTGAGTGACATGCCAACTGGGATTAACAGGTATATACTGTGGTCGGACAAACTGTCGTATAAGACACACCCCGTCGAATGATGCTCCACTATATCAAGGAAGATCAGTGGAACCTCAAAAAGTCACATGGCTCGACCTCGTGAGAAGTACTCTGGAAATTCGGCAATGATCTCGTTGCTCTATGGCCTCTATATGAACTATTTAGTAAACGCAAGACAAATAAAATATTAACAAATATACTAAGTCGAATATTTACCTGATCACCATCCAGGAGATCTAACATATCCTTGTACCATGGGAGGTGATGTCGAGCCTCGACGTTGCGGTCAAGGCCTATCTTATCAATCCATATCCTCACATGGGGTAATAACGTTGGTGCATCTGGAGCTAGTGGTCAAGGAGAGGGATGTATCTATAAGAGTCTCTCCCGATCCCAAACCTAATATTTATTGTGGATGTAAACTTAGTATTTTTAATACATACTTGATAACATGCTATATTTACATAAAATTTTATGTATTCTACCCCGACTTTAATTTACTTTTTTAGGGTTTTAGGTTGAAATATGATAAATTGAGGTTAATGGTTGAACTTTCCATGTAGGAGGCCAAGAGTGGAAAATAGAGATGATTTGAGTGAGAATGAAGCTAAAAGGGAAGATTCTAAAGAAATGAAAGGGAAATTGTAAAAGAGACAGTGAAGTAATTGCCCATAGCACATGGAAAGCACAAGAAAATTTGTGACTGAGGCAGTGAAATAACTTCCCAAAGCACAGGAAAATCTCGAAATTCATCCAAGTGCTGTGCAAAGCACAACTATAGCACAAACACAAAATTTTCTATGTTTTATCTTGAGGGACATCTTAGTTATTTGTCTTAGGGACATGATATAAAGGCTTCTAACCCTCAGTTCAGACACATTATTGATATGAGGAGGCAAGGAATACCATTATTGAAGCAAAATCGAGCCCAGAAGATCCCCAAGTCCATTCCACGAGATGAATCGAAGAGTTTTTCTCTATTTTTCTTTCTTTATTTCTATGGATATTGGTTTGACAATGGTTTATGTGTTTTTGAGTAGTATTATGAGTAGCTAAACCCCTCATCTAGGATTTTGATGGAATCTTTTGTAGGATAAATTCTTGTTCATTTATATAATTGAGCCCTTTGATTTCTCTACTTGTTCAACTACGTACTTATTTCAGTTGATTAAATGGACATCGATTGACTGTACCTATTTATTATTTATTACTTGGGAAATGGTGCATATTTAGGTGATTGTGGCACAACGTCACTCCTAACGTATGCGAGCAGTCAATACAACAATTTTAAATGTGGGTTTAGGAATAACAAAGTCTTGACGTGGTCATCGTGGGCGGTAAAATAGTGCTAGCTAGCATAGTTTGGGAGAATATGTCTTATAAATTATTGCAGTTTCTCGGGAGAGAATTACGACACCTGAAGTGCTCACGATCAATATATAATACTTGGGCTAAATTATAAAAGACATTGCTTGTAATGACCCGACCAGTCGTATTGTGTATTTGACCCCCGTTCCTCCTACTTGATGCTTTACATATGTGTAATTATGATTATATGATTTGGGGGGACGATTGGTTTGATTTCAGAGAAATTTTAGATTGAATTGGGACACTTAGTCCCTTGGTTGGAGGCTTAAGTTGTAAGAGTTGACCGGACTTTGACTTTTGTGTAGATGACCCAGAATGATGATTTGATGGTTCTAGTTGGTCCGTGTAGTGATTTTGGACTTAGACATATATCCGGATTTGGATTTGGAGGTTTCTAGGTTGTTTTGGCTTGAATTGGCGAAAGTTGAAAAGTTGAAGGTTTGGAAGGTTCATTGGTTTGACCAGGACTTGACTTTGTGGATATCAGATTCAAATTGTTGTTTTGGGAGTTGGAATAGGTTCGTTCTGCCATTTTGGACTTGTATGCAAAATTTTGAGGACATTCCAAGTTGATTTGATGTGGTTCGATATGAGTTTTGGAAGTTCTAAGTTCATTAGTTCCTTAGGTTTGAATTGAGGTGTAATTGATGGTTTTGATATTGTTTGTGTTATTTGAGGCATCGAGTAGGTCCATGTTATTTTCAGACCATTTTCCCTTGTTATGGAGTTGCTGATTTGTGGTGTTCTGGTGTTCATCGCAATTTCATAGGGAGGGTCGCGATTGCGGAGTGTGTTTTAGATGGCTAGTGATTTTCCATTTGCGTTCGCGTTGAGGATCTTGCATTCGCAGAGCTCGAAGGGCAGTGGTCATCATGTTCGCATCTTGGGCATCGCGTCTGAGTAGAGTGAAGGGCGGATAGGGGTCGCCAAGTTGCTGGCCTTTGCGTGTAGGGGACCGCGATCGCGTAGGCCAGGGAAGGTGTGTATCGTATTCGCGGGTGCCTAGCTGCATTTGCATAGTAGGATTTTTGGCTAGTGTTGGATTTGTTCTCCACGATCACTTTGGGGGGCCCTGGGCAGACTTAAAAAACTCTATTTCGAGGGTTTTGGTTATTTTATCTTATTTTAAGATATGGATCTCGAATTTAGGCCATTTTGGAGAAGATTTTCACGATTTGGATTTAGATAAGTGTTTTTGACTCTCATTTGTTTATTATTCATGATTCCAACATTGATTTTAGCAATTTTCGTGAATTTAAGTGAAGAAATAGAGAATTTTGGTAAAAGTAAATTGATGATTTGAGGGTCGATTTGAGGTCGGATTTGGATAAAATACATATATTTGGACTCATATTGGAATAGGTGTTCAGAATTTGTGAGTTTTGTCAGATTGCGGGTTGCGAGTTTGGGGTTGACCTTTTGGGTTGACTTTGCATGATTGAATCAAGATTTTAGCATTATTGTTTTGGCTTGTTGCCTATGGATTTTATTAATTATACTAAGTTGCTTTGGCTAGATTTGAGTCGTTCGGAGGTCAATTCACATGGGAAGGGCTTTTTGGAGTATTGATTCACGTGCTTTAAGGTGCGTAACATGTCTAAACTTGATTTGAGGGTAATTATCTCCATTGGCTATGGTATTTGAATATGTTGGGGGTGACACACGTGCTAGGTGACAGCGTATATGGGTGAACCAAGGTTATTCATGGATCGGGGAGACCTTAAGGTTATTTTATGCCTTGTTTGCTATCATGCTTCGTTATATCCATGTTTTCCCTACTTGTATGTTTATTTGAGCTAAGATTCATGTTAGAAATCATATCTAAGCCATGTGCTTATTTGTTTGAGACATGATATGGTTATTCTTGCCATTTTGAATTGTTTGCCTTATTTGTAGACATACTCTAAGCTATGATACTATATCCGTGTATGATGTCTCTGTCTCAGTGATTTCTTATTATAATTTCTAACATATTGTTGATGCCTAATATGCGTAACACTGTTGAACTGAATACCGTGAGATGTGGTTAATTGATACTTGAGTAGTTGATTTTTGAGTTTGGGCCATAGAGACGATTTGGTATTGGTCATAAGGTGACATGTATGCCATGCCTCATATTGGGCTAAGTGGTATTGCCTAGGGGGTGCCGCATACACCATGCCTCATGATTAGGCTATGTGATATTGATTATTGGCTTATATCCGATCAACACTTGGGCAAGGATCCGCCCTTCCGGAGTCTGGTATTTACAGTGACCGCAAGCACATGGTCATATGTATGAGCTTGAGTGAGGGGCTTATGTCAGGCACTCATACAATGCTGAGTGATGATGTTGTGTGTGAGGCTTCAGGGGTAATTGTGTCAGGCAATATACATATGCTGAGATATGATACACTTGATAATTAATCGTGTTATTTGTTGATTTTAGCATGTATACTTGTCATGCAGGTACCAGGTTGTGATTTTCCCTCATGTTTGATGGTGCTAGATGTCTTTATTTGGTATTTTGGACATGAAATCATTGTCAAGTTAAAAACACCATGCTTAGAAAACTCTGTGAAAGAATCCATGCCTTTATATCGTTCGAGTTACTTCTCATAAAGCATGCCTATTTTCCTGTTGTTTGTGCAAAGGTTAAAATTTATATTGTTCGAGTTACTTCTCATTATCGTTATTGTTATATATTTCTATATTGGTTATTGGCATTGGATGTTGTGAAATTTCCAAGATCGTCATTGCTTTCAGCTAGAGGTTAGGCTTGTTATTTATTGAGTATATGAGGTCAGTTGTACTCATATTACACTCTGCACTTTATGTGCAGATCCAGGTACTTATGAGAGAGGTGGTTGATAGCTGGAGGCATCTGTACCAGATCATTGGAGATTTTGAGGTAGCTGCTGATTTCATTCGCAGACCTTGGAGTACCATTCTGCTTTGCTTATGTTACTACTGTTCTATCATTCAGTGAGTTCTGTATCTTAGGATTAGACTCTGTATTTAAATTCTATAATGCTGATGTGCTAATTGACACTAGATCATGGGTTGGTTGTAATTGCGTTATTGCTGATATATTGGATATTTTATGATTATTCTGTTGTTGAGATTATTTAGTTTTATTATTGTGATTATTATTATTGTTTAATTGTTTGGGTTGCCTAGCAAACGATGTTAGGCATCGTCATGACTCCAGTGGGAGTTTGGGAGGTGATGAGTTGGTATCAGAGCCCTAGGTTGCCTAGGTCTCACGAGTCATGAGCAAGTTTAGTGGAGTCTAGTAGATCGTTACGGAGACGTCTGTACTTATTTTCGATAGACTACCGAACTGTTAGGAAAATTCCCTTTCTTGAATTCTTGTCATGCGAATTTGTTAATTCCGGAGCTTGAAACTTTACTTTTCTATTCTTTCACAGATGGTGAGGACACGTACAATAGGATAGGGAAAGCAGGCGCTAGTTCCACCAGTCAGGGCCGCGAGAGGCCGAGGCCGAGATAAGGACATAAGTAGGGGCAGAGCTCAGCGTAGAGCACGTGCAGTGGCACCTGGTGTTGAGCCGCAAATAGAGCAGAAGATCCTTGTTCTTACCGAGCCAATAGGAACAACTCAGGTTCTAAAGGATTCATCGTTACCCTAGTGCTCCAGGACGCCCTAGTCTGCCTGGTTGGTCTTATGGAGAGTGTGACCCAGGCCGATATATTTCCTATAGCACCAGCCATTTCTCAAGTCAGGGGAGGAGCTCAAACTCCCGCTACTCACACTCCAGAAAAGTTGGCTCACAAGTAGCAAACCCTAGTAGTTCTACCAGTTGGGGCACTTTAGCCTGTTGTTGCTACACAGTCCGGAGAGAGACCCACAATGTCAGTTGAGGGGCTGAAGAGGTTGGACAAGCTGAGGGGCTGAAGAGGTTGGACAAGTTCACTAAGTTGTTCCCCCCTCGCTTTGGTGGCACACCTTCTGAGGACCCCTAGGATTTCTTAGACCGTTGCCATGAGAGACTGCACAACATGGGTATAATTGAGTCCAACCGAGTTTATTTCATAGTATTTTAGATGCATGGTGCTGCCAAGAGGTGGTGGCAGGTATATGTTAAGGGCAGGCCAGTAGGTTCACCTCCTCTCACCTGGGCCCAATTCTCATAGTTGTTCTTAGAGAAGTTCATTCCCTTCACTTTGAGAGAGGACTTCCATAGTCAGTTTGAGCGTCTTTAGGAAGGTAGCATGACCTTACTCAGTATGAGACCAGATTTGTGGATTTATCATGCCACACAACTATCCTAATCCCTATTGAGAAGTGAAGGGTGCGAAAGTTTATAGATGGCCTTACATATAGTATCAAGCTATAGGTGGCCAGAGAGACTGAGGATGATATTTCTTTTACTTGGGATTTAGAGATATCCAGAGGATCGAGCACATCAGAGGTCTGGTTAGGGAGATGACCTCTGAAAAGAGGCCTCATTATCTTGGAGGGTTTAGTGGTGCCTCATATCGAGGTCGAGGTCGATTTGTGAGGGGCTAGTCTAGCAGATAAATTTATCATTCACCACCTTCCAGTTGAGGAGCTTTAGTACATTATTTGTTCAGCGCACTCCCAACTCAGAGCTCTTATCACACTCTATCAAGTCAGAGTTCGTCAGCACCGGGCCCTTCCAGTAGCTATTCTAGTTCACGGGGTCCAATTCAGGCCCTACAGTAATTCCCAATTCAAAGTTTCTACGAGTGTGGGGAGTTGGGGTATGTGAGGAAGTATTGCCCCTATTTCTGTAGAGGTCCAACACAACATGAAGGCTAGACTATGACTCTCAAACCAGTTGCCACACCACCCGCTCAGCCAGCTCGGGGTGGAGGTCATACGAGATGAGGCCGCCCTAGAGGGGAAGGTCAATCAAGTGGTAGACGTGCCGTTGCTATGCATTACCCACCAGACCTGAGGCAGTTTCTTTCGACGCCATGGTCACATGTATTGTTTCCGTGTGCCACAAGGATTCTTTAGTGTTATTTGACCCTAGTTCCACTTATTCATACATGTCATCATACTTTGCTCGTTATTTGGATATGCCTCGTGATTCTTTAGATATTATTGTTTATGTATCTACACCGGTAGGTGACTCTATTATGGTAGACCATGTATATTGGTCTTGTGTGGTTACCATTGGGGGTTATGAGACTAGAGTTGATCTTTTATTGCTCAGCATGGTTGATTTTGAGGTGATTTTGGGTATGGATAGCTATATCCGTACCATGCTATTCTTGATGGTCACGCTAAGACCGTGACATTGGCGATGCTGGGGTTGCCAAAGTTGGAGTGGAGAGGTTCACTTGGTCACACTCCTAGTATAGTGATTTCATATTTTAAGGCTCAACGAATTATTGAGAATGGGTGTTTGGCGTACTTGGCTGTTGTGAGAGATATTAGTGCTAATACTCCTATTGTTGAGTCAGTTCCAGTAGTGAGGGGGCTCTCATATGTGTTTCAATTTTTGGGACCAAATTATGCGGACGATATGCGGACCACATATCCATTCTGCGGTCGCATATGCGACCGCATACCCTATTTTGGAGCTTCATTTTTGGGTTTTTATAACCAAACCCAACTTCGTTAAACACACGCAAAGGATCATTTTTGAGTAAGAATTCTCATGTTTTAGAGAGAAGGGAGAGTGTTTTAGAGAGAGAAGAAACCCTAGGCTAATTTGCTTCAATATTTGCTCAAATCTTGGAAGATTAACAAGGATAACCCACAAGGTCTTCATCCTAAAGGTAAGATTCTACACTAAAGATCACCCAACCTAATAACATGAAAATTGACTTGAAAACTTATGTTATTCCTTACTTGATGTTTTAGTATTATTTGAAGCTCTTGTTGAATTCTTGACCGTTTCCCCTTGTATTATTATTGATTATATTGAGATGGTGTTTAGTTTTACATACTCGTACTATTCGACAGTACTAACGCCCTTTTTGCCGGGGGCACTTTATTTTTAAATGGATGCAGGTGGTTCCATAGCAGGCAGTGTTGATCAGCGATAGTGGTACATCCTCTTCCCAGAAGACTTGGTGAGCCCCACTTTATCCCGGGGTTATGTATTGTATATTTTGTTCATATTATTATCACGTCTCGAGGTATAATCGGGGCTTTATTGCCGGCACTATCATAACACTCTTCTGTATCTATAGAGGCTCTATAGACATAATGTGGGTTGTATATTGGTGTTGGGGAAGTCAAACTAGTTATGTTGTGTTTGAATTACTTATTGCACTTCAAACTATGAAAAATGTGTGTGAAATTTGAGACTTTAAAATGAAGTAGCATATGGTAAGGATTGGTATTGTAGAAATGATCCCTTTATTGTTTGATTAATGAAAATATGTATTCTCTTTATTCATGGATGAGTTCGGGTAGAAGGAAATCCAACAGGCTTGCTCGGCCGGGTTCACTCGGTTGAGCGCCGGTCGCGCTCCCCGAGTTTGGGGCATGACAAACTTCGTATCAGAGTCTAAGGTTTTAAAGTATCCTAGGATTTCTCGGAGCTGTGTCTAGTAGAGTCCTTCTTATCGGTGTGTTGTCGACCACATCTATAAATTGGAGGCTACATGGACATTTTAGGAATGTTACCCTTCTTCAACACTCCAGATCGTGCGATAGAGCTTGACTATGAGATTGTCTTCTAACTCGTGCGTTGAGGTTCAAGGTAAGTTTAAACGCTCTTTGTTTATTCCAAGTAATGTTATCATATGACATGTCAAATGGGTAAAGGCCTGAATATTAAATAGATGGCACATATATCATGTTGAATGAATGGTATGGCCATATATGATAAGTATATAGTACCATGAGCATACTTTATATAAGAAGAGTGCTAGAAGTGATTACCCACCTCCAAAGAGGCATTGACGTGATAAATGAGACCTAAGCTTAACTAGTACATGTGGATAGTGTGAGAACCATGTATATGATTCTAAGATGTAATTTGTTACATAGGCACGTGATATATGAAAGGAATGGCCTGGAGAGTAATGATAAATGTGTAGGTCTCTCACGAGGGACAAGAAGTTATGAAAGAAGAGACAATTGAACCCCCAATTAGAAGACCCTAGCACTATGAATGATATAAAAATCCCAGGAATGTGCGAAGTCGTGTTACACTCCAAAAAGGATATTGACACGAGGGATTTGGATCCCAAACCTGTGTGGCTGAATAAGAGTAGAGAACTTATGAGGTTAATACCATGGGGACTTAAATCTCCCTAATAGTCAATCATATACAAGAGGGCTAGAGATGTGAAACATGTGTCCCTCAAATTGCTAAACTCAAGACTTGTGTCGAAATGTGAAACATTCACCCCAAGTGGGGAGGGAAGGGCCATGGTGAGTCTACTTAAGTACAATAAAATGAGAGTAGGGCCATGTAGCTATGATTTTTGGACATTTTGGTGAAGACATGTGTAGTCTAGAAAAGTGGTAAGGGATAATGTGATTCTCTGAAAGGATATGCAAATGATAAACCACTAGTACAAAAATAATGTGGAAGGTTAAGAAATGTAAATTCTTCGTACGTGACAATATACATGACAGGGTCAACGATACTAGAAACTAAGAGTAAGGTTTGCAAAAGGGTTTTATACTTGTTAGAGAGTCAGGGACAATGGAACCCAAGGAAGTACTACAGATCAAACGTGAGAGGCTTGCGAGTTCTTAGAATGAGTTTATCATGGATTTGGGATTTAGCTAAAGTTCCAAGGCTTTAAGAAAGAAATAACGAGTGGGAGAGATAAATGTGATGTTATAATAACCTAAGAGTCCATCTGGACTTGATGGAGAGTCTTTTAAGAATCTTACAAGCAATGAAGTGTTAAGTGATACACGGATAGACACACTTTCCCACAGATATCCCAACAAGTGTCGAGAGGTGAGCAGGATGAATTCCCAACTAAGGGAAAAAACCACATAACGTATGGAAGAATGCATATCTATTCACTAACCAGGAAGAATGAGGCGAGAAGAATTGGAAGAAAATCTATAAATTGAGATGGTAATGGTTATTGCGAAATAGTTTGTATCGGAATGGTGGACTCGCCTAGAGCACAAGTGTTAATAGAAGATATAAAGGATCAACTGTAATGCAGCCGACTTGAGTGACACTGAATATCAACTAAAAGATTTAGAGGGAGTTCATGTCTATATATTACATTGGAAAGTGAGACTACTGGTGATGAAGTGGCGGTGTGATAAACTCAACAAACCAGGCACAATGATACTACGTGTTCATGGGAGGAAGACAAGTGTGTGGCACAATAAGGCTGTCAATTATAAATTAAGGATAAAATAGGATGGGAATGAATGCTCCAATCACAAAGAAAATATAGTACCAGCATATTATCTAGACAAAAGGGCGATCAAAGAGGGAAAAAACAACGCAATCTACCCAAAGGAAAAAAAAGGAAATATTCAAAATAGATTGAGAGAGGATGAACAGTTGTTACGAACCAAACATGTTTAACATGATAGCTCTTAGGCTGCAATACCAGGAAACACTATTGGTGACTACAATTCTGGGAATAAGGTGAGTTACTCATCGAGGATGGAATCAGGTGGACTAAGTCCTACACTTATAAGGAAGACAAGAAGTCGTCGTTGAAGAATTTAGGAGGATCTCAAGTTTCAGAAAAGGCCATGTTCGGGCCAATGACTTTTGTTGAATATAATATATATGAAGGGTGTTGATATGTATTTTGGGAAGTGTTTAGCAGTAAAGAGGGATCATGAGAATGTTCACAAGGGAAGTAGAGTAGTTTCTTAGAATCCTATAAGACTTATAAGGAGGAAAAAGGGTGGCTAAGAAAGGTCTGAGCATGATGTTACTTCACATTTGAGGCAATGCCATGCAAGTTGATGTTATCAGGGTGTGTGTGTAAGCTAGTAGATGTTATTCATTTGAAACAGATGGTCCTATAAGAAAACTAACCTAGTAATGTCTTTTGGTGAGAAATTTGGAAAAACAAGTTGCAAGTACTAATAAGATTGTAACCGTATCAAGGAAATTTTTGTAGAACTCAATTCCTAGGAGGTCATATGAAAGAGAAATGTGATATAGATGTTCCACTAATAATGCAATGTGGCATGATGATCATTTATGCCTCTAGGCAAGTTAAAAATCATGAAAAGAACAATCCAACACATGACTTAGAACTTGTGGCTGTGATTTTTGCATTAAACATTTTGTGTCATTATTTGTATGGTGTCCAGGTGGACATATTCACGGACCAAAAGATCCATCAATATATTTGCAAATAGAAGAAATTGAATATAAGGTAGAAAAGATGGCTTGAGTTATGTAAAGATTATGATATTGATATTCTATATCATCTGGGAAGGTTAATGTTGTGGCAGATGCTCTTAGCCAAATATCTATGGGTAGTTTGGCCCACTTGAAGTCATATCAAAGGTTGTTGGCCAAGGAGGTTCATCGGTTGGCTAGTTTAGGAGTTCGTCTTATGGACTCTAGTGAAGGTAGGGTAATTGTACAAAATAGGGCTGAATCATCGCTTGTTGTGGAAGTAAAGGAGAAGTAACACAACGACCATTGTTGGAACAGTTGAAAGAAGGGATTCGTAAACATAAGACCATGAATTTTTCTCTTGGCGTGGATGATGGTACACTAAGGTACCAAGGGTGATTATGTGTTCCAGATGTAGGTAGTCTCCGGGAAAGAATCATGACCGAGGCTCATCGTTCCAGGAATTCCGTGCACCCAGGTTCTACAAAGATGTATCATGATCTTAAAGAAGTCTACTAGTGGAATGATATGAAGAGGAATGCAACGGACTTTGTGGCCAAATGTCCAATTTGTCAGCAAGTGAAGGCTGAACACCAAAGGCCTAGTAGGTTGGCACAGAACATAGAAATTCCAATGTGGAAGTGGGAAATGATTAATATGGATTTTTTTTGGTAGGATTACCACGTACTGCACGCAAGTTTGACTCAATTTGGGTGATTGTGGATTGGCTCACGAAATTAGCACACTTCTTGCCAGTTAAATCTACCGACACATCAGAACAATATGCTCAGTTGTATATCAAGGAAATAGTCAGGCTATATGGAACTCCAGTTTCTATAATTTCCAATCGAGGGGCTCAGTTCACGGCAAATTTTTGGAAGACATTTCAGCAAGGTTTGGGTACTCAGGTGAATCTTTGTACAAACTTCCATCCACAGACCGATGGGCAGGTAGAGCGGACTATTCAGGCACTTAAGGACATATTGCGTGCTTGTGTTCTTGACTTCAAGGGTAGCTGGGATGATCATTTGCCACTCATAGAGTTTGTTTATAACAACAACTTTCATACTAGTATTCAGATGGCAGCATTTGAGGCATTATATGGTAGGAGATGTAGATCTACCATTAGGTGGTTCGAGATTGGGGAAGCTAAGTTGATAGGACCAGGACTCGTGCATCAGGCTATGGAAAAGGTTAGAATCATTAAGGAGCGGTTGAAAAGTGCTCAGCGTCATTAAAAATCCTATTCAGATGTTGGTCGTAGAGACTTAGAGTTCAAGGAAGATGATCAGGTATTCTTGAAGGTTTCCCCCATGAAGGGTATGATGCGGTTTGGAAGGAAAGGGAAATTGAGCCCTAGGTATGTCGGGTCGTACAAAATCATTCAAAGAATTGGTCAGGTGGCGTACAAGCTTGAGCTACCACCCGAGATGTCATTAGTGCACCTGGTATTCCATGTGTCTATGTTGAAGAAGGTAGTTGGAGATCCATCAACTATTGTTCTAGTTGAGACCATGGAGGTTAATGAAGAACGGTCATATGAAGAAATTCCAGTTGCCATTCTTGATAGGCAAGTCTGAAAGTTGAGGAATAAAGAAATTGCATCCGTGAAGGTGTCGTGGCGAAACCAGCAGGTTGAAGAGGCCACTTGGGAGGCCGAGGTAGAAATGAAAAAGAAGTATCCTTACTTGTTTGTATGAACTATGTAACCTTTCTATAAAACCGTCGCTTATGGATTCTTGTATCTCTTGTTCAATTAATGTAAATGTGCTTCTTTCTAAACATATTGTATGTGAGGCCACAATTGGTGTTGTTATGAGTTATGTTACGTCATTCGATTATGTATATGTTGTTAGGATGTGTTTCTAGGGTTCTCTGATAGGTGGATAGGCCCAGTTACAGGGGAAGCTCTGACGAATATTTGGAAATTCAAGGAGTTAATCGAATTCGGGGCTGCTGGTGTGTGGTATGAAAACTGAATTGCATAGGATGCTAATAACGAGCCTTGATCCTCATTCGAAGATGAATGATCTTAAGTTGGGGAGGATGTAAAGCCCCGTAAAATATTTCCTAAAAACCGGGGGCTCCGTGATAATAGTAGAAATTCTTCGAACTTTTCCTAAAAACAGGGGTACGAACCTTTTGGATTGAACAATGCGCTGGGGAGTTGAAGGAAAATATTTTGCAGAAATAGGCATTCTGCGGCCCATTATGCGGCCGCATAATCACTCCGCGGGCCGCAGAATGGCCGCAAAGTGAAGTAGCTACTTGGGCCTTTTTAGATGGCGATTTCGCGGCTAGTTATGCGACCGCACAAACATTTCACGGGCCACACTTTTGTCGCTCAATAAGCCTTAGAATTTTGCGGAGGGAGGTTCTGCGGTGCATTATGTGATCACAGAACAGGTCTGCGGGCTGCATAACTACCCCAGACCTAGGCAGATTGTTTCTAGTTTTTGGCACCAAATTATTCGACCGATATGTGGACCGCATACCCTATTCCAGAGCTTCATTTTTGGGTTTTTATAACCCGACCCTACTTCGTTAAACACATGCAAAGGATCATTTTTGATCAAAATTTCTAATGTTTTAGAGAGAAGGGAGAGTGTTTTAGAGAAAGAGGAAACCCTAGGCTAATTTTCTTCAATCTTTGCTCAAATCTTGGAAGAATAATAAGGATAAGCCACAAGGTCTTCATCCTAAAGGTAAGATTCTATACCCTAACTCTTAATTTCGAAATTTATCTAAGAATGGGTAATTAGCAAGACAATTCTTGGGTATGGGAGTTGTTATCTGGCATGCATGTGTTATCAAAGAATGTGGGAAGGTTGTGAGTTACAAATGGTAGAGAATGGGTTGGGGAATGATGGAATCTTTCACAAAAGGGCCTTAAAACGATTAATGCGCACCTAGTGTTTGCTAGTGTGCTCAAATGAGCTAGAATCATAACCATCTTCCTAATTTTGGTCCAACTTGTTATATTTATAAAATAGATCAAAGTTGCTAAGAATTCCGGATCATTTTATAGTTTAAAGGAAGATCAATTGAGGTATGTTGGCTAAACCCCCTTCTTCTTAGAATCGAATCCCACAGTGTTCATGTAATTGGTGTAGGTCCCAAATTGATCATAATAGAATTGGCTATTCCGAATGTCCTTGTGTTGAGGGATATATGCTCTATATGTATTGTAAATGCTTCATAATATCACCTTATCATTGAGGATGTGTTCAAAATATGGAATATGCATTAAAAATATTAAGACTTCAAGTCAAGATCAAAATAAGATTGTTATGCCAAATTGTATGAAAAAGCTCTATGTGCATAAGATTCCCAAATTGCTCATATATGAATTTAATGTCTTGAATGGGAAGCCTTATTGTTGTTGATAATGATAATGATGTTTGAATGTGGAAAGGGGAATTGGAATTATGAATTATGAACAAGTGCCAAGACTGACTTTATAATTATGGCCACTAGTGCCAATGAATCGAAAGAATATGAAAGAAGTATGATGTGAGATGATTGACTGAAAAAGGTAATGTCTCGGGTGAGACGACCTGGCCGATCGGGCCGTGATCGGACGCTATGCTGCACACATGGTGGTGACTGTGCTGGAAATTATAATGAAATTGTGGTTATGGTTGATGTCTCAAATGAGACGACCTAGCCAATCGGGTCGTGATAGGACTCTGTGTAAGAATACAATAGTATTATGAATTATGGTATATCGGCACTAAAGATCACCCAACCTAATAACATGGAAATTGACTTGAAAACTTATGTGATTCATTACTTGATGTTTTAGTATTATTTGAAGCTATTATTGAATTCTTGACTGTTCCCCCTTCTATTATTATTCATTCTATTGTGATGGTGTTTACTTTTACATACTAGTACTATTAGACAGTACTAATGTCCCTTTTGTCGGGGGCGCTGCATCTTTAAATGGATGCAGGTGGTTCCATAGCAGGCAGTGTTGATCAGCGATAGTGGTACATCCTCTTCCCAGCAGACTTGGTGAGCCCCACTTCATCCCAGGGTCACGTATTGTATCTTTTGTTCATATTATTATCACGTCTCGAGGTATATCCAGGGCCTTATTGCCGGTACAATCATAACACTCTTCTGTATCTATAGAGGCTCTGTAGACATAGTGTGGGTTATATATTGGTGCTGGGGAAGTCAAACTAGTTATGTTGTGTTTGAATTACTTATTCCACTTCAGACTAGGAAAAATGTGTGAAATTTGAGACTTTAAAATGAAGTAGCAAATGGTAAGGATTGGTATTGCATACATGATCCCTTTATTGTTTGAATAATGAAAATATGTATTCTCTTTATTCATGGATGAGTTTGGGTAGAAGGAAATCCAACAGGCTTGCTCGGCCGGGTTTACTCGATTGAGCGCCGGTCGTGCTCCCCAAGTTTGGGGCGTGACACTGGATTCCTTCGTTATTGTTTTTATTGATGATATATTGGTGTATTCTCACAGTCGGGAGGATCATGAGAAGCATTTGAGGATCGTGCTATAGACTTTTAGGGAGAAGAATCTATATGCTAAATTCTCTAAGTGCGAGTTTTGGTTAGATTTGGTGGCATACTTAGGTCATGTGGTATCCAGTGAGGGTATTAAGGTAGATCTAAGAAAGTTTGAACTACTTTAGAGTTGGCCCAGACCGTCTAATGCTACAGAGATTCAGAGTTTCCTTGGGTTGGTTGGGTATTATCGCCGTTTTATGGAGGGGTTTTTATCTATAGAACCCTCATTGACTAGATTGACGCAGAAGGGTGCTCCATTTAGGTGGTTTGATTAGTGTGAGGAGAGCTTTCAGAAGCTTAAGACTGCTTTGACTACAACTCTAATTCGGGTTTTGCCTTCAACATCAGGTTCATATGCGGTCTATTGTGATGCCTCAAGGGTTGGCATTGGGTGTGTATTGATGTAGGATGGTAGGGTGATTTCTTATGCTTTATGTTAGCCGAATCCTCATGAGAAGAACTACCTAGTACATGATTTGGAGTATGCAACCATTGTTCACGCACTCAAGATTTGGAGGAATTATCTTTATGGCATATCTTGTGAGGTATGCATGATTCACAAGAGTCTCCGGCACTTATTCAAGCAAAAAGATCTGAACTTGAGGCAATGGAGGCGGTTAGAGCTACTGAAAGACTATGATATTACCATTCTTTATCATCCGGGGAAGGATAATGTGGTGGCCGATGCATTTAGTAGGAAGGCAAAGAGAATGGGAAGTCTTGCTTTTATCCCATATGGGGAGAGACCGTTAACTTTGGATGTTCAAGCTTATGCTAACACGTTTGTAAGGTTGGGTATTTTTGAATCAAGCAGGGTTCTTGCTTATGTTGTAACACAGTCATCCCTGTTTGAGCGCATCAAGGCGCGTCTGTATGATGATCCCTATTTGCTTGTCCTTAGGGACACAATGCAGTATGGTGATGCTAAGGAGGTCATTATTGGTGATGATGGGGTATTGAGGCTTCAAGGCTGAATTTGTGTGCCTAATGTGGATGGGTTACGAGAGCTAATTCTTGAGGAGGCCCATAATATGCGGTATTCCATTCATCGAGGTGCTGCAAAGATATACCAGGATTTGAGACAACACTATGGGTGGTGGAGGGAAGAAGGATATTGTTGAGTATGTTGCTTGGTGTTTGAACTGTCAATAGGTGAAGTACGAGCATCAGAGACCAGGTGGTTTGCTATAGAGGCTTGATATTTTGGAGTGGAAGTGGGAGCACATCACTATGGATTTTGTAGTTGGGCTTCTATGGACCTTGTGGAGATTTGATGCAGTGTGGGTTATTATGGACAGACTGATCAAGTTTGCACACTTCATTCAAGTCATGACTACCTACTCTTCAGAGAAGCTGGCTTAAATTTATCTTTGTGAGATTTGTCGCCTTCATGGTGTGTCTATGTTTATTATCTCAGATTGAGGCACTCAATTCACATTGCATTTTTGGAGAGCAGTGCAACGTGATTTGGGAACATAGGTCGAGCTGAGTACGACATTTTATCATCAGACGGACGGATAGTCCGAGCGTACTATTCAGATATAGGAGGACAAGTTACGAGCTTGTGTCATTCTTTGGGGGAGCATGGGATTAGTTTCTACCATAAGCATAGTTTGCCTACAACAATAACAAATATCAGTCGAGTATTCAAATGGCTCTGTATGAGGCATTATATGGTAGGCTATATCATTCTTCGGTTGGTTGGTTTCAGCTTGGGGAGGCTAGGTTGTTGGGCACTGATTTGGTATGTGATGCTTTGGAGAAGGTAAAGTTTAATCAGGAGCGACTTTGTACAATATAGTCTAGGCAGAAGAGGTACGCTGATAGGAAGGCTGGTGATGTGTCTTATATGGTGAGTGAGAAGGTTCTACTCAGATTTTCACCCATGAAGGGTGTGATGAGGGTCTAGAAGAAGGGCAAGTTGAGCCCTTGGTATATTGGACCTTATGAGATGCTAGAGAGAGTTGGAGAGGTGGCCTACAGACTTTTCTGCCACCTATTTTATCGGAGGTTCACCCAGTGTTTCATATTTTCATGCTTCAGAAGTATTATAGAGATCCGTCACATGTATTAGACTTCAGCACAGTGCAGTTGGATGAGGATTTTACTTATGATGTAGAACCAGTGAACATCTTGGTCCGACTTGTTCAAACATTGAGGTCGAATACTATAGCATCGGTGAAGGTTCATTGGAGAGGTCATCCGACCGAGGAGTCCACTTGGGAGAACAAGAAAGAGATGCAGAGCAGATATCCTCACCTTTTTGAGACTCCAAGTAAGATTCTAGACTCGTTTGAGGATGAACATTTGTTTAAGAGGGGGAAAATATAATGACCCGACAGATCATTTTGTGTATTTGAGCCCCATTCCTCCTACTTGATGCTTTAAATATGTGTATTTGTAATTATGTGACTTGCGGGAACAGTTGGTTTGGTTTCAGGAAAGTTTTGGATTGAATTGGGACACTTAGTCCCTTAGTTGGAGGCTTAAGTTGTAAAAGTTGACCGAAGTTTGAATTTTATATAGATGAGCCTAGAATGATATTTTTATGATTCCAATAAGCCCATATGGTAATTTTGGACTTAGTCATATGTACGGATTTGGATTTAGATGTTCCAAGGTCATGTTTGCTTGAATTGGCGAAAGTTGGAAAGTTAAAGGTTTGGAAGGTTTATAGGTTTGACCGAGAAATGACTTTGTGGATATAGTGTTCGGATTATTGTTCTGGGAGTTAGAGTAGGTTCGTTGTGCCATTTAGGACTTGTGAGCAAAATTCGAGCATATTCCGAGTTGATTTGATGTGGTTCGGCATGAGTTTTGGAATTTGGAAGTTCATTAGTTCCTTAGCCTTGAATTTGAGGTGAGATTCATGATTTTGATATTTTTTTGTGTGATTTGAGGTCTCGAGTAGGTCCATGATATTTGTTGGGACCGGTTGGTGTGTTTGAATGGGTTTCAAACCATTTTCCTTGTTATGGTGTTGGTGATTTCTGGTGTTCTGATGTTCATCACGATTGCGTAGAGAGGGTCGCGATCGTGAAGTGTGTTTTAGGCGGCTGGTGATTTTCCCTTTGCGTTGGCGTTGAGAATCTTGCATTCGCAGAGCTTGGAGAGAAATGGTCATTGCGTTTACATCCTGTACGTCATGTCCACATTGAGTGAAGGTTGGATGGGGGTCTCCAAGTTATTGGCCTTCGCATTTGCGTGTAGGGGATCACAATCACGATCTCGTAGGCCATTGGAGGTGTGCATCGCGTTTGCGGGTTCCTGGCCGTGTTCGTGTAGTAGGATTTTTGGCCAGTTTTGGGGTTTTTCTTCACGATCGCGAAGTTGGTCCCGTGATCGTGAAGGGGACCCCGGGGCAAACATAAATTACTCTATTTCAAGAGTTTTGGTTATTTTTTTACATTTCGAGATCTAGAGCTCGAATTTGAGAGATTTTGGAGAGGAGTTCACAATTTGGATTGGGGTAAGTATTTTTGACTCCGATTTGTTTATTATTTATGAATCCAACCTTGATTTTAGCATTTGATTGATGAATCTAAGTAAAGAAATTGGGGATTTTGGTAAAAACTTATCTAAAATAAAAATTGATGATTTGAGGGCCGATTTAAGGTCAGATTTGGAGAAAACACATATTTGGACTCGTATTGGAATGAGTGTTTGGAATTTATGAGTTTTATCGGGTTTCGAGTTGCGGGCCCGGGGTTGAATTTTTGGATTGACTTTGCATAATTGAATCAAGATCTTAGCTTTATTGTTTGGGATTATTTTTCATGGATTTTGTTTGAGATATGGTATTTGAGATATGTTGGGTGCGCACGTGCTAGGTGACGGGTATACCTTAGGTTATTTTACTCCTTGTTTGCTATCATGCCTCCTTATATCCGTGTTTTCCCTACTTGTATGTTTATTTGAGCTAAGATTCATGTTAGAAATCGTGTCTAGGCTATGTGCTTATTTGTTTGAGATATGATACGATCATTCTTGATATTTTGAGTTGTTTGCCTTAATTGTAGACATACTCTAAGTCATGATGTTATGTTCGTGTATGATATCTCTGTCTCAGAGAATTATTATTATGATTTCTCACATGTTGTTGATGCCAAATATGTGTAATACTGTTTACCTGAATACTATGAGATGTGGTTAATTGAGATTTGAGTGGTTGATGACTTAGCTTGGTCCATAGAGCCGATTTACTATCGATTTTGAGGTGACGCGTACGCTAGGCCCCATATTGGGCTAAGTGGTACTGACTAGCGGCGACGCGTGCACCAGGCCTCATGATTGGGATATGTGATATTAATTGTTGGCTTATATCCGATCAGAACTTGGGTAAGGATCCATCCCTCCGGAGTATGGTATTTACAGTAACTGCAGGCATAGGGTTATATGTATGCGCTTGAGTGAGGGACTTATGTCTGGCACCCGTACAATGCTAAGTGATGATGTTGTGTGTGAGAGTTCAGAGGAAATTGTGCCAAGCACTATACATGTGCTGAGATATGATATACTTGATGAATTAATCGTGGTATTTGTTGATTTTAGCATATATACTTGTCATGCAGGTACCAGTTGTGATTTTCCCTCATGTTTGATGGTGCTAGATGTCAATATTTGGTGTTTTGGACAGGAAATCATTGTTAAGTTATATACACCATGCTTGGAAAACTCTGTGAAAGAATTTATGCATTTACAACTATTCTTGAAAAGCATGCCCAGTTTCCTGCCTTTTGTGCAACGGTTGAAATTTATACCGTTCGTGTTACTTCTTTTCATCATTTTTGTTCCATACTGCTATATTGATTATTGGCATTGGATGTTGTGAAATTTCAAATCTCGTCATTATTTTCAGCCCGAAGTTAGGCTTGTTACTTATTAAATACATGGGGTCATTTGTACTCATCTACACTTTATACTTTATGTGCAGATCCAGGTACTTCTGAGAGAGGTGGTTGATAGCTGGAGGCACCTATACCAGATCATGTGATAGTTTAATGTAGCTGCTGATTTTGTTCGTAGACCTTGGAGTCCCCTTCTACTTATCTTATGTTACTACTGTTCTTTTATTCAAACAATTTTGTATCTGAGGATTAGAACCGGTATTTAAATTCTATAATGCTCATGTGGTCGTTGACCCTAGATCATGGGTTGGTGGTTGTAGTTGCTTTATTGCTGATATATTAGATATTTTATTATTATTCCACTGTTGAGATTATTAAGTTCTATTATTGTGAGTATTGTTATTGTTTTATTGTTGGCTTGCCTAGCAAGCAGTGTTAGGCGCCGTCACGGCTGCGGTGGGTATTTGGGGTGTGACATAGTCGGAAGGATTCCGATAATTAGGAAAATCATAACTCTAGACCTCCTTAATCTTATTTTTGGTTTCATTCTCGTTAGTTAATAATTTTACTGCTTTCTAGATTTGTTTGTTAACTAGTTTAGAATAAAAATCACAATCTTTATAATTAGAAAACTTTTCTGGACTTGTATTTCATAGCGATATTGAAAAACTATAGCTAAACCTTAGTTCTTTGTGGGTTTGGACTCCAGACTCGTATACCAAATTATATTTGCAGCGACCGCTTAGTCCTTTTTACAAGGCACGGTTGGACGTGATCAAATTTTGGCATCATTGTCGGGGGCTAACGGTATAGTTGTAGGTGTAAATATTGCTAGGGCTTAAGTTTGGATATTAATTTTGTTTTGTTTATTTTATTTTATTTATTTTATTTGTGATACGTGAAACATAGCATCTTGGAATTTTAGGAGTTTGGATAGTGGTAGTTCTTCTTTTGATCTTCCTAATGCTTATTGTGGAGGAAGTCACCCGTGAAAAAATTATCAAAATATTCTCGAGAACGAGTTATGTGCACCAATTCAATCTTATTTGTGAAATGTGTGTGATGTGTATGGCCGTCAAGATGGTCATTTTCATGGTTATGCTTATATTTCTTATCCCTCCCAAACCCTTATTATGATGGTTCTAATATTTTTTTGAATTTAATAAGAACAAAGAACCAGGGGTGTGGATCTGAAGGAGATAAAGGATATGTTAAAATTCCTCATGCAACAAAATATTGAGAAAAAACTATAGATGCAAAGGAAGGAGACAACTATTCACAACTTGGAGGCTTAAGTGAGTCAACTGGTCGAAGCATTATTTTCTAAGCAAGCTAATATTATGGATAATAGTCAAGAAAGGCATGAAATAGAGGCAAATATTGTGGTGCTAATGGAGGAGTTCAGAGTAGAACACCAACAGTCTAACCAATAAGAATTTGATGATGTCGATGTTAAAGAAGTGATACTAGAGCCAGTCATGGACATTGAGGATACTAATTTAGTTGACTCTAGTGTCATTAGCGTTGAGGATGTTGACAAACTTGAAATTCATGTATTTGAGCGCGTAAAACCTCATTCCAAATACTACTCTATATTATGTTCGGACGGTATAATGAGAGTGGATCCTTACGAATATAAAATAGACTCAATGGAAGAGGTAGACGAGCCATACAATATGAATTTGTAATGCCATTTAGGCAAAAAAACATTCCTCATTTGAAGGCCAAGAAGTATGAAATGTGATATTTGGTTTTTGGCTCGCAAGGATTTATTCCACCACCCCAAGAGCGTAATCATAAGCTTGAGTCTAAATTGGGGATCAAATTCATAAGCACGAGGTGGAGGTAAAAAGTGATTCATTTCGTGCCACGACGTTAACTAAAGCGCTTGTTGGGAGGCAACCCAACTTTAGTCTGCTTTATTTTATTTTTATTTAGTTAATTTTAATTGTATTATTTTTGTAGTGTTGTTTTTATTTTTAGGTGCATGAGCATAGGAGGCAAAGCCACTAGAAGAAGGCAAAGCAAGCGAGATGGTTGGAATTAAGTGTGGGGTACTCGCACAAAGGACTATGCCTAGAAGAAGTCTAAGTACCTCATGAGCTGCTAATGCTTCGGAATTTGGCCTCCCAGAGAGTTTATTTTATCCTCTTATTATTTATGGTGTGCATTAAGGACAAAGCACAATTTTAAGTGTGGAGTGGGGGATATCTTAGTTGTAGTGTATTTTCATTTTTTTAGCATAATAATCTCATTAGGTTTTCTTGGGCTTGGTTATTTCCCAATGATCTTTTCTTTCGAACCAAGCATTTGTTTTGCCCCTGCTTGTAATAAATAAATAAAAAATAGAGATAACTTGAAGCAAAGAGAATTCAATCCTTAAAAGGCCGTGTTTGGTAAGAGTCACCTAAGTTAATCTTGAATCTACTTTCTGAGCTCGTACTTGTACATACGATTGAAACTAAGTGACTTGTAAATTTTATATAAATTATGTGGGAAGTTTTTGTTGTGCATTTCCGTGCATGCATGTCAATCTTGAACTTTCCCTGCCTATTGTTTGAGGAGAAATCCTAGGAAGTTTTAATTTTTAGAGTGATAGTAGACCTTCTTTAATGTAAAACATTAGTGCCTAAATTAGCCTACCAAATGAATGAATATCCCAACTTGTCACGACCAAAAATCCCTACCCGTCGTGATGGCACTTAACACACCGGCTAGGCAAGAAAAAACATGATAACGAAGGTAATAAAATAGCAAAAGTTATAGAAATGGTATAAGTCTGAGGTCTTAATACAATAAAACTGCTAATACAAAGTAAATTCCCCCAGAAACTGCTAAATACGGAGTCATGAGCTTCTACAGCTGAATGTTAAAAAGGAAAAGACAAGTCAAACCGCGACAAAGGATATAGCTCTACCTCGCCTCTGGCCGATAGTCCAACAAGCAACCTACTATTGATAATTGGTCTCCACACCAGGATCTGCACAATTGAGTGCAAAGTGTAGTGTGAATACAACCGACCCAATGTACTCAATAAGTATCATAAATAAACATGGCAAGGTAAGAGAAGCACAAGTTATTAATGATGTTGGCTATCACCTGTGTAGTTCCATGCTTTAAACTGGTACAGAACAATATTGAAATCAAATCATAAAGTTTAGTACGAAAACATCCGTGTGTGTATGTGTACAATTTCTCAAGTACTCTACTCAAACAATATCTTGGTGTATAGAGCTGATATGCAGTTAAATTAGATAAATGATCAAGGAATTTGCAAGTAAAGAGGAAATGCAAAATCCAACAAAATAATGGCCAGATTCCCGCAAGTTTGCCATATCCGTTCCAAACCACTGATCAGTATTCTCAACAACCGCGTGCACGCCATCAAGAGAGAAATATGAGAAGGTGACCCTACGGGGATGGATTCATATCCACATGCAAGCATGACCAATTCAACGTGCTGCCAACCCGGCATGATTACAAAATCAATATCATAACTCGCCCGACATGGTCACAGTCATAACAGTACAATCCGCCTGGCATGGTCACATGCATAACAATATAATCTGTACGGTGTGGTCACAGACATAACAACACAATCTGTCCGACATGGTCACAGGCACAAAAACACAATCCGCTCGGCGTCATCACAAGCACCTAGTCCAATAACATCATACAGAAGAAACTAAACAAGTATACATGTATGAAACGAGTGAATAACAAATCTCATATTTCTGGACTGGTATAAATGACATGCTAAAGTGTAGGCATGTGCAAGAGTACTATCATAGCTCAAACTAGCAAATTTCATCAAAGAATAACATTTATCAGTTCATTCGGGGATTAAACCCCTATGTAGCCTCAAGCATGGCCCAAATAGTTCACAACAATGTCACAAATGTGTGAAGCATCGTAGCTTAAGGTTTACTAGTCAAATTCTAGGCTCATGAGAGCCTGAGCACAACTCCAACATGAATAATTAACCCCGGTGTCCGTATATAGGTTCATCCCCAAGCATGTGTGCACCCAATAACACGTAGCTATCACAATAATTCAGGCATCTTGTGCCTCAACCGAGTTTAGATAAGATACTTACCTAAAACAAATCAAATCACTCTGCTCGCAAGCCCTTCCCACGCATATCAATCTCCGGAAGGCTCGAATCTAGCCAAAAATAGCGTAATACTATCAATATGAGATATAGGAATTGATTTCAAATGTTAAAGCTAAGATCTTTAACCAAAGTCAAAAAGTCAACCCCAGGCCCACGTCTCGAAATCCAATAAAATTTACAAAATTCGAATACCCATTCAATAACGAGTTCAACCATACTAAAATTATACAAATCCAACCTCAAATCACCGTTCAAATCCCTATAATTCGGTCTATGAAGTTTCACAAATTTTCCCCAAATTTTCTAACTCAAAACTCTAATTAGATGAAAACAACAACGATGGATTCATGTATAATAGCCAAATCCAAGTTAGAATCACTTAACCCGATGATTTCCTTGAAAATCCCTCTAAACATTGCCACAAACCAAGCTCTCTAGGTCAAAAGATGAAAAATGAAATTAAACCCTCGAACTCACCCTTTTTTGCCCAGCGATCTCGCACCCGCGAACCCTCAGTCGCATCTGCGGAATTTCCATCACAGGTGCGGCTTTAACTAAGCCACTGAGAATCCACTTTTGCAGACAACAAAGCACATCTGCGCTCACGCTTCTCCGACCAGTGGCTCGCTTCTGCAAGTCCGCTTCTGCGACACCTCGACCGCGCCTGCGGTCCTCCTCCAACCCACAAATATCCACTCCTGTGATGTCCATCCCGCGCTTGCGCGTCCGCTTATGCAGACTTCTTCCTGTGCCTGCACTTCCAGGCGTCCTCACAAATTCCTGCGTCTGTGACTTCTTGGCCGCTTTTGTGGCTCTACACCTGCGGCCAAAACCTCGCAGGTGCGGTCGCACCAGATTTGCTGCGACTAGAATTTGCCTAAATCCAAATTTTGATCCGATTTCAATCCGAATTAATCCAGAGGCCCCTGAGACCCTATCCAAAAATACTGACAAGTCTTAAAATATCATACAAACTTAGTCTAGGTCTCAAATTACATCAAGCAATATTAAAAATACGAATCGCACCCAAAGTCAAGCCTAATGAAGCTAATGGATTTCCAACTTCGAAAATCGATGCCGAATTCTATCAAACTAACTACGAGTGACCTCGAATTTTGTACACAACTCATAAATGAAACAACAAACCTATTCCAACTTCCGAAACCAAAGTCCGAGCTCAGTAACAACAAAGTCAACTCTTGGTCATACCTCTCAACTCTCCAAACTTCAACTTTTCCAACTTTGGCCAATTTAAGCCAAAATTACCTACAGACCTCCAAATCAACATCTGGACACACTCATAAGTCCAAAATCACCACACGGAGCTATCAGATCCATCATAACTCCATTCCAGTGTTATTTACACATAAGTCAACATCAGGTCAACTGTTTCAACTTAAGCTTCCAACCTTGGGACTAAGTGTGCCATCTCATTCCGAAACATCCCCGGAGCCAAACCATCTACCCCAGCAAGTTACATAACAACAAACGAACATAAAATATGCAATCAATGGGTGAAAGGGGCTACAATAATAAAATTAATGGCCGGGTCGTCATATTATCCCCATCTTAAACAAACGTTCATCCTCGAACGGGTCTAGAGTCATACCTGGAGTCCCAAATAGGTGTGGATATCTGCTGCGCATCTGCCGCTCGGTCTCCCAAGTAGCCTCCTCGAGTGGCTAACCTCTCCACTGCACCTTCACTGAAACTATATTCTTTGACATCAACTTTCAAACCTGCAGATCCAAAATGGCCACCAGCTCCACATCATAAGTGAAATCCCCATCTAACTGAACCGTGCTGAAGTCCAAAACATGAGACGGATCACCGAATACTTTCAGAGCATGGAAACATGAAACACTAGATGAACATTCGATAGACTAGGTGGCAATGCAAGCTTGTAATCCACCCTTCCAATCCTCTCAAGCACCTCAAAAGGGCAAATATACCGAGGGCTCAACTTGCCCTTCTTCTCGAATCTCATAACACCCTTCATGGGAAAAACTCTGAGCAATACCTTCTCCCCCACCATGTAGGCAACATCACGAACCTTTCGATCGGCGTAACTCTTTTGTCTAGACAGTGTTGTGCGAAGTCGATCCTGAATCAACTTAACCTTTTCCAAAGCATCCTGAACCAAGTCAGTACCCAATAGCCTAGCCTTTCCTGGGTCAAACCAACCAATCGGAGATCGATACCGCCTCCCATACAAGGCCTAATACAGAGCCATCTAAATACTCGGTTGGTAGCTATTGTTGTAGGCAAATTCTGTAAGCGGTAGAAACTGATCCCAAGAACCTCCAAAATCTATGACACAAGTGCGTAACATATCCTCTAATATCTGAATGGTGCACTCGGACTGTCTGTGCGTCTGAGGGTGGAATGATGTACTCAACTCAACCTGTGTGCCCAACTCTTGCTGTACTGCTCTCCAAAACTACGATGTAAACTGTATGCCCCGATCTGAAATAATGGACACCGACACACCGTGTAGGCGAACAATCTCGCGGATATAGATCCTAGCCAACTGCTAAGAAAATAGGTAGTCCCAACTGGAATGAAATGCGCGGACTTAGTCAATTGGTCCACAATCACCCAAATGGCATCAAACTTTCTCAAAGTCCGTGGGACCCCAACTACGAAATCCATGGTGATACGCTCCCATTTCCACTCAGGAATCTCAAGCCTCTAAAGCAAACCGCCCGGCCTCTGATGCTCGTACTGCCCATGCTGACAATTCAAGCACCGAGCTACCAACTCTACTATATCCTTCTACATCATTCTCCACCAATAGTGCTGCCTCAAGTCCTAATATATCTTTGCGGTACCCAGATGAATGGAATACCGTAAACTATGGGCCTCCTCAAGAATTAACTCACGTAACCCATCTATATTGGGCACACAAATCCGACCCTGCATCCGTAGCACCCCATCATCTCCAATAGAAACGTGCTGAACCATATCCTTGAGGACAAACAAATGGGGGTCGTGATACTGACACTCTCTGATGTGATCATATAAGGAAGACCGAGAAACCACACAAGCTAAAACCTGACTAGGCTCAATCACATCTAACCTCACGAACCGATTGGCCAAGGCCTGAACATCTGACACAAGCGGTCTCTCACCAGCAGGAATATATGCAAGGCTACCCATACTCACTGCCTTTCTACTCAAGGCATTGGCCACTACATTGGCCTTCCCGGGATGATACAAAATGGTAATATCATAGTTTTTTAACAGCTCCAACCATCTCCACTGCCTCAAATTTAGATCCTTTTTCTTGAACAAGTGTTGAATACTCCGATGATCTGTAAATACCTCACAAGACATGCCGTAGAGATAGTGTCTCCAAATCTTCAATGCATGAACGATAGCTGCCAACTCCAATTCATGAACGAGGTAGTTCTTCTCATGAGGCTTCAACTGGCGTGAAGCATAAGCAATCACTCTTCCCTCATGCATTAAGACATACCCAATACCAATTCGAGAAGCATCACAATATACTATATAAGAACCCAATGATGAAGGTAAAACTAGAACTGGAGCTATGGTCAAGGCAGTCTTGAACTTCTAAAAGATCTCCTCACACTCATCCGACCACCTTAATGGAGCACCCTTTTGGGTCAACCTAGTCAAAGAAGCTACAATGGATGAGAAACCCTCCACGAAGTGACAATAATATCTGGCCAAGCCAAGAAAACTCCGAATCTTAGTATCTGAAGACGGTCTGGGCCAACTCTGAACTACCTCAATCTTCTTTAGATCCACCTTGATCCCCTCACTGGACACCACGTGCCCCAAGAACTCCACCGAACTGAGCCAAAACTCACACTTGGAGAACTTGGCATAAAGCTTCTCCTCCCTCAATATTTGTAGTACACTCCTTAGATGCCGTGTATGCTCCTCCTAGCTACGTGAGTACACCAGAATTTCATCAATAAATACTATGACAAACGAATCAAGGTATGGCTAGGACATACTATTCATCAGATGTATGAATGCTGCTGGGGCATTGGTCAGCCCAAAAGACATCACAAGGAACTCGTAGTGATCTTAGCGGTTCCTGAATGCCTTTTTCATAATATTCGAGTCTCGAATCTTTAACTGGTGATACCCAGACCTCAAATCGATCTTATAGAACACTCGAGCTCCCTAAAGCTGGTCAAATAAGTCATCAATGCGCAACAAAAGATACTTGTTCTTAACTGTAATTTTGTACAACTGCCAATAATCAATGCACATCCGCATAGTGCCATCCTTCTTCTTCACAAACGGAACCGGTGCACCCCAAGGCGACATACTAGGCCTAATAAACTCCTTATCAAAAAGCTCCTGAAGCTACTCTTTCAATTCCTTCAACCTTATACGATACATAGAAATAGAAATGGGCTGAGTGCCCGACACCAAATCAATACCAAAATCAATATCCCTGTCGGGTGGCATGCCCGGTTGGTCTGCAGGAAACACATCCGGGAAGTCTCGCACTACCAGAACAGAATCAATGGTAGGAGTATCAGCACCAAAATCCCTCACAAAATCCAGATATGACAAACACCCCTTCCCAACCATCCCTTGGGCCTTCAGATATGAAATCACCTTATTGGGAACATAGTCCAGAGAACCTATCCACTCGATCCTAGGCAATCCCGACATCGCTAACGTCACAGTCTTAGCTTGACAATCCAGAATAACATTAGATGGGGACAACCAATACATGCTAGAATCACGTCAAAATTAAGTATACTAAGCAATAAGAGATCAACTCTTGTCTCCAATCCTCCAGTGGTCACCACATACGACCGATAGATGCAGTCCACAATAATAGAATCACCCACTAGCGTAGATACATGAACATGACAAACTAAGAACTCATGGAGTATATCCAAATATCGAGCATAATACGATGATATATATGAATAAGGGGAACCGGGATAAAATAATATGGAAGCATCCCTATGGCACACTGAGATAATACATGTAATCACTGCGTCCGAAGCAACAACCTCTGGCCTAGCAGGGAAAGAATAGCATCAAGCCTGACTGCCTCCTGATTGGCCTCCCTCTCTAGGGCGACCTCTAGCTGCCTGAGCCCTACCCGGATCTGGCTAAGCGGGTGGTGAAGTAAATGGTGTGGAAGTCATATCCTGGGACCTCTGCTATGGATCCCTACTCAAAAACCTAGGGCAATCCCTCTTGAGATGGCTAAAATCCCCGCACTCTTAGCAACTCCTCATGACGGGCTGCTGACCCTGATAACCCGATGAATTACTGGTAGAAACATGGGAAGGCAAAGCATGGTAAGAAATCTGTGCTAGTAACGCACTGAAGGATGACTGATTCAAATAAGCACTGTAGGAACCATGGCCAACTGATGCACCATCATGAACTGGACAAGCTATCTGAGTGGGCGTATAAGGGCGACCACTGCTGTGATGGGACTGTCTTCGAAAGAAACGCTGCTGAAACCACCTAAACCGCGAGGCCTTTTGGTCTCCCTCTCCTCACACTCCTGTCTACAAACCTGCTCTAGACACGTAGCAATATTAACCACCTCGTCGAACCTAGCACCTGATGGAGTCTATAGAGTCATGATGAAATGTAGTCCATAGTTGAGAACATCAATGAACCTCCTAATCCTATCCCTCTCTATGGGAACCAACTAGATCGCGTAACGAGACAACTATAAAAATCTCATCTTACACTGGGTCACGGACATACCCTCATGGAGTAGCTACTCAAACTGCTTATGCAACTCCTCCCTATGGGTCTGTGGAACAAACTTCTCCAAGAAGAGAACGGAGAACTCATGCCACGTAAGTGGTGCAGCACCGACTGACCTGCTCAACTCATAGGCCTCCCACCATCTGAAGGCTGCCTCCGACAGCTGAAAAGTACTAAATGAGACTCTACTAGTCTCCAGAATACCCGACGTTCAAAGGATCCGCTAGCAGCTGTCTAAGAAATCTTGTACATCCTTCGACTCAGCCCCACTGAAAGATGGAGGCCCGATCCTCCCAAACCGCTCTAGCCACTTCTGCTCCTCGTCGCTCCAAGGTGGACCCACCTGGCCCGGAGCAGCTACAACCGGCTGGGTTGGTAGTACCCCCGATGTCTGAAGTCCCTAAACTACATGATTTGGAGTATGGGAGGTGGGAGTCTGAGCATCTCCCCCGGCCTGAGAAGTGGCTGGTGCGGCCTGAATTGAAACCGCCTGAGAAGGGCTAGTGCATACAATTAATATCTGGGCCAAAGCCTCCTGAAGGCCTGGAATCACTATGGGCACAACTGGTACCAGAGCTGGTCCCACCAACTCAACAACATTTGACTCCTGAGCTGGAGCAACTGGTGGCTCCACAGGTGCTGCTTTAGCTGCTGTATGAGCTGCACCCCGGCCTCTACCACAGCCCCGATCTCTCACGACCCTAGCTGGTGGTGTTGGTAGCTGTCCGCCCGATTCAGTAGCATGTGTCCTCACCATTTGTGAGAGAATAGATTGATACAAGTTTATTTTATGGAATCATCAAATTCTCACGACAAGAATACAAGAAAGTGAAGTTTTCCTAATGATTCGGTAACCTTTCGAAGTTAAGTACAGACGTCTCCATACCGATCTGCAAGACTCTACTAAACCCGTTCATGACTCATAATACCTATGAACCTAGGGCTTTGATACTAACTTGTCACGACCCAAAATCCCTACCCGTCATGATGGAGCTTAACACACCGACTAGGCAAGCCGAAACATGATAACGAAGGCAACCGAATTACAAAATTTATAGAAATGGTATAATTCTGAGGTCTTAATACAATAAAACTGCTAATTCAAAGTAATTCCCAAGAAACTAGTAAATACGGAGTCATGAGCTTCTACAACTAAATACAAGTATGAAACTGAACAATAAATACACTGTTTGAAATGTAACAACAGTAAGTAAGGAAAAGACAAGTCAAACCGTGACAAAGGATGCAACTCTACCTCGCCTCTAGCCGATAGTCCAAAAAGCAACCTACTGCTGATAACTGGTCTCCACACCTAGATCTGCACAATTAAGTGCAGAGTGTAGTATGAGTACAACTGACCTAATATACTCAATAAGTATCATAAATAGACACGGCAAGGTAAGAGAAGCACAAATTATTAATGATGCTGGCTATCACCTGTGTAGTTCCATCCTTTAAATCGGTATAGAACAATATCGAAATCAAATCATAAAGTTTAGTATGAAAACATCCATGTGTGTTTGTGTGCAATTTCTCAAGTACTCTACTCAAACAATATCTTGGCGTATAGAGCTGATATGCATTTAAATCAGATAAATAATAAAGGAATTTGCAAGTAAAGAGGAAATGCAAAATCCAACAAAACACTGGTCAGATTCCCGCAACTTTGCCATATCCATTCCAAACCACTGATCAGTAATCTCAATAACCACGTGTACACCATCAAGAGAGAAACATGAGAGGGTGACCTTAGGGGGATGGATCCATATCCACATGCAACTACAACTAATTCAACGTCCTGCCAGCCCGACATTATAACATGCTCAATATCATAACGCGCCCGGAATGGTCACAAGCATAATAATACAATCCGCCTGGCGTGGTCACAAGAACCTAGTCCAATCATATCATACAGGATCAACTAAACAAGTATACATGTATGAAATGAGTGAATAACAAATCCCATATTTCTAGACTGGTATAAACGACATGCTAAAGTGTAGGCATGTGCAAGCGCACCGTCATAGCTCAAACCGGCAAATTTCATCAAAGAATAAAATTTATCAGTTCGTTCAGGGATGAAACCCCTATGTAGCTTCAAGCATGGCCTAAATTGTTCACAAAAATGTCACAAATGTGCGGAGCATCATAGCTTAAGGTTTAACAGTCAAATTCTAGGCTTATGAAAGCCTGAGCACAACCCGAACATGAATAAATAACCCCGGTGTCCGCACATGGGTTCATCTCCACACATGTGCGCACCCAATAGCACGTAGCTATCACAACAATTCAGGAACTAGTGGCTCAACTGAGTTTAGATAAGATACTTACCTCAAACAAATCAAATCACTCCACTAGCAAGCGCTTCCCACGCGTATCATTCTCCGAAAGGCTCAAATCTAGTAAAAACAAAAGCGTAATACTATCAATATAAGCTATAGGAATTGATTCCAAATGTTAAAGCTAATATCTTTAACCAAAGTCAAAAAGTCAACCACGGACCCACATCTCGAAATCCGACAAAATTTAAGAAATTCGAACACCCATTCAATAACGAGTCTAACCATACTAAAATTATACAAATTCGACTTCAAATCGTTCAAATCCCCAAAATTCGGTCTATGAAGTTTCAGAAATTTTCCCCAAATTTTCCAACTCAGAACACTAATTAGATGACAAAAACAACGATGGATTCATGTATAATAGCTAAATCCGAGTTAGAATGAGTTACCCCGATGATTTCCTTGAAAATCCCTCTAAACATCGTCACAAACCGAGCTCTCTATGTCAAAAGATGAAGAATGAAATTAAACCCTAGAACTCACCCTTTTCTGCCCAGCGATCTCGCACCTGCGAGCCCTTAGCCGCATCCGTCGGCTCCGCACCTGTGGAATTTCCATCGAAGGTGCGGCTTTAACCAAGCCATTGATAGTCTGCTTTTGCGGACAATAAAGAGCATCTGCGCCCAACGGCTCACTTCTGCGACACCTCGACTGTGCCTGCAGTCCTCCTCCGGCCCACAAATATCCGCTCCTGCAATGTCTTTCCCGCACATGTGCGTCCGCTTATGCGGACTTCCTTATGCGCCTTCACTCCTAAACTTCCTCACCAATTCCCACATATATGCCTTCTCACCTGTGGCCAAAACCCCGCAAGTGCGGTAACACCAGATTTGCTGCCACTAGAATTTGCCTAAGTCCAACTTTTGATCCGATTTCAATCCGAATCACTCCCGTTGCCCCCGAGACTTCATCCAAACATACCAACAAGTACTAAAATATCATACGAACTTAGTCAAGACCTCAAATTACATCAAGCAACATCAGAAACATGAATCACATTCCATTTTAAGCCTAATTAAACTAATGGATTTCCAACTTCTACAATCGATGCCGAAACTTATCAAACCAACTCTGATTGACCTCAAAGTTTGCACACATGTCATAAATGACACAATGGACATATTTCAACTTCCGAAACAAAAATCTGAGCCCGATAACAACAAAGTCAACTATCAGTCAAACTTCTCAACTCTCCAAACTTCAAATTTTCTAACTTTCGCCAATTCAAGCCAAAATCACCTACGAACCTTCAAATCAACATCCGGACACACTCCTTAGTCAAAAATCACCATACAGAGCTATCAGAACCATCAAAACTTCATTCTAAAGTCATTTGTACATAAGTCAACCTTTGGTCTACTCTTTCAACTTAAGTTTCCACCTTTGGGACTAAGTGTCCAAACTCATTCCGAAATATCCCCAGAGCCAAACCAACTACCCCGGCAAGTAACATAAAAACGAACATAAAATGAGCAATCAATGGGGGAACAAGACTACACCACTCAAAATGACCGGCCGGGTCGTCACACTAGCATCCCAATTTAAGCTTATTAACCTTTTCTTTGGCAACCCATGTTACAAGCCATATCCATTTTATATTAATCTCTATTGTTGACCCATATTCCCCTTAACTACTTTAGGTTGTGTGATTGGACAAAATTTGTGATTATGAGATAATATTATGTACTTGAAATATCAAAGTTGCACCAAAAATGAAAGTAATGAAGGTTAAGTCCCTTGATATTCTCCTTTTGAAGCTTCATTCTCATCTTAAAACAAAAAAAAAGAAAAAGAAAAAGAAGAGAAAAATGTAGTTGGGAAAATAAGAGGGAGACAGAAAAAAATTGGGGACATCTGTGATTGAGTTGTGAAAAACAAAATTGAAAGTAGGAAGTGTTTACAAAAGAAAAGAGTGGGAAAAGTAGAAGTTAATGATGGTTAAAGTGTTTAGGGGAAGATTTAGTCACTATATAACTAAAAGTGTCCATAGCTTACCCCAATCCAATATTGCAAGCTCTGAAAAGTCCTCTTTGACTGTGGATTAAGACTCCTACATTAGTGGATAGTGATAGAAGGGGAAAGCTTATGGTACTGTATGTGTTGCATGTGAAATTTCTTGATGAGTGTGAGTGTTTTGTTTTACATGCCCTAGCATTTGTGATTTGATACTATAGATGTATGTTTTGGGGGTATTTCTTTGATTGTGAGGTACAACGGGATTTATGAGGAACAAAGTTTCGAGTTTTACTATATGATTATGCGCAAAAGAAAGGTGTTCTACTATTGTGGTTTATGTCTCTGAATAATCGCTTGACAGAGAGTTTGAATGAGCTTGACTGTTTCTTTGTGATTTGTCTGTAATATTTTGTGTTTGCTCGAGGACGAGCAAAAGTTTAAGTGTGGGGTGGTGATAATATGCTATATTTACATGAAATCTGATATATTTTACCCCCAACTTTAATTTGAAGGTTGAAATATGATAAATTAAGTTTAATGGTTGAAGTTTGTATGTAGGAAGCCAATAGTTGAAAATGGAGATGATTCGAGTGAGAATGAAGCTAAAAGGGAAAATTCTGAAGAAATGAAAAGGAAATTGTAAATGAGCCAGTGAAGTGACTGCCCATAGCACATGGAAAGTACGGGAACAATTGTGACCCAGGTAGTGAAATAACTTACCAAAGCACATGAAAATCTGGAATTTCACCCGAGTGCTGTGCGAAGCACAACTATGGCACTAGCACCAAATTTCCTACATTTTATCTTGAGGGGTAGCTTATGCATTTGTCTTAGAGACGTGATATAAAGGATTCTAAACATTAGTTCAGCCGCACTCTTGACCTGAGAAGGCAAGGAACACCATTGTTAAAGCTAAATTGAGCCTGAAAGATCCTCAAGTCTATTCCACAAGATGAATCTATGAGTTTTTCTCTACTTTTCTATCTTTATTTCTATCGATATTGGTTTGACAATGGTTCATGTGTTTTTGGGTAGTATTATTTGTAGCTAAATCCTTCATCTAAGGTTTTGATAGAACATTTCGTAGGATAGATTCTTGCTACGTTTTATATAATTGAGCCCTTTGATTTGTCTACTTGTTCAACTGTGTGCTTATTTTAGTTGATGTAATGACCATCAATTGACTGTACCAATTTATTATGTATTTCTTGGGAAAGGTACATATTTAGTTAGTTGAACAACGTCACTCCTAACGTATGTGATCACTCAATACGGCGGGTTCAAATGTGGATTTAGAAATAACAAATCCTTGACATGGTCATAGTAAGCGGTAAGATAATGCAACATAGGGAGAATATGTCTAGTAAATTATTATAGTTGCTCGGGAGAGAATTACGACACCTGAAGTGCTCACCGTCATTATAGAATACTTGGGCTAAATTATAAGAGACGTAACCAGAAGTATTCCGGCAATTGGTAAAATCATATCTCTAGGCCTACTTAATCTTATTTTCGATTTCATTCTCTTTAGTTAATAATTTTACTGCTTTCTAGATTTGTTAGTTAATTAGTTAAGAATAAAATCACAATCTTTATAATTATAAAAATTGTCTTTACTTGTATTTCTTAGCGATATCTAACAACTATAGCTAAAACTTAGTTCTCTGTGAGATTCGACTCTGAACTCTTAGACCAGATTATATTTGTAATGACCACTTAGTCCTTTTTATAAGGCATAGTTGGACATGATCAATACTTCCTCAGCTTCAATTTTAAGTAAACCTATTTGACGGGGCATATAGTTTAAGAAAAAAGAGAAGACTTTTGAATTTGTGGTATAAAATGAGGCACAAATATTTTCTGTGGCTATAAATCATTGCATAAAGGTAAATAATTTTCAAATATGGAAAGGGGTCATTCTTTTTGGTACAGACTAATAAGGAAATAGGTTCACATAAATTAAAATGGAGGGAGTATATTATATTCATGAAAATAATTGATAATGTTATCACCTGTTGAAGTAGAAGGAATCCACCGACGTCCTTCATGATGCCCCCTGACGCCTTGCACAATTACATATAATGTACACTAGAACAACACTGCCCCAACTGTATAAAGGAAATTCATCTAGCTACTATAGATGTGCTAAGAAGCGTAATCTCACGAGGTTCCCTGATGTATTCGAGAAAAGAATCCTGCCAAATATCATCAAAATCAATAGCCTTGACTGCTTCTCAATACCCTCATCCAGGGTATGATCCGTGATGTGCTCGTGTAGCGCCTCCGGATGCCATCCGGGCGTCAATGTCACAACCCAAAATCCATCTTGTCATGACTCCAATTTCCCTCCGTATAATATCGTGATGGCACCTAGCCTCTATGACTTGGTAATCCTAACATTTGATAACAACTGAACATATATAATTAACAAAATAATAATAGCCAGTCTGCTAAACTCATATAAACTTCTGAAAAATGGAATCTCAACCATACACTCCCCAAGAATGGTGGAATAGAATCATAAGATTTACAGAGTAAGCTAAAGTGTCTAGTACATTACTGTCTACAAGAAAATACAACAGTATATAAGATCAAGGGAAGGTGACTCCGAGTCCTGCGGACGTGGAGCAGGTATACCTTGAATTCTCCAAGCAGCAACTCAAATCAACTATAGCGTCCGGCACGGGCAGACGTCCCTAGATCTGCACAAAATTATGCAGAAGCGTAGTATGAGTACACCACAACGGTACCCCGTAAGTATCAAGCCTAACCTTGGTAGAATAGTGGCGAGGCCAGGTCAAGACACCTACTAAGATATAAATAAATAGAATGAGACCATAAGAGCGAATAATAATGGATAGCGGAGAAATAAGTGATACAAAATAAGATTATAGCATGATCTAATACCGAAAATTAAACATGGAAATAACATAAAAGAAGCAACTGAAGAGGACCAAAATGATCATATACGAACAACAACTGCTAGAACAAGGGAGAACACAACAACAAGAACGTTCCCACCCAAACTCTTTGTAACATGAGATAAACAACAAAGTCATAATAAGGTACCGCCTCATGTACAATAAGAATCACCACCAAGGTACCACATCATATAAATCAAGAATCACAATCGAGGTGTCGCCTCATATTCATATTTCTCAATTTCAATAATCATCTTTCCTTATACCGCGCCATGAGCCTTACATTTGAAATAAGTTTTGAAAGTAGTTTTCCCGAAATAGCTACATGCACTTTAACCCACCTTATGACGCTGCGTGGCTCTACGTAGTTCCCCTACAAGCAATACGTACATAAGTCCCACCTTATAGCACCACATGCACATTAACCCCAAGCCTTATACCGCCGCATGCGCGTCAATATGACATTACGATAACAACTCGCACCACAAGTGCCAGTATATAACAACTTGCCAACAATCAACAATATCGGTGTTTTCACAACAATAGCCCACGGCTCCACCACAACGGGTACAAGAATATCAACAACAACAATAAATGTAAAATTCTCAACAAGAAAGATGTTTCAACACTAACAATTTTGCCTCAACGTGATAACGACTTTCATAATTTCAACACCAATAACTCAACAATAAGAGATAATGTATAACCACATTATTAAATAAGAATAACTCACAAGGGAAGAGATAACGTGTAACAATGACTTCAAATAATGGAAACCAACAAGGAAAAAGATAACATGAACAATAACTTCAAGTAATGACAATCAATAATGGAAGAGATACCATGAAATATAACTTCAAATAATGATAATCAACAATGAAAGAGATAACTTGTAACAATAATAGAGGCAACAAGTTCAAATAAAGCATGAGAGCAATTTATCAATTAGGATGTAGAACAAGTGTTAACAAAATCATTTAAGTTATGTAAGGATACACTAACACAAGTAGGAATAGATTGACTATGAGTATTTAGAACTTGATACTACAATTAAATTAAAGCATGAAAAGAGTCTAAGTAGCCTAAACCGATCAAATTCCACATACAACCCGTGTACCCACTCGTTACCTTGCATACACGTCTTTCACATAGCACAAATGAATCAATCGATACCAATCCTAAGGAGTAGTTGTCACACATAAAGTTAGGCAAGATACTTACCTCAACTAGGTCAATTGAACACTAGAAAATAGCTTTTCCCTTAAAATTCGCCTCTACACGGCTCAATCTAACCAAAATCAACTTAATATCATCAAACAATGCTAGGAAATTCAATTATAATAGATATAGGTAAGATCTTTACACTTTTCCCAACAAGTCAACAAAAGTCAACCCAGGGCGCACCCGATCAAAATCCGGGTCCAATTTCTAAGTCCAAATCGACTCTCAAAACTCAATTTCTTATTTTTTAAAAACTCGACAAAGTTTCACAAATTTTCACTTGATTCACATATTTTTGATGTTAAAATGTAAGATATATTGATGGAATATGATTAAAAATAGATTAGAATCACTTACCCAAGGTCTATAGGTGAAGATCCCTTCTCCAAATTGTCTCCGACCGAGTCTAGGGATAAAAAATGAGAGAATGAGAGATAAAATCCCGACTTTCAGCGCTTATGTTTAGCTGCAGTTATCGCAATTGCAATATGGGTTTGTAATTGCAAACCCCGATAGTTGCGAAGAAAACCTCGCAATTGCGAAACTAACAGGCATGGGAAGCTCTTCGCAATATCGAAGATGAGTTCGCAATTGCGAACCCTCTACCCTCACAAAAGCGAACTACCCAAATCCCAAACCACTTTGCAATTGCGATCCTGACATCGCAATTGTAAGCCAATCATCGCAATTGCAACACCTGAGCCCCCTGCTAAGCTCACTATTGCGAACCTGGTGTTTGCAAATGCGATACCTAAAGCATCATCACACCTGATTCTGCAGTTTCTGTCCAAAACACTCTGAAACATGTCCGAAACTCAACCGAGCACTCGGGGCTCCAAACCAAACCTCCACACAAGTCTATAAACATCATACGAACTCGCTCGCGTGTTCCAAACACAAAAATAACCTCTAAAACTCGAATTGAACACTAAAATGCATTACTCATGACATGTGGTGAGTAGGCTACAAACTTTGGCAAGCCATTCCAATTCTTAAATTTTTGGACAAAACATGCTACATTTATGGATGTGGTGAGGTAGAATTGGAATGATGAGTTTTTGGAGATCCTTTCCTAATGTTCAAGCACAAACTCTAGAAGGTGAAGGCAACATTGTCTAAATGGAGTAGGGATACGTTTGGGGACATCTTCAAACAGTTAGCAATACTGGAGGATATTGTAAAGGTGAAGGAGATGTTGTTTGAGGATGAGCCTACAATTGAAAATAGGATTGTTCTTCAGTAAGCTCAATCAGAACTAAAGAAGTACTTAAGTATAGAGGAGCAATACTGAAAACAAAAAGTTGGAATGACATGGTTTGCTGAGGGTGATAGGAACACTAGTTTCTTTCACAATCATGTTAATGGCAAGAGGAAGAAGCTGGAATTGAAAAGGATTCAAAATGGAGATGGAGAATGGCTTGAAGATCAAGAGCAGATGGCTAATGCAGCAATTGATTTCTACCAAAGACAGTTCACAAAAGAGGGAGATCCTGCTGATTACTCTATGCTGGACAATGTCCCAAAAATGGTGACCATGGAGCAGAATTTGGAACTATGTAGATTTCCAACCCTAGAAGAGGTCAAGGCTGTTGTTTTTGAATTAAGTGGAGATAGTGCAAGTGGTCCTGATGGATTCACTGGGCTATTTTATCAAACATGCTGGGAAGTGATATGCTATGACATTCACAATATGGTGCTTCATTTTTATGGAGGTGCAGCTTTACCAAAGTCTATTACTCACACTAATTTGGTGCTACTGCCAAAGAAGCCTAGGGTCCAGACTTTCTCAGACTTAAGACCAATAAGTTTGAGCAACTTCATCAACAAGGTGATCTCTAGAGTTATTCATGACAGATTGGAGAAGTTCCTACCTAGCTACATATCTCCTAATAAATTTGGATTTGTGAAAGGGAGGAGTATCTTTGAAAACATTCTGCTCACTCAGGAGATTGTCACTGACATCAAGATTAGAGGTAAGCATGCTAATGTAGTGATTAAGCTGGATATGACAAAGGCATATGATAGGGTGTCATGGAAATATTTGATGCATGTGCTAGGAAGAATGGGGTTTGCTGAACACTTTATCACTATGATTTGGAATCTTCTCCCTAATAATTGGTATTCAGTTTTGGTGAATGGGCAAGCATCAGGATTCTTCAAGTCTACAAGAGGGGTAAAGCAATGAGATCCTTTATCTCAGGCATTGTTCATATTATCTGCTGAAGTTCTATCTAGATCTTTGAACAAACTGTTTGAAGATAAGTCCTTTATTGGATTTGGCATGCGTAAATGGTCTGATCCTTTGTACCATTTGGCATATGCTGATGATACTATTATATTTACCTCAGCTCATCCTCCCTCATTGAGCAAGATTATGGCAGTACTAGGAGGCTATGAGCAGATCCCAGACAACTAATTAACAAATCCAAGAGCTCTTATTATATGCATAACAATGTTGCACATGCCTTATTTCAAGAAGTTGATGATGCTACATGCTTTACTAGAGGGCAGTTTTCATTCATATACTTAGGATGCCCTATTTTCTACACTAGAAGAAGAAATGAGTTCTATGAGGATCTTATAAAAAAGGTGAAGGCCAAGTTACATGCTTGGAAAGGCAAACTGCTATCATTTGGTGGAAAGGCAACTCTCATTACTAGTGTGCTTCAAAGCATGCCAGTACATCTATTGTCAGTTCTGGACCCTCCTGATAATATTCTGGAGCACTTGCATAAGCTTTTTGCAAGATTCTTTTGGAGAACAAAGGAAGAAGGTAGGAGTAGGCATTAGTCATCTTGGCAGAATCTATGCCTGCCTAAAAAAGAAGGGGGCTTAGGTTTTAGGTCTCTGCATGATGTCTCAAGAGCTTTATTTGCTAAGCTTTGGTGGAGATTTAGGAGTACTAAATCATTGTGGTCCAACTTCATATGGAACAAGTATTGTAAGAAGGAGTTGCCTACATTGATGCAATTTAGGGAAGGGTCTCATGTATGGAGGCAGATGTTGAATGCAAGGGAAGAATTAGAGCATGAGATTCTATGGGATATGAAGAGTGGAAAAACAAACATATGGCATGAAAACTGGACTAGACTAGGTGCTTTATACCATGTACTACCCCCAGATTTTCCAATAAATGAGGAGTTACAAGAGGTGGCAGAATTGAGGTAAGGTGAATCATGGAATGGCCAGTTGATTGATCAAAGCTTCCTTGAAGATATTGCTGATCACATCAGGATCAATGTGCATTATGAGGGCAGTGAGGACTACTGGGACAGACCATATTGGATGACAACATCATCAGGTAAGTTCACTGTTAGTAGTGCTTGGCAGATTCTGAGGCATAGAGCTGATCCTAATCAGGAGTTCAAACAAATGTGGACAAAAGGATTGCCATTCAGGATATCTTTCTTTTTATGGAGGTTATGGAGACAAAAATTAGCTACTGATGATATGTGGAGGAGGCAAGGGCAGATGGTTATGTCTAGATGTTGGTGTTGTCAGAATCCTCTGGAGGAGACATTAGAACATATCTTTTTAACTAGCCCTACTACATCAAAGGTGTGGAATTTGTTCATGGGAGCTACAGGAATTACGATGCCATTAATACAAGTGAAACAAGTGATAAGGCATTGGTGGAATGCACAATATTGTATAAAGTTTAAGCCTCTGTTTCAGGAAGCTCCAGCTATCATTACTTGGCAGTTATGGAAGAAGAGAAATGCAGGCAAACATGGAGGATCGATGGCAACTAATAGGGTTATTCATGAAGTTAACAAGACATTGCATCAATTCGCAAGGGTTAGGTATGCATGGATGTCTCATATACCTTTGTTATGGCCAGACATGATCCAGTTCTTTGAAGCTTATAAATCAATCTTGACCACCAGGAGAGTTACTTGGCAGCTTCCTCATCATGGGTGGTATAAGTGTAACACCGATGGGGCATCAAAAGGAAACCCTGGCCCTAGTTCTCTTGTCTTTTGTGTGAGAAATGATGTAGGTGATCTAGTGTATGCAAGGGCAGTGGACTTATAGGTGACCACAAATGTTGTAGCTGAAGCAAAAGCAATAGTGCAAGGGTTGGAGTACTGTGTGGAGCATGATCTTCATCCTCTCATTTTGGAAACATATTCTTTGGTGCTTAAGAAGGTGATTGTAGGGGATTGGGATCCACTATGGGCTATTGTCCCCGATGTGCAGAAGATAAAGGAGATGAGGGACAATTCTAATGTGATCTTTCAGCATGTGTTCAAAGAAGGCAACACAATGGCAGATTTTATAGGTAACATTATTTTTTCTTTTACAAGTACCACTGAATATCACTCATTTTCTGAACTTCCTTGTGCAGGGAGGAGGCTTACCAATCTTGATAAATCACAAACTCCTAATCTTAGTGTTAGGATTGCTAAAAGAAGAGCCCCAGATCAATGATTCTACTAGGTTTGATTCTGCACTTGCTTGCTTCTCTCATTGTTTTGTTCAAATTCTGTATATTTTTAGAGTACTTTTTAGTGGTATTAGCATGGTTACATGCTCATTCTGGAGGTGCTTTAACGGTATATAGAAGCTGTCACATATGCAGGCTGTGGATAGTGCATTTTATAATGTTTTTGGATTGTCCAAGGTTTATTCATGAGTCTAAGGACATACTTTGCATTTCTTATTGTTACTATCATAGTTACAATGGTCTTGAATATGTTTTGGATCAATGGTTGTTGCAATACAAAAGTTGGGATTCAATGGCTTCAATAGGATGGTTGTTTACTTATGTGTATGTGTGTGCTGCTAGGATGTTATCTAGTGGTATTGGTATGCTTTCATACCCAATCTGGAGACATAATGGCAGTGCATACAACTTCTTTGAATTGAAATCATGGTTCATAAGTATTGGCAGCACTCAGTCACTCATATGAACTTCATAGTTAGTGAGTGCAATTTATTAGTTCCACATGATATTTTGAAGGATCATAGCTGGTCTTCAGAGCATATTGAACGTGTTCTCTATCATTTTACTATGCTATGTAGTGTTATGACACTATCCAGTGGTATTGACATGGTTTCATGTCCAATCTGGAAGTGCTATGGCAGTGCATGCATAAGGTTTCTGTTGCTGGATATGGCACCTATCACAGGTTATATAGATGTGTATTGGCCTGAATTTATTTCATCATATGCAGGGAGCACAGATTATTGGCTTCATTGTTCATGCAGTTGATATCCTTTATGGAGAACTGGTCATTCCTGATAGATGGTGTTGGTTGGAGACTCATGCTTGCCTTGTCCTTTGGAATGCAAAACTTGGCACTTGGTGAGAGCTATAGAGGTGCTACATTGAGGTTTTGCACTTGGCTTCTGGATCCACACTCCATCTCATGTGGGGAGTCCACTGATTCACTAGTTGTAATAGTTAGCTTAATTTATGTCACGACCCAATTTTTCCTCCGTATGACGTCATAACGGCACCTAGTCTCTACAACTAGGTAAGCCTAACATTTTTGCTGAATAATAAAATAAAAATATAAATTTAACCAACTATTCAAAAATACACAACAAATCCCAAAACCTGGAACATCGTGAATCACAAACTACAGAAGGAAAGATCTAGTGTCTATATACATCAGAGTCTAACAAGGAAAAATACAGAAGATAATGGACATGGGAAAGAATAGAAGGGGACTCCGAGGTCTGCGGACGAGACAGATATACCTTGAAGTCTCCAAAGCTGTCCCGGCTCACCGATAGTGCGGCTGATAAGGTGCACCTGGATCTACACACGAAAAACATATGTAGAGAGTAGCATGAGTACACCAAAATGGTACCCAGTAAGTGCCAAGCCTAACCTCGGTCGAGTAGTGACGAGGTCAGGTCAAGGCCCTACCAGAGTAAATATAATAAATTAAACAGTAAAAGATATAATTAAAGTTTGCGTTAACACGGTTAAAGAAATTATCAAAAATTTAACAGTTAAGGGAGCCCTCGGCTCAGAACAAGGTAAACACAATGTAGAAACTCCCGGGATACAGTCCCGTAGTTCTGAATAAATATGCAGTACAGGGGGAAGGGGGGGGATCTCCCGGAATACATCCGTAGTCCCAAAGTAAATATGCAATGCTGGGAGATCTCTCAGAATACGTCCGTAGTCCCTAAATAAATATACAAGACAGCGGAATCTCCCGGAATATGTCTGTAGTCCCAATTTAAATATGCAAAACAGGGGGGATCTCCCGGAATACGTCCGTAGTCCCAATTTAAATATGCAACGCAAGATGAAATGACAGGTATGGCATCGAGTTATACAGTTTACACTAAACACAAATAAGGAAGGTAGGGACTCAACTAAGCATAGCGCACAGAATATCAAATAGACAGTTAAAACATGTAAGCATGCTTCTCTAATCTAAGCTAAACAATTAAACGTATTAGTGCAATTTAATAAGGGAAAAATAGTTTATGATTTAGAAAGGAAAAATGGGATTTTTGCAATAATAGCCCGTGTACGTACTCGTCACCTCACGTGCACGGCGCCCACACATCAATTAATATCAAACATCCTAAGGGGAAAGTCCCCAACACAAGGTTAGGCAAGCCACTTACCTCGAACCGCTCAAATCAACTCGATATCACGTTCTTGCCACGAGTATCCGACTCCAAATGGCCCAAATCTATTCAAATTAATTTCATAATATAAATATAACTACAAGTTACTAATTTAACTAATTAATTCGAAGCTAAAGCGTGACATTAGGAAAAACGCCGAAAAGGTCTCCCCGGGCCCGCATCTCAGATTCGGGTAAAAATTATAAATTATGAACACCCATTCACTCACGAGTTTACTCGAACAAAAATCATCTAAATCCGACGTCAAATTCCCATTCAAATCTCAGATTTTCAATTGGGGAACCTTTTCCCCCATTTCCAAACTTCTACCCTCAAATTCCTTAATTGGACGAGGAAAACAACAATAGATTAATGTATTATGATCAAAATAGAGTTAGAATTAGTTATCCAATAGTTCTACTTTAAAATCCCTTGAGAAATCGTCTCCCACCAGGCTGTAAATCGAATTTTGTGTTATGAAATTTCAAACCCTCGAAATCCCCTTTTCTGCCCAGCGATCCTCGCATCTGCAGCCGTTTCTCGCACCTGCGGATACCGCACCTGTGGTCCAAAGGGCGCATCTGCGCATTTTATTTACCTTCTCTACCTCCGCATCTGCGCGTGCGCGCCTGCGGAAATCCCTTTTGCTTTTGCGGACCTTGCGCACATGCGATGACCCTAACGTATCTGTGGGCATCGCCGATGCGAAATTCACCTCGCACCTGCGACCCCTGGCACTCCTCCACCTTTCCTCTTCTGTTCTTGCCTCTCCGCACGTGTGATACCGCACCTGCAGTCTCTCCACCACAGGTGCGAAAATACCAGAAGCCTGAAGACTTCAGCAGCAACACAAATCCAACTTTTCGATCCGTTAAGCACTCAAAACTCACCCGAGGCCCCCGGGACCTCAACCAAACATACCAACTAATCCTAAAACGCCATACAAACTTAATCGAGCCTTCAAACCACATCGTACAACACCAAAATCATGAATTAAGCACGGATTCAAGCCTAAGAATTTAGAATTTTCCAAATTCTACAAACGACGCCGAACCACATCAAATCTAGTCTGAATGACCTCAAATTTTACACACAGGTCACAAATGACACTACGAACCTACAACCACTTTCGAAATTCCATTCCGAGCTCGATATCAAAATTTCCACTATCGGTCTAAATCGCCGAAAAACTAACTTTCGCCAATTCAAACCTAAATCTACTATAGACCTCCAAAACACATTCTAGATGCGCTCCTAACCCCAATATCACTCAACGGAGCTAACGAAGTCGACGGAATTCCATTCCGGATCCGTCTTCACACAGTTCCGACTACCGTCGAAACTCTAAGGCTTAAACTCACAACTAGGGACTAAGTGTCCCATAACTCTCCAAATTCCATAACCAATAACTCCGGCAAGTCCCAATTGTGAAAACAAACGTGGGGAAACAGTTATTAAGGGATCGGGGCTCTAACTCTCAAAACGACCGGCCGGGTCGTTACAATTTATGTCATTAGCTTTAGTTTAGCATATTTGAGAGTTGTTTTGTCAAATTGTAAACATTGGATCCTGGTTTTTGTTTATTTATATATTAGCCACTAGGCAGCCTGCCTAGTGGTATATTTTCTTAAAAAGAAAAATACTAAAACGCATGAAATTTCAAAGTAAAGTTCAAAATTCTAGAAGTACAACTAAACGTCCGAATCTTATCAAACCAACTCATAATGACACCAAATTTTGTAGACAAGTTCCAAATACCATAAAGGACCTATTCCAAGTCCCAAAATCAAATTCTAAGCTCGATATCTAAAAGTCAACCTACAGTCAAACCTTCGAACTTCAAGTTGCCAAACTTCGGTAAATCAACATAAATCAACCTACATACATCCAAAATCAATTCCGGGAATACGCCTAAGTCCGAAATCATGATACGAAGATATCAAAGTCATCAAAACACAGTTCCAAAGTTGTTTTCACAAAAGCCAAAGTCTGGTCAACATTTCTAATTTAAATCTTAAAGTCAAGAATTAAGTGGTCCGAATCAACCCGAAAGCTTCCCGGAACGAAACTAACCAACCTCGCAAGTCATAAAATCATAAACACACATGTGTAAAGCATAAAATGGGTAACGGGGTGAAATTACACAAAATGACTGATCGGGTCGTTACACATCTAGTCGTGATAGCACCTAACCCAACCCTCTAGGTAAGCCAAATAACTTTCAACATAACTCAAATGAGAATAATAAGAGTTAATGAGTAAAATAACTGAACTTCTATGCACGCTCCCAAATATTGGTAGTAGAAGTCATGAGCCACTAAGATTTCAATTTTAAAAGTTGGTATGAAAATAAATACAATATCCGTTTGAAATATACATAAATAGATTACAAATCTAAATCTACCAAGGACAAGTGACAGTGATATCTGAGAAGCGGGTACATCTTCAATGCCAGCTTCCTCCATACATAGCAGCATCAGCTCCAAGGTCTACACGCAAGGTGCAAAAGTTTAGTATGAGTACAATCGACCCCATGTACTCAATAAGTAACAAACCTAACCTCAGTTTGAAAGTAGTGACGAGCACGGTAGATGGTCAAAGTCCAACACCAATAGCCAATAACAATTTGTAGTAATATAATGAAGACAGTACGAGTGAATAACATAACAAGATATTATGCTCATTTCGTTCATAACTATGGAAAAGTATATATCCTTTTCAAGTATAATAGTCAAAGTCCAAATCTTATCACTGAAAATCAACTAACATGAGTTTATCAAAAGAACTATGTTTCTTTTTCAATTTCCCAATCATCAGATAAGAATTTTTATTTACCTGTTAGCATGAGAAATATACGTCTTTATGCCTATATGTCAAGTCATCAAATGTCATATACCATCTAGCATGAGGAAAGTACATCTCTATGCCTACATGTCAAATATACATGCCTAGTAAATAATTTCACAGTGCTATAATCAAGTACACTCACTCTCAGCACACCCATGGTGCTTGGCTCAAATGCACCAGTTCATTACACACACAATCACTCAGCATTGTACAGGTGATCACGTCCAATATACACTCAATAATAAGTGGGAAATAGTAGTTGCAATTATAATACCCAACGTGAGTCGGAGTCAAATTCCTCAAGGAGTTTACAAGCGGTATTAAGGTAAATACTTAAAGAGAGAACGTGACAAATTTTACTTCCGAACAAGAAGGTGATTGTTATCTAATTTAACATTAAGAAATTACACTAAGTAAAAGCAACTAGAGAGTAAATTATTTTTGGTATTTTTATCAATTGAGAAAAAGCGTAGGGATGTGACCTTCACCAAGGTGCAAACCTAATGGGTAGAGTAAGTTAATGCTTGTTTGGTATATCGGGGTTTATTATGACTTTCAATTCTCAAGTACCCACTCAATACCTCTCGGTCATAGAGTGGTTATGCCCAAATTGCCTTCTCATGACCAACTGGGTAGCAATCTAAATAATTAATAGGAATCCAAGTTGGGTTTCCCTATATCTAGTTCAAACCCTTTAATCAAACTGGCCAAAGCAATAACTAGCTCAATTTCTTGTTTGCCAAGTTTTCCTAGATTAGGTTCCTCTTTCTCAAGTATGAACTAAGTCAAATAGGCATGAATCAATATTTGCAATGATTAATTCTAGATATAAAGTATAAACAAGGCTAAATAACAAATACCCAATCATAAACAAGTATTAGTATTAAAAACCGTAAGTTTTACACCCTAGGGTTGGGTCACAACCCTAGATAAAATCTACCTACTCATGCTTGAAGACATAGAAAACAAAATAGAAGAAGTAATTAAAGACATAAACTACAATTAAAAGATAAAAGTAGTGGGTCTTCTCTAATTTTTATCACAACTTTCCCAAAAAGGTAAAATATGACCGTTACAGCAGCTAGGAATACAAAAGTTGCCATTAAAAAGTGTTTCCCATCTATTTATAGTGTTCAGAATTTTGCTGGAAAAATGCCCTCCGGGACGTTCTGTGGCCGCACAAATACATGTGTGGACCACACTTTTCTTCTACTCTTGCATTAGGAGGAAATCTGCAGCTGCACTATTGTCTCTACGGTTGCACTTCAGCTTTTGCGGCCGCCCAATTTTGTTGTGGAATGCAATTTCAAGAGGCTTCACACTTGGTCTTCTGCACTTTCTCCGAACTTGTCAAACTTTGTCAGCGCGACCATCTTTTGCGGCCGCACTATTTGGTGTGCGTACCATGCTTCTCTAAGATCCTCTGAGGCTTCAAGGGATCCTCTGTAGCCGCACCTCTAATTTTGCGGACCGCATAATCATCTGCGGTCGCAGAATTAGTTCTACGGACCACGCTTCTGCTTGCATTTCTCTTTTTTGCCTTGTTAAGCTGGAATACTCCTTTTTGAGTTTGAGTTTTTTGTTAAGATTCAATCCTACAACATGCCTGCAATTCACATAATTTCATTAGTTTTGGAAACAAAAATTACTACTTTCGGACTAAAATTAAAGCAAAAGGTACTAATAAGTGGTTAAAATCCACACTTATCAACTCTCTAGACTTAAGTCTTTGCTTGTCCTCAAGCTAATAGATTAGTTTCTACCTCCCCTAAGTGAAAGGTCATTTAAAAGAGTCAATTATAATTCATTCATACTCAGTTGGGATCAACAATTACCCACAATACTCATGCATTTTCATCAAGGTGTTGAAACATATGTTACGTGCACATAATTCTAGTATGATATTTGAGTTTCAAGAATTGACTTTACTCATTAAGGACTCTTATTTCTATCATGTAAATCATGGTGGACTACAAATATTCCTCCTCTACCTTCCATTTGCCATGCTCACTTCAAGAATTAATGCTCAATTTCTAGAGCAATAAATGAGTCACTCTTCTCTCACAAAGGAATGTCACAAGTAAAACTTCAAGTATCATAGGCTTTCCCCTCATGTAAATCTCCACTAATATAATCTCACTCGGTTCAAAATCAAGTAGAACTTCTTTCGGGTTGTAATGAAGGATTTTGGATTGAGGTAGGATACCATATGGGATAAGTGGTTAAACCCTTCCTTAAGCACTCCACTTTTCATTTCTTAGCTCATATTTACCAAACCCTTAGAGGCATTTCTTTTTCTTGGGGGTAAAGAGACTTGCCATCACTCTTTATTGTTCATTTTATTCTTTTTCTCCCTTGATGCTCATACTAGAGATAGTTGCCTCTTTTTAACTTCATCAATCTCCCTTTTTTTTTCTTTTTGGCATTTTCTTTTTGTTCTTTATTTTCTTGCCTTATCTCTTCATGGAGATAATTTCTTCTCTCTTTTTAGTTCTTGATACCTCTTTTAGATTTCACAACTTCCCCCCTAAACTTATGCCTTGATCCACTTATTGCATAAGAGTATAAAGAAAGGTTTGGGTGCCAAGAGAGGATTATGATCAAAACGGATAAATGCTTGTAGCATGGTTATCAAAAGAGAAAGGCTAAAGGCTCAAAGGGGTTGACTAGGGATAACGATCATAGGGTAGTAATAGAAAGCTCAAACGAATCAAGGAAAGCCTACAATGATCTTCCAAACCAAGCAAACCTAGAATTTCGCCTTGAAACACATTCAGGGCAAGTTCTAGACTATACACTCAAGTACTTGGACTAGCAACAAAAATTCACCTCACCTCTCATGCAAATAGATCGTAAAAGAGGATACAATCTAAATCCCACAACGATCACAGTTAAGTTAAAAGATCGCTATGGTCCAATCAACTACTTAGTGATTATCAAAGTCAACTCAAGAGCCTCAAAGTCACTAACTAGAGCTTTTTTCTTCCAAAAACCTTTTTTCAAACCATAAGCATGCAGTTAAGTATGGTGGTGCCAAATGAAGCATGGATAACTCTTTTTAGAGAATGACTTAGTTAAGGCTTTTATTGATTACTACTTAATACTACTATTATTACCTAACCATAAAACAGACTCGTTCCCTTAAGAAAGTTGTCACACTATCCATCCTTGGGAAGATTCACCCGGTTCACATAAAAGATCACCTTTGGAAGGAACCGTAACATTAAGAAAACCAAAGAATATTATCAACAACACTAAAAAACATAAAAGCTCTTAAACACAAACACAATCAAAGGTAAACAACTAAAGAAGCAAATGAAAGTAACAACTACTAAAGATAAAATAAAATAAAATTAGAATCATCCAATTATTACATTCCAAAGTAGCCAAGTGTATCAAATAAGCTCCACCCCCGAATAAAAATAAGCATTGTCCCTAATGCTTAACAAAATAAGATCAAAAAGTAGAGAGGGGGAAGAAACTCCCTAAGTGTCCTCAGTCATCACTGTGACCCCAACGTCACCATTCCCAGTTGGCTCACCCAACTGAATATCACCATCAAGTTTGGGAGTGGTCGGAGAAGTGAACATCACACGCACCGCCTCAGCAGTGTTAGCGACAAGGCACGACTCCTCAGTCGGAGCAACGGGAGCATCCTTCTAAGATGGAACTGGTGGGGCTGGGAGGGGCCAAGTAGCATGTCAAATGGAAAATCTCCGGCCTCAGCTATCCGGGTCACCTCAACCTGAAGCTCATCAACCGACTTCTTGCTGGCCTGTGACTTCCTCATTTTCTTTACCTGCTTGGTCAACCATTCAATCACAAAACCATGTTGTAACAATGTATCTGTAATGACCTTCTGGTTGTCCAAGATGTTGCTAAGCTTCTCATCAATGTCAGAGGGGTCCAGGGGTGCCTATGTAGATGTCTTCCTGCAACAGTACTGGAGATCTCAGACAGATTTGAAGTAGCTACTTGCATCTAGTTGCTGAGTCTCGCCAATGTTTGGGAGACTCGCAAATTATATAATGGACCTATAGGCATGTGCACTGGCCTCAGATATTGAGTATGAACTACAGTAGGAGTTGTGGGAGGAGTTGAGGATGGTGGCTAGGGCATAGAAGCTGCTGCACTGGTAGAAGGATCAACTGATGTGGATGGAATATCAGACGGAACAAAAACTACCACTACCGTCTCATCATACTGGCCAGCAGTAGTAGAAGGCTGAGCACTTTTCTTTGGGTTCCTTGGATCCTGCAACTTGTACCATTCCACTTTGGCATTTGTCAGATACTCAATAATAGTGCTGGGGTAGAGGTATGAGGTGTTACCCTGCTTTTCCACAAGGGAGATGTTGGACGACATCAGGGTACCCACATTGATCGGGTACCCGACCATAATAGAAGCCACCGAAATAGCTCAAGGAATGGGCAGGTTGTTCTCATTCAGGCACGGGTCAAGCCTACTGCATACAAAGGTTTTCCACCCTTTGGCCTTAAAACTTAGAGTGTTTCGGAGGATTGTCACCCAAACAACAATCCAAGGAGGAGTGGGTCCCGGTGCTAGAATTTGTGCAAGGCACGACCTAGCCTCTTCTTTGAGAGCCAACTTCTCTAAATACTCTTTCGGCTCCACATCGTCAAACCCCAAGTACACATTCAGAGTAAGATAATCAAACTTCACCTTCAAGTTGTTCACCTTGGTGACCTCTGTCCCTTTGATAATATGTGATGTGTTGGCATAGAATTCTCGGACAAGGTGCCTCTTTACATCCACCAGCTTCTCAGTAAATAACATCCATCCCTTCCTTTTAGTAAACTATTCCAGAACAACGTTATTGTATTTGTCTAGATCTTTAAGTACGAACTGCCACTCATGAGTCAAGGACCACATAGTCCACCACATCCGTAATCAAATAGTGCACAACGATTCACAAATCGATCTTCCCAGATCTAATTCTTCTTTCATATTGCCAATCCTATTTGTGCACCTGCTCCCCCTATCACATCATCCTAGGCATCATCAAAATTAGAGACCACAACAGCTATATTGGACTCATGACTGTCACTCTCTGAACCATGGGAAGTGCTGTGAGACATAAACGGCACATCAAGAGGCTCAGACTGCATCTGTGGCCTGGATTGTTCTTCAGTGTGCTTCTCCAGTAATGATACAGAATTCACCTCGGAGGCTTCCCTAGATGCTGCATATGAGCTAGACTCTGAGGGTCTCTGCCTCTCCTCAGCCTGTTGTTGTCTTCTTGGAGATAGCTTTCTGCACACTTGGGGGCAAGGCACCTTTGCCCCTGCCCCTTGAAGATTCTCCTCCCCTTTTTGGTAGATTAACCCCGACCTCGTGATCGTACCATTGTCTGTATAAGCACAGAGAGAATTGTCAGTTGAAATTCATGTTTCAGAATAGTTATGACTCATGTAAGTGAGCGAGAACAACATAGAAGCAACAGGGTTTCAGTTGGATAAACATGCAGAAGAAATGGGGGGGAGTGCAATCCGCACAATTTGGAGTGTGGTCCACAGAAGTGGAAGTGCAGATCGCACAATTCCAAGTGCATCCGCACTTTTGCATAGATGTGCAAGGGGCTCAGATGCACCCTCTCTGAATGACAGTGCAAAGGCCGTTTCACGGCCACAGAATTCATCTGTGGTCTGCACATAAGAAGCTTAGAGGACAAGCCTATGATGGACAGTGCAGACCTGTTTTGCGGTCTCTTAAGAAATTATGTGGTCCGCACAATTAAATTGTGACCGCAGAAATAGCAACCATCATACTACGATAAATAACATGTTGCAGACAGCACAATTTCAAGTGCGGTTCGCGCATTCAAGAATAAAGCGGGAATGACTTTTTTCTACCTAGGTTATGCAAAAATTATGTTCAAATCTTCTTAGTAATATTGGATAGACATAAAAATCAGTTAACCCAACCCAATCTAGCATGCTTTATCAATTACCCAGTACAAAAACTACCCCACATGGATACATTGAAGGAATATAATAACAAATGGATTAAAAAAAAGTTAAAAATAAAAAAATAAATACGGTCCGCACAATTTAAAGTACAATTTTGCGGTCCGCAGTGGCTAATCACTCTTTTGAGGTCCGCACAATTTAAAGTACGACCGGACGATTCTCCAGAAGTCCGCACATTTGCCTCGCACTGACAGGTTAAAAGTTCAGAGGACCTTTCATTTGACATCTAAGTTTACTCATCCAAGTGTGGTCCTCAGATGAAATCTGCGGCCGCACAAAGGCATCTGCTGTAGCATTCTTTTTCTACGGCAGCACAAAGTAAATGTGCGGTCCGTATTTCCTGTTTCGATGACACAACCTTGTATACCATTTCTCATCTAACACTCATCCCTACATCACACTTCAAATCAAGTGAAAATAGCAAATATCGTTTAACTAAAAACAAAAGGAAAATAACTTGAGTTTCCTCCAAAGAAGCGCCTTATTTAACATCATGGCATGACGCAATGTCATAGCATCCTCAAGTGAAGTAAATAACTCCCACCACGTGGCTCTGTCCAACGTTTCCTAAGTAGTGCTTCACCCGGTGGCCATTGACTCGAAATATTTCATTGTTCTTGTTCTTCAAATCCAATGCACCGAAAGGTGTCACACCAACAATTTCAAACGGACCGCTCCACTTGGGCTTAAGCTTCCCGGGAAACATCCTCAACCTTGAGTTAAACAACAACACTAGATCACCGACCTTGAATTCTTTGTTCCAACTATACTTGTTATGAAGGTATTTTATCTTTATTTTTGTACAAGGACGAACTCTCATAAGCATGATATCAGAACTCATCCAATTCATTCAAGTGTGTAACCCACAAGTTTGAGGCTACATCCCAATCAAGATTCAACTTCTTCAAGGCCCACATTGCTTTGTGCTCTAGTTCCACCAGAAGATGACAAGATTTCCCGAACACTAACCGGTATGGGGACATTCCGATAGGTGTTTTATAAGCTGTCATATACGCCCACAGTGCATCATCAAGCTTCTTAGATCAATCCGTCCGATTTGCATTCACCATTTTGGTGAAGCTACTCTTTATCTCCCGGTTGGGGACTTCCACTTGACCACTAGCTTGTGGGTGATAAGGAGTCGTGACCTTATGAGTAACACCATACTTGTTAAGTAAGGTATCGAAAGCCTTGTTGTAAGGGTGGCATGTGGGCCGGGCCCGATCCTAAGTGGGCTTCATGGGCCCGATCTTAAGTGGGCCGGTCCTAAGTGGTCCCGGGCTTCGCGAGATTCTTGTTGGAACTGGCCCGAGAATACGAACTAACGATCCCGGGTTAAGTGGCCCGGTCCCGGGGACTAAGTGGGCCCAACGGATACTTTTTATTTTTTTTTAAAATTTTATAGAAGTTAGAGAAAAAAAAATGATAATAAAAATATCTAAGGCAATTCCTTGTAAATTATATTATAGAATTGTGACCTAAGTTTTTTAATTCAAATTTAAAGACAAAAATATTGTTAAGAGATATTAAAAGCAATGCGTTATAATATATATATATAAGCTATATTCGATATAAGAAGTATATATAGTATAGTATAGTATATATATATATTCGATATTAAATATTGAATATTAAAATTTAGGATGTTAAATCAATTATGGGGTAAGCACATAACAGTAACCATTTTTACCAATTCTTCTCGATCTTTTTTTGGATCAAAATATAAGGGAGATTGAAAGAGATTGATGATTTTTTGATAAAAATGAAAGAATGAAGGGGTATTTGTAGTTGCAAATACGAAAAAAGTGTAATTATAAAACATTTGGGGTTAAAACAAAGTTGGAGGGGTTAAATAGCTATTTTGTAAATAGCCAACGCCTATTTTGGCAAAGGAAACGACTAGATTTTAAATGCCCAAATGGGCAGATTTATTTTTTTAAAATTATGGCCGTTGGGACCGTTTAGGCCCGCTAGGACTGGTCCCGGTCCCGGTCCCGTTTCCAAACGGTCCGGTCTCGCGAGCCTCAGGCTAAGGACCGGCCCACTTGTCAGGCCCACCTCCCCCGGTCTCGGTCTTAAATGGTTCAGCCCGTTAAGGCCTACTACCCACATGGGCCGCGGTCCTGGGCCGGTCCTGGTCCTGGACCGGCCCACTTTTCAGCCTTACCTTGTTGCAAAAATGTGACCCCTTCCCCATCGCTTATGATTGCACGTGGAGTACCAAATCTTGTAAAACTATTCTTCTTCAAGAAAGCTACTACACTTCTAGCCTCATTGTTGGGTAAGGCAATGACCTCAACCCATTTGGATACGTAATCCATCGCGACCAAAATGCAAGTGTTTCCACAAAAACTCATAAAAGGGGCCATAAAGCTAATTCCCCAAACATCAAAGATATCAATCTCCAAGATGGTTGTAAGAGGCATCTCATGTTTCTTTGAAATTCCACTGGCCCGTTAATATTCATCATATCTTTTCACCAAATCATTTGCATCTTTGTAGAGAGTAGGCCAATAGAAACCACAACATAGAACTTTTAGCCACCGTTCTTGATCCACCATGATGATCACCATATGGCGAAGAATGACAAGCTCCGAGAATATCAACTTGCTCTTCTTACGGAACACACCTCCTAATCACCCCATCCGTGCAAATCCAGAAAAGTTATGAATCGTCCCAATAGTAGTCTTGACAATCCATTTTTAGCTTTTTCCTTTGGTTTGAATAGAATACATCCAGAATGATACCACTCACAAGAAACTTTGCCAAGTACGGAAACTACGGTGCCTCTTTCATTGATAGTTCCAAAGTTGCTCATCGGGGAAAGAGTCATTGATTTCAAGACCATCGTGAGGCCTCCCCTCATCCTCTAAACGAGACAAGTGGTCCGCCACTTGATTTTCACTTCCCTTCTTATCTTGGATTTCAATGTCAAAATCTTGCAACAAAAGCACCCATCTCATCAAACGAGCCTTAGATTCCTTCTTGCTCATAAGATAGCGAAGTGCCGCATGATCTGCATGGACAATAACTTTGGCACCCATTAAGTACGGGCGAAACTTCTCAATAGCAAACACAATAGCAAGGAGCTCTTTTTCCGTAATGTTATAATTGAGTTGGCATAATTCATGGTCTTACTCAAATTGTAAATCAGATGAAAAACCTTGTTGACACGTTGCCCCAAAACAACCCCAACCACTACATCACTTGCATCACACATGAGCTCAAATGGCACACTCCAATTTGGAGAGGTAAAGATAGGAGTATTTGTCAACTTGAGCTTCAATTGCTCAAAAGCCCTCATACAATCATAAATGAAATGATACTTAACATCCTTCTCAAGGAGCTTACCCAATAGGTTCAACACTTTAGAGAAACCTTTGATAAAGTGTCGGTAGAAAGCCGCATGACCTAAGAAACTCCGCACGCCCTTTACCGAGGTGAGGGGGAGGTGGTAGCTTAGAAATAACCTCATTCTTCGCCTTGTCAACTTCAATACCATTCTTTGAGATATTATTTCCAAGGAAAATTCCTTCCTCAACCATGAAATGACATTTCTCCTAATTGAGCACAAAATTTGTTTCCTCATATCTAGCCAACACTTTGTCCAAATTTACAAGTAAATCGTCAAAAGAATCTCCAACCACCGATAAATCATCCATGAAGACCTCAAGGTAGTCTTCCACCATATCTATGAAAATAGCCATCATACACCATTGAAAATACGTCGGTGCATTGCACAAACCAAAAGGCATCCATTTGAAAGAGAAAGTACCATAAGGACATGCAAAGGTGGTTTTCTCTTGATCTTCAGACCAATAAACATTTGGTTGTAGCCTGAGTACCTATCAAGAAAACAATGAAAAGCACGACCGTCAAATCTATCGAGCATTTTATCCATAAAAGGAAGGGGAAAGTGATCCTTCCTTGTGACTTAGTTAAGCTTATGATAATTCATACAAAGTCTCCAACCAGTAACCGTTCTTGTAGGAATCAACTCTTTCTTCTTATTGTTAATAACCTTCATGAACCCCTTCTTTGGGACATATTGAACTGGAGAGGTCCATGAAATATTTGAAATGGAATAGACAACCCCAACATCCAACCACTTGATAATCTCCTTTTGACCACTTCTTGCATAACTTCATTCAGCCTTCTTTGATGTTCAATGGACGGTTTAGCACCATCCTCTAACATGATCTCATGCATGCAAATGTTGGGTTTATACCCTGAATATCTTCCAAAGTCCACCCAATATCTTTCTTCCTCTTTTACAACACTGCCAATGTGGAATCAACTTGCACGTTAGTCAAACAAAAGGAAAGAATAATCGATAAAGTAGAACAAGGGCGAAGAAATTCATTTTGAAGGTGTGGTGGCAATGGTTTCAACTCCAAAGTAGGTGGCTCTTATATAGAAGGATTTGTAGGAGAAGTCTTCCTATTCTCAAGATCCAAAGAAAATTTTCAGGGTGCATAGTTGTACGACCCCATTCCTTGCAAAGAATTCACACATTCCATGAAACAATCCATCTCATCATCATCATAGTTGAGCAAAATGGCTTTCGACATATCACCGACATTGATTGTTGTACTTGTATCATCAATAATAACATCGGTCACCAAATCCACAAAAGAACACATGTCATTGCTATTTGGTTGCCTCATAGATTTGCAAACATGAAATATAACTTTTTTTTTTATCACCAACCCGGAAAGTGAGTTCTCTGTCTTCCACATCACAAAGAGCCTTACCCATAGCAAGAAAAGGTCTTCCAATAATAATAGGCACTTCATAATCAACCTCATAATCTAGAATAACAAAGCCCGCCGGAAGAATGAACTTATCAACTCGGCCCAAAACATCCTCAATCACTCTCAATGGCCTCTTCATGGTATGATCGGCCATTTGCAACCTCATAGATGTGGGTCTTGGTTTCCCAATTCCCGAAGTTTTAATTACCAAATAGGACATCAAATTGATACTCGCCCCAAGATCACAAAGGGCTTTAGCAAAATCGGCCCTCCCAATAGTACAAGGAATTGTGAAAGCACCAGGACCCTCCAACTTAGGAGCCGTGGAATAAAAATTTGCAATCACTTGATGTGTGACTTTAATAGTTTCAAAATTAATTGACCTTTTTTTGGTCACAAGATCTTTCATAAACTTGGCATAACCGGGCATTTATTCCAAAGCTTCTACCAATGGCACATTAATAGAGAGCCTTTTCATCATTTGAATAAACTTCTTGAATTGATTCTCACCATTTTGCTTGGCAAGCCTTTGATGATAAAGAGGTGGAGGCTTAGGAAATGGTGCCTTAGCCTTTTGCACTACTAGTTTCAGTATGTCAATAATGTGCTCCCTAGTCTCTTCTTGGGTCTCCTCCACACTATCATCAATGTCAATCCGAACCTCATCACTTGTTTGAACATCATTGCTTGGGATTTTCTCCTCTTGGATCACTTGTTCATCATCCACAAGTTTCCTTTTATTTGAGGTGGGTGCATTCCTGCCTCTTCCACTTCTTGTGTTGATCGCCATAGCATGACCCGTGTTGTTACCATCCTTTGGGTTTACTACTGTGTCACTTGGTAGTGTATTCTTAAGATGAGTATTAAGAGCTTGAGAGATTTTCCCCATTTGAACTTCAAGATTACGGATTGAGGTGGTATGTGAGGCAAGTTGGGCATCTAAATCTGCATTCTTCTCCGTCATTTTCTTAAACATGTTCTCAATACGACACATTTCATTGTTTGAAGAACTGTAACCATGGGAAGGATAAGGAGGTGGGTTTCTAGGTTGTTGGTACATTGTGGGCCTTTGAAAACCCGATCCTTGATTTCCATGATTGTTATAGTTTCCTCAACTTCCTTGATTGTTGCCTCCCCAATTTCCTTGGTTATTGTTGTTGTTGTTGTTGTGCCATTTTCCTTGATTGTTATGACCCCAACCGTCTTAGGTATTTTGAGAATGCCATTGTTGTTGAGTGGAGCCTTGGAAATTGCTCCATTTCCCTTGTTAATTTTTCACAAATTGGACCTCTTATTCTTACTCATGATAGGAATCATCTTGATCAAAACTACCATCATCTTGTGCATAATTCTCCACTCGGGATTGAAATTGTGGACCCTTGGGCCTCTTCGTTTTGACCAACACATTTACCCCTTACATAACATGAACTTTTTTAGAAGATTGTACTTGATTAAGTTGGGCCTTAGCGAGTTGGGTCATAGTTGTTGTCAATTCGGCAATGGCTTGCCCATGGTCTTGCAAATGGAAGATGAATAATGTTGGGATCACTTTGGAAACATTAGCTCGGGATTACCAAGCCAAAGAAGTTTCCGCTATCTGATCAAGAATCTCTCATGCCTTCGCATAAGGTGTTGTCATAAAGTTACCTCGCCAATTGATTAACCACACATTGGTTCGTAGTATTAATACCACAGTAGAAAGTTTGTTGGATCATGTTGTCAGTCGTATCAGTGTTCGGGCACTCCATCACCATTGTCGGTTACCGCTCCCAAATTTCATGCAAAGGTTCATTGGACTCTTGCGTGAAAGCCAATATTTCAACCCGAAGAGTAGCCATGTGCACGGGAGAGAAACACTTTGAAATAAACTTCGCCGTCAATTCATCCCAAGTATGGATATAATGATTAGGCAAGTGTCCTAACTAATCCAAAGCCTTACCCCTTGGTGAGAAGGGAAAAAGCCTTAGTCTCAAAATATCTTCCGAAATATTTATTTGTTTGCTGCCCCAACATGTATCAATAAAACCCTTCAAATGTTTATAAGCATTTTGACTTGGCGCCCCGGTGAAATAGCCTCATTGCTCAAGCAAAGTAAGCATCACATTGGTAATTTGAAAGTTTTCCTCCCTAATGCGAGGGGGGACTATGGCACTTGCATAACCTTCATTGGGCAAACTCCGATGTTGCGCACTTGTGGTTGTGGTGGTGGAGGCACATTGTTTTGTTGAGCATGACCTCAACAATTTTGTTGTGGAGCTTGAGGAATTTTATCAAGTTACTCCTTTTCGCCGTCCAGCTCTCCCAATGGAAAATTTCCAAGTTCGTTATTCACCATTTGGTACCTACGATCACTTCAACAAATTAGAATCATGAAAATAAAAGAAAATATTTCAAGAAATAAACTCAAGTATATAGCTAACACCGTAAAAGCTCTCCGACAATGGCGTAATAAATTGTTCACGTCCAATCCACACTCAATAATAAGTGGAAAATGGTCGTATCAATTATAATATCCAACATGAGTCGGGATCGAATTCCTCAGGGAGTTTACGAGCTGTATTAAGGTAAATATTTGAAGAGAGAACGTGAAATAACCAAATTATACTTCCAAACAAGAGGGTGATTGTTATCTAATTAAACACTTAGGAATTAGACTAAGTAAAAGCAACTAGAGAATAAATTGTTTTTGGTATTTTTATCAATTGAGGAAAATCCTAAGGATGTAACATTTACCTAGGTGTAAACCTAATGGGTATACTAAGTTAATGCTTGTTTGGTAGGTCGAGGTGTATTATGACACTCAATTCTCAATACCCACTCAATACCTCCCGGTCATAGAGTGGTTATGCCCAAATTGGCTTTCACAAGAACAAATGGGTAGAAATCTAAGAAATTGATATGAATCCAAGTCGGGTTTTCCCTATCTCTAGTTCAAACCCTTTAATCAAATTAGCCAAAATATTAACTAGCTCAATTTCTTGTTAGCCAAGTTTTCCTAGACTAGGTTCATCTTTCTGAAGTACGAACTAAGTCAAATATGCATGAATCAATATTTGCAACCATTAGTTATAGATATAAAGCATAAACAAAGCTAAATAACAAACACTCAATCATAAACAAGCATTAGTGTTAACAACTCGTAAGTTTTACACACTAGGGTTGAGTCACAACCCTAGATAAAATCTAGCTACTCATGCTTGAAGACATAGAAAAAAAATAGAAGAAGTAATTGAAGACATGAACTACATTTAAAAGATAAAAGTAGTGGGTCTTCTCCAATTTTTATCATAACTTTCCCAAAAAGGTAAAATATGACTGTTACAGCTGCTAGGAATACAAAAGTTGCCATTAAAAAGTGTTTCCCATCTATTTATAGTATCCAGAATTTTGCTGACAAAAATGCCTTTTGAGAGGTTCTGCGGCTGCACAATTTCATGTGCGGACCAAACTTTTCTTCTGCTCTTGCATTAGGAGGAAATCTGCAGCTGCACTATTGTCTCTACGGCTTCACTTCAGCTTCTGCGGCTGCACAACTTGGTGTGTGGACCGTGCTTCTGGTAAACTCCTTTGAGGCTTCAAGGGATCTTCTACGCCACACCTCTATTTTTGCTGATCGCATAACCATCTGCGGCCGCAAAATACTTCTGCGGACCACACATCTGCCTGCATTTCTCTTTTTGCCGTGTTAGCTAGAATACTCCTTTTTGAGTTAGATTTCTTTGTTAAGCTTCAATCCTCCAACATGTCTGTAATTCACAGAATTTCATTAGTTTTGGAAATAAAAATCACTACTTTCGGACTAAAACCAAAGCAAGAATGTACTAATAAGTGCTTAAAATCTACACTTATCAACGAGTGCCTGGCTCCAAAGCTCCCCACCAAAGCACGTGTATATATATATCACTCTGCCTGCACCCACTTCTGGCATGTCAAACTCCCGAGGGGAGGATCCTGCCCAATCGCTAATCAAAAGTCAATATGGCATGTTGCAGCTTGCAACCCGATCCAAATAACAATAAAGCCAATAAGGCATGTTACGACGTGCAACCCAATCAAAATATCACTCAATAGCCAATCTGGCCTATTGCTGCGGGCACCCCGATCCATATATCACTCAATACGGCTCTATGTCCCACATCAGTCAACAACCTCTCAAGTCTCAAAGGCTCACAACCTCATAGAACTCAGCCCAAACAATATCATATATAGAAAACAACAACATGTGATGAATTAACCAAGTAATATACAGAGACTGAGATATGATAGGTAAATGAGGAATCATGACTGAGTATAAAACTACAGTTAAGGCAAACGGCTCAAAACAATAGGAAATAGCCCATTATATCTCAACCAAATAAGAACATGGCCTAAATATGATTTCCAACATGAATCATAACTCAAATAATCAAACGAGTAGGAAAAACACGAATATAACAAAGCATGATAGCAAAATTAGTCCGACAAAGTCTAAAGTCAACTCGAATAATGAATACCCTGGTGCACGCATGCACGCTCGTTACCTGGCATGTGTGTCATCCCATCATATCTCATATAACATAGTTCCCAGAGTTAATTACCCTTAAATCCAAGTTTAGATATGTTACTTACCTCGAACAAGCCAAATCAAATACCGAGTCTTCCAACTTAAAGCTTCCTATTTAAGAATCATTCTTCCAAATCAATTCCGAACAACTCGAAGACCAAAACCGACCATACACACATGTAATAATACGCCATATGAAGCTACACATGACCCCAAACCACCTAACTGAATGCAAATGCTCAAATCGACCGGTCGAGTCGTTATATTCTCCCCCACTTAAACGTACGCTCGTCCTCGAACGTGCCAAGAGGCGTTCCAAAAGTATCAAATCACTGTATAAACTCATCATGCACATTGCCATGGGTGATCCCACATCACCACAATCCATATAAGCCTAATAACTCAACCTAATTGAAGATCCTTACTTCAAACTTAGTCCATAAACCTTAGAATAAAATTTCTAACATCCGCAATCCATTATAAGACCCAATTCTCGCATCTATACACTATATAGTCTAAACATGCTGTATCAAGACATAACCATATTCCCAGATATTTTCACATGATATACGACATAATTCAGATACTCATAGTAATACCTTCCGACCACAGTAGCTGCTCAATAACAAACGCGACCAGTAAAAAACCTCATATCAAATAAAACCTTGTTATAAACCTTCGTACACTGCCAATGATGAAATAAACCCAAAGAAACTCATAACCACTCATAATATCAACAAGCCGTGGAGCTTTCTCTCCCGATAAAAACCATTTCTAAATTATAACTGACTTCTGATATTATTCTTCAAACATACCTTAACCAAATCTGATAGTACTAATTACATATCCATTAATCTTATCTAATCCAGTACAAGCTGCTCAACCGATATGATACACCAATACTATCTATAGCCCCATACCGTGCAATCAGTGCACCAGACAAGTAACAACTTGAATAGACCCATTGATGGAAAGAGAATCAAATGAGAAAACCATCCCTCAAGCTCAACAGATACCACCACAAGCGCACTGCTAGGAACCTATCACACAAAGGAGAGCCAAACCCCACCAGATAAACACAAAGGATCATATTCGAACTCAACTCCGCTGCAATGCATGACCTAATACAAAAACCGGTCCACATGGAATACCTCGATCCATAATGCTCGCAATCAATAACCATGAACATATCCACAACAAACACGCTAAGTTCATGATCATAACTATGGAGAAACGGATATCACAATATACTGCAACAGGAAGACCATAACCAAGGCGCAATTAACCATTTAACACCCAAGAGCCATCTTGCTTGAATTTCGCCACAAGGCCCAAACATATCCACATCATGTTTGTAAATAGTCAATAGTCTCACAACCTATTGTAGCATAGAAGAGCAATACATGGAACATAACAGACACGAATAAGATCAACTCTAATCAATGACCCATCCTTTAATAATAGATGTGTTGAGTAAACAAATCCCTGCCTGATGTAGAATATACATTCTTGTTAGGCCTACCAGCGGCCTCCAAATCGATTTCGATCCTCCCGAAATGAGTAGATAACCTTCCCAAAGATCCACCGAAACCTATGCATGACACATATCATCGTCTGTCTAACTCTGGCCATATCTTAATAGTGCATAACCAAGAAATAGTTCACCTCTAACACTCCTAGTCTCAAAATCACAAGAATACAAAAATCACCATATCCGATCCCGACTTGGCCACCCAAATAACTGACATATCTCTCATGCACAATCACCTCACATGAAATACTTCCTTAATTCTTCCATGCCACCTAGCAAAATATGAACATCAACAGTCGAGCAATCAGGTGATTACAGTAATACCAGTCAAACATCCGCAAGTCAAAACACAATGTGCCTTTCTGAAATGCACACTCATATCAAGCGATACTAAATAGTACCAACATTCTTCTAAACATCTAAAACTGTTTGTGTTGTCTAAAACTCATGACCTTCCTTCGATGCTGAACCACAAACATGTACATGAACATCTCAATCCGACACGACGCACAACCTCTATCATACTATCATATGAAAAGCATGAGAATCCCACTATCAACTCTGAATCAGAAGCATGATACATATTCAATCGGCCATAATCCTACCACTAGACCCCCATCCTTTAGAAAATCACAACGCACAACAAACTCCTCATACTTGTAAAAAATATCCATCTCAAGATATGGTCGACACCATCGAGAACTCTTCGAAACCATATGCACATAACCAAGCCATACGAACTGAATCCATCTAACTCAACAAAGTCGCCAAGCCTAAGTGTATTGCCACAAAACACATGTATAGCCTCACCACATCATAAGAACCAAAAGAACCAATCATAACCATTACCATGCCAATCCAACCTACTACCAAGCTATCCTATTGCTCCGAGTTCTTTTCGAATTGCCTTCAAGTTAATACTTCTATTTGCCAGTGCACCACGATCTTTACCTAAAGCTCACTGGAAGAGATCCTAGCATGAAACCACATAGCCTTAAAGCCCATAGGACACTGTATTCCCTCTTAAGCACTCAAAATACAACAACCGAGATACCCACTTTGAAAAGACCTTATGTAATCAGAAGCTATTTCTATAACCTCTTTGATACTAAAATGTAGAACCTCTAATGATACAAATATACCGCAAGTCTCGACACCTTCCAATGCAAATCTCAAATCTTAAGCACGAACAAATATGAAAAATCCTCAATTACCACATATGAAGTTTAAATTCATTAGGATCTTCTCGAGAGTCATCCAATCAGCTCAAATCCCCAGCACACCGCCGATACAAGTCGATACAAGCTTAAATTCCTACTCCATGCACACCACCTCCACCATGAATAACAATCCAAATCGTTACAAGATTTCCCATATTCCCAAAGTATAGCATATCATGCATTCACCATATCCCCTTGCTCAAGTCATCTTCAAAGACAACCTCTTCAGGTCACAACTGATCTTCAAATATGCCTTATACCGAAACCAATATAACACATAACCATGTAACCAAATTGTCGATAGCAGATTCCCTCACTTGGCTCGAAGTCATAGAACATAACATCCGATAACCCACAATACCTTTACTCCATAAATGTCACGATCTCGCACTGTAATTCAGCCAAATCCTTCGTGGACACATGTAGCACTAATCATACAATACATCAAATCATCTGCTAAACTCACATTCATCCTCATGACAGTTAAGCCAACTTCTTTAAGCAATCCAAACTCAAATTGCAACACATATAGCCCACCGGTAGAAAGAAAACTCCCTACAAAAACATCATAAGGATCACACAAACTCAGAACATTGCGCAGGAGATAATCCACATGCTTAGCTTCAAATCAGAATCTCTCTATGCCCTACCATGGTCACAGCCAATATGCCATCGCTTAATCTTCCTGATTCTAAGCTCGTTAACAAGACGTGAGAATCTAATTCATTCCACAAATGAACAAGATGAAAGATCCCTAACACACTCATATCTCAAGACTGTTCGAGCATCCATAGTCCTTTCACATCCCAAGTAAACTCTTCTCGTGACATCTAAACCATCTAAGAATAGACCTCTGTCATATAGTACTTATCATATAGCTATCCAACCACTCACCGAGCCATCAATCCCACTCTTAGGGACACTACCAGACATACAAGGCCAAAAGCACATACTCACTCAACCGAAACCACCGAGCCTAAGCTATGGTCTGAACCTAGCCTCAAGTCCTCCAGACTGGCCCATCACCAAAACAAAAAAATAAATTTCGCACCTCATCCAGGGAGACACAAGACGTTGATACACAGCAGATACCAGGTGCTCAACTAAACACACGAGTGAGTAGAAGGAATTCAAAGAGATATGCTTCAAGCCGAGTCAATACTGCACGATAAGAAAAGAAAAAGGGAAATTTTCCTACATGCCCTGTATGGACGTCATCATACCGATTCACAAGACTATACTAGACACTTGCTCATCACTCGTAGAACCTATGAACCTAGAGCTCTGATACCAACTTATAAAGACCCAAATCTATCTAGCCATGATGACACCTAACCCAACCCACTAGGTAAGCCAAATAACTTTCAACACAACTCAAATGAGAATAATAAGAGTTGATGAGTAAAATAACTGAACTTCTATGCACACTCCCAAGGATTGCTAAGTCATGAGCCACCAAGACTTAAATTTACCAAGCTGGTATGGAAATAAATAAAATATCTATTTTAAATATACATAAATAGATTACAAATCTAAAGCTACCAAGTACAAGTGGATACGATATCTGGGAAGCAGGTACATCTTTAATGCCAGCTCCCGCTACACACAATAGTATCACCTCTAAAATCTGCGCGCAGGGTGTAGAAGTATAGTATGAGTACAATTGATCTCATGTACTCAATAAGTAACAAACCTAACCTCAGGTTCAAAGTAATGACGAGCTCGGTAGATGGTCAGAGTCCAACACCAATAGCCAATAATAATTTGTAATAATATAATGAAAACAACAAGAGCGAATAACATTACAAGATATTATGCTCTGCTCGTTTATAGTTACGGAAAAGTAGACATGATTTTGAAGTATAACAGTCAAAGTCCAAATATTACCACTAAAAATCAACTAACATGAGTTTATCAAAAGAACTATGTTTTGTTTCAATTTCCCAATCATCAGATAAGAATTATTATTTACCTGTTACCATGAGGAAAATACGTCTCTATGCCTACATGTCAATATACCTGTCAAGTCATCAAATGAAATATACTATCTAGCATGAAGAAAGTATATTTGTATGACTACATGTCAAATATACATGTCAAGTAAATAATTTTACAGTGTTATTATCAAGTACACTCACTCTCAGCACACTCAAGGTCCCTGGCTCAAATGCCCCACTTCATCACACACACAATCACTCAGTATTATACACGTGCTTGACTCAAAAGCCCCTCACAATAGCACATGTATATATATCACTGTGCCTGCCCCACTGTTGGCATGTTAGACTCCGGAGGGGCGGATCCTGCCCAAGCGCTAATCAAAAGCCAATATGGCTTGTTGTGGCATGCAACCCGATCCAAATAATAATAAAACCAATATGGCCTATTGCAACGTGCAACCCGATCCAAATATCACTCAATAGCCAATATGGCATATTGCAGCGTGCAACCCGATCCAGATAGCACTCAATACGGTCTATGACCCATATCAGTCAACAACCTCTCAAGTCTACGACCCATATCAGTCAACAACCACTCAAGTCTCAAGGGCTCACAACCTCATAAAACTCCGCCTAAATAGTAATACATATAGAAAACAACAAAATATGATGAATTAAATAAGTAATATATAGAGACTAACTTATGATATGTAAATGAGGAATCATGAATGAGTATATAACTGCAGTTAAGGCAAACAACTCAAAACCATAGGAGATAGCCCATCATGTCTCAACCAAATAAGCACATGGCCTAAATATGATTTCTAACATGAATCATAGCTACAATAATCAAACGAGTAGTAAAACATGGATATAACAAAGCATGATAGCAAAAATAATCTGGCAATAGTCTAAAGTCACTCGAATCATGAATACCCCGGTTAGGGATGGCAAATGGGATAGGGCAGGGCGGGGTAGGGCCAACCTTGACCCGCTAAGATTTTGACTCGCTCTGCCCCATTTAGCAATTTTTCAAAATTTTGCCCTACCCTGCCCTGCCCCGCCCCATTAAGTGTTGATCTGCCCTGTCCCATTTAAGTTTTTTATCCTATCCCTTTTTCTTTTTTTATCCAACTTTCCACGGTAACAACCCCTTAATCCTTAAAACTAACAGCTTCTCTGAATTTTCTTCTTACAGTGAATAGGGTCTTTTTTAGAAGAGTGTCATCGCCAATTCTACATGTAAGAAACTGAAACAAATTTGTAGTTATATCTTCTCTGCCATTCTTATTTCTTCATCTTACTTATGAATAGCATGATAAGCTAGAAATAAAAACTTAATCCCTCACAACTTTTTAACTACACTAGCATCTTGTTCTAGATATGTATAATTGGGTTGTGATGATTGAAAATCTTGCATTTTGATTTGATTTTGGTTTAATTTCTAAAATTATTAGTCTAAAAATATGCAGATATATTAAAAAGTGTTTGAATTAATTTTAAAGTAATGAAACATTAACAAAGTCATAACCATATATAACGGTAGGAAAATTTAAGTAATTAAATCAAACAGTAATAGCCCATTTATGCTATACACATGTATCTCGTTAATGGCCTAGTTATCAGCCGGAAACCCAAACCCAAACCTGCCCTTCCCCATTAAAGTTCTTCAAAATTTAAGTTTTACCCTGCCCTGCCCCACGCCGCCCCACCCCACCCCGCCCCATCCCATTTTAAAATTCCTCTGTCCTGCCCCGTTTATAGTTTGCCCTACCCCGCCCTGCCCTTGCCCTGCCCCATTGCCATTCCTACTGGTGTATGCATGCATGACCGTCACGCCAACACATCTCATATAACATAGTTCCTAAGGTTAATTACCCTAAAATCCAAGTTTAGATATGTTACTGATGGGAGGTTATAATTTCGTGTTTTAGTCACTTATTGCACCTAATTCACTGCACTTTTTTTATGTTTGAGCTTTAATTGGTAGTGTTTTGCCCTTATTGTGTGTTTTACTCCTTGTAGGAATGATTCCAAGCTATGTAGATGTTGTGGATCTAATCCGAGCTATTTGGAGCTTTGAAGACTGAGTAAAAGCCCAAGGGATTAAGCCGGGATCATATTCGAGGGTTGAGGACCAAGTCTGGATGTCAAAAATGAGAAAACAAAATTACTCTGAGAAAATTGCACTATCGCCCCGCGCCATACGTAGCGGGGTGCGGGGAGCTAGTGCAAAATTTCTGCAAAGTGAAAAAATCAGCTCTCTAGATTTCCCCACTAATGCCCTGCATGGCGCGTCGCCCCATGCGGCGCACTTATGTATTTTTTACAGAGTAAATATCTTATTTCGACTAGGAGAAGGTGGTTTCATTTGGGGCCGATCCCACTTGGTATAAATACATGGAAAACGTTATTTTCTGGACTTTTGACACATATTTGACCTAAGGAGGCTAAGGGGGAGTTGGAAGAACACAAGCTCAAGGATTTCATCATTCCTTCCTCACTCAAGACCCGAGTTTGGATCGACTTTATGTTTTTCTATACTTTAATTTTATTCGCGATGAATTGCTCCATATCTATGGAGTATATCCCTTTAGGGTTTGATGGATTTGGTGTATTGATGATTGTTTGTGGATTATAACTCTAGTTTATGTATTGAAGCGTTTTGGGGTGATTTAACTATTGCATCTATATTCACTTGTTCATGTAATCGAGTGAGGCATAACTTGTGATATCTTTGCATTATATTGTTGGCTGAGTTCATTAATTCTTCTTAGTAATTGAAAGAGGCTAGTTGAATCATTGATTAAACTTAGTTAGGAGAATAATCGAAAGAGATTTTCCTAAAGACCAATCCACTACGCATTCTTGCATATCTTCACGTGCTTGAATTAGTTCATCTCGTAAGGTTAAGACTTAATCGAGAGAGGAGTTTTTACTGAACGTTTGAACTAATAATTGAGTGAATTCGAGAGGCTCACTTGAACATTAGAAGTAAATTATCTAGATTTAGATCCCAAACAATTATCTTGCACCTTTCCTATCAACCCCTATTTTCTCCCACTGATATCTCCCTTGCTTCTCTTTATTTCGATTGTCATTAGTCAATAGCTTAGGGCTCTTAGTTAAATTTAGTTAGACACCTTATAAATCTCAACTGATGATAGTCTTGGATAACAACCAAGCTAGAAACTACGAGAATACTGTTTAAATCCACTCCCTATGGATACGATATTATACTATACTATATTTGATTAGCGAGCATAATTTAGGTGTGTGTTTCAAGATCATCAAATTTTGGCACCGTTGACGGGGATTGTAAATCAATAGTATTCAAATTATTATTTGGTGCTAATTCGGGAATTAGTTTTTTTTCCATCTCTTCTTTTTATTTCTTATTTTATTTTTTTTGTTAGTTAACTTCTTTTCAAGATTTGTTTTTGTAGTACCCGACAAGTTGATGAGATATTCTTGATATGGAACTATAATTGCTGTTGAAGATGGAGTACAACCGGCCTAGGAAAATGGTTGAAGTGTTGGCAACTGAATATTATCAGTGTTCTGCTATGTGTTGTAAATGCGGTGGAAATTATCTATGGGTTGACTGTCAAGCAGGTATGTATTCTTCCTATGGTTCGTATTTTGAACAGTCTCACTCTGTTTCTAGTCCGCACAAGTATGAGGATTCATATAGGTACAATCCTGACTCTGGTTGGGATAAATATCCTTATTATGACTGGAATAAAAGCTAAGTGAGACAACCACCTCAGGAGGAAAATGGTAGTTTAGAAGCACTTATGTATAGGTTCATGAATAGTATTGAAGAAAGGTTTATGCAAAATGATGAAGCCATTAAGAACCTAACAACACAAGTGAGTCGAATAGTAAGTATACTTTGAGAAAGCTCGGGCATTGTGATAGAGAATATATGGAGGATATATCCTGCGAGAATGAGCCTACCCAAGAGGATGAACGTCTATAGAAGGAGATTTCCATGATACAAGAGGACTCTGATTCAACTAAGATGATCGAAAATATGGTTGTGGTTGAATGTGAAGCAACAGAAGAAGAGTTCAAATCTTCATCCACCTTTCCACATTTGCAACCTTTAGCAGAAAAGAATGAGAAACAAATGGTCTTGGACATACCAGAGGAATATTCACTTGACCTTTCTTCTTTGTTTTCTTATTCTAACCTTGATAATGTAGATTTTATTTTTGGGGATTTACAAGAATATGTATGGATTGATCTTGTGAAAGAATGCAGAAATAAGTTAAGGATAATCAAGAACGAGCAATTCATCGCTCAAGATGAGAACAAGAAAGAAAGAAAAAAGCAGGTCTTGCAGGTATCCTCAGAAGAATTGGGCTTAATGATCTCCATAAAGAATGCCAATGAGCGAAAACGAGGAATCAATTCAGGATTAGGGGTGGAGTTCATAAGTTCTCGGAAAAGAAGTAAATTTAGAAAAGTTTTCTTTACCTTATGCTTTTTAATTGTGTGTCATGGGGACATGCCACAACTTAAAGTGTGGGGTGGGGGATATGTTATATGTATGTATGTATGTATATTAGTTTTAGTTTTTGTTGTTTTATTAGTTAGATATAGAAAACAATTGAAAAAAACATACGATGAATATCAACGACAGGTTTCTTGAGGGATTAAAGTCGGAAGGAAAAATACAAAAAGATTTTCTTTTGTAGGTAATGTAATAATTCCCCCTTGATTTTTCTTTGTGCCGCGGTTCTTTTCCAAAGGTTTTGTTTGAACCGGGTGTAGTTAGTTTTAATTTTAGGAGTAGGAAACCTTGTGCTATGAATTTAATTGAAGGCAATATCTCTTAACTTTATTATACTTTGAGAACAGTAAGTGCTTTAGTTGTGACACTTAGGCTCAGTTTTTGTCTCTTGTATACGTACCTTAAATTGTATGATCTTAACTTTGCTTAACTACTTTGACTAGAGTATCTTGATAGTCCAATCTTTAGTGAGTTATGTGCCATGTGTGTGTGAGGTTTTGTGTATTTTGTGCATTGTATTTGATGTCTAGAACTTGCCCCGTGTGTTTGCGAAGCGAAATGGTAGTTTTATTCAGTCTTGGAAGTGATTTAGGCATTTCTTTGTTGAGCCAATGATATGTTTACCCACCTAATTGTCATATATCTTAGTTAACCCCTTTGAGCTTGTAATCACAATTCTTTCGCAACGACATTACAAGCCCTAACCATTTATTTGAATTGACCATCTATTTGAACCTTTTACCTCTCGTGAGCACTTGAATTTGTTATAAAATTTGTAAAATGAAGTGTGGGGTGGTTGGTTTGGCTTTTCAGTAGAACTACTTAACTAAGGTGAAAGGTGCACTGCTTTGAAAATGAAAGAGCCACATAAATTGAAAAAGAAAGAAAAAATAAGTGTATGATTGTGAAAAATGTTCCTTGATAGTGGTAACTTGATGTAATTGTGCTTAAAGAAGTAGGGGCTTAATGTATATTGATGTGAAGGTGGGTTATGTCTTGACATAAGAGTGGGGATTTGAATGGCTAATTGTATGTATTAAAAGTTCTTAGGGAAGTGTAGTCACTCTTAAATCTAAATATATCCTACCCTTCCCGTAGCCTACATTACAACCAAATGAAGTCCTACTTGATCCTTGACTGAATGAGCTCAATTAGTAGAGTAGTACACTACGGGCAAGCCTATAGTACATCTTTTGTGGCATATGAATGTTGTTTCTGAGAGTGAGTGAATTCTTTCTATCTTGAGTTCCTAATTGTTCTTAAATTTGATTGTGTGTGGAACTACTCTCTATTGTTGTGTGAGGACACTTGATTTAGGAAGGAAATGTAATGTCGTTGACCTCTGTGTTAGGGTAAGTGAGCGGGTTATAAATAATGCATGGTACTTTTGAGTCAAATCTTGAGGCTAGGAGGTTACGGTATTGTGCTTAATCTGTTTTAAATATTCTTGGTATGATGAGTTATGAGAGTTTTTTAAAAAGGTCGTGTCTATGTGAAGTGTAGTTTGATTGCTCGAGGACGAGCAATGGGTTAAGTGTGGGGTGTGGCCAAATCAAATATTGAGAAAGCCAAACAATACTCTAGTAATGCAATCCAGCATGAATCAACCTCCAAACGGCTCGACACTAGCCAAAAGTAACTCAAAAACATCAAATAATGCCAAAGGAAACAAACCCAAGCGATAAAGGTTTAATCTTTAATCAAATACTCAAAGTCAGCCAAAACGTCAACCCGAGCTCGCACCTTAGAACCCAATAAAACTCAAAAATTCCGACAACTCATTAGAATACGAGTCCAACCATACTAATTCACTCAAATCTGACTCCGAATTGATGTTCAAAACTCAATAAATCACTTTAGGAAAGTTTATACAAAAAACCCCAATTTTCTCTTTTACAATCATCAATCAAATGCCAAAATCTAAGATAGAATTATGTAATATAATCTAAACCTAGTAAAAAATACTTACCCCAATCCATGTGGTGAAAATCTCCTCCAAAATCGCCCAACTCCGATCTCCATAACTCAAAATGTGATAAAATGACCAAAACATTCAAAAATGTGTACTTCATAACACTGCTTCAGGGATACCCTTAGCGATTGTGGGACCAACTTTGCGAGCGTGAAGCACAAATTTGCTGCCCACAGAAAATACACCGTCTTCGCGGCCCATACCTCACGAATGCGATTAACAATGATGCCAACCTTCGTGAATGCGGCAACGACCTCGCAAACACGATGAGTGATCATCTCAGACCTCCGCAAACGCGAACCCTTGCCCGCGTACGTGTAGAGTAAAACTGCTCCAGTTCACTTAACAATTCACGAACACGATCGCCTACTTGCGATCGCGATGCCTTACCTGACACCAGCAAACCAGCAACCCCAAGCCAATCCGAAATGATCCGAAACTACCTCGAAACTTACCCGAGCCCCTCGGGACCCCGTCCGAACATGCCAACAAGTCTAAAAACATAACACAGACCTACTCGAGGCCTCAAATCATGCAATACAACATCAAAACCATGAATTGCATCTCAAAATCAAGCTTATGAACTATTTCAAATTTTTAAATTCCAAACTTACGCCTAACACGTCTAAACAACTCGAAAGTTTAAACAACTCGGAATCACCTCAAATTTTGCACACAAGTTCCAAATGACATAAAAAACCTAATCTAACTCCCGGAACAACAACTCAAACTCAATAACATCGAATTCAACTCGCGGTCAAACCTATGAACTTTTCAAATCTTCAAATTTCTAACTTTCGCCAAATAGTGCAAAAACCTTCTAGAAGCAACCAAATTCAAATCTGGGCACATGACCAAGTCCAAAATTACCATATAGACCTAAAGGAACCATAAAAATTCCGATTCGAGGTCAAATACACCAAAGTCAAACTGGGTCAACTCTTTAGCTTGAAGCTTCTTATTTAAGAATTATCCTTCCAAATTAATTCTGAACAACTCAAAGACCAAAATCGACCGTGCACACAAGTCATAATACATCATATGAAGATAATCATTACCTCAAACCATCAAACTGAATACAAATGCTTAAAATAATCGGTCGGGTCGTTATAGTCAACTATAACCGGCTAACCCCACTAATAGCAATCTCCTCAACCGGACAGAATCACATAAGCCTCTTTAGCAACTATGCATACTCGGGCCTCCTAGACTCCCTAGTCGCAGGTGAGGAATGGACTGTAAGACTGTCGACAGGCTATCCACACATAACCTCCACGTCCTATAGGAAAATGAATTGTGTGTGTCTCTGACCTCAAGTTTTCGATCAAAGTCGTAATCAACGGCCAATCAAACTGTAACCAGCCAACCTTAACAACTTCGTAACAACCACTTTGGGCTAGGCACTTGACAATGCAGTGATGTAGTGAGTGCTCCCTGATAAGCTCCCAAAAATCATCAATGCATCGCTGGTGGAAATTCTAACTAAGTAAATCTCCATCACATATGAAGATCGATGACCCGCCTGAAGCGTAAGTAGCTCACGTAAAAGGGGTCTGGGTGAACAGTCTGCCGATCCATGATGATGTTTGTACATTGAATAATGTTAATTAAACATATGAAGTTATGTTATATTTTTCGATGTGAAAGATTTATTTATTACCGATGTTTTAGATTGTAAGGAGTATTACCTAAACGTTTGGTGGATTATTTACCCTTTATTTAATTCATAACGGCTTATACGTTAGTTTTTCATATTTCATGTCAAGAATTCGAGAGAGTCTTCTTTGTATTGATAACTATCTAAATTTGTATTCGTCAATCAAAGAACCCTAAAATATTTTATTTGTTTAACTTATTGAAATATCTTGAAATCTTTTATTTATTAATTTGATATGAAATATTATTTATTCTTTATTTCATTCATAACATTTTATACGTTAATGTTTTAGATTTCATGATAAAAATTCGGTAGTCTCTTTTGTATTGGCAACTATCCAAATTCTTATTCGTCAGTCAAAGAACCATAAACTATTTTATTTATTTATGTTATCGGGATATTTTAAAAATATTTTTATTAATTAATTTAATCTGAAGTCTTATTTAAACTTTATTTAATTCATAATGGTTTATATGTCAGCCTTTTAGATTTCACGACAAAAGCGACACGGTCTTCTTTGTACTAACAACAATCCAAATTTTTATTCGTCGGTAAAAAAAAAAAATCCTAAAATGATTTTTTCTTTAACTTATCGTATTTTATTTATTAGTATATGATCATACTTTTAGTTCAACAACCGAAATACGTTTATGGCGGGCAAATAACTATTGTTCAACATTTAACATACAATTATCCAAATTTAATTGCACAAATAAATTCACTATTATTAATAAATAATAAATTCAATAAAATTCATACATTTCTCAAATTAAAAAATATTCAAAAAAATCAATAAATACCATAAATTCTAGTAAAATTTCATAAATAGAAAAAATGACAAATTCCACAAAATATCAGAAATTACATAGAATTACAAATAATCCTTATATTTTTTGCGAAATATCTATATTTTTGATTTCTTTTTGAAAATATTGAATGTGAATGTAGGCCTCCTTTTCTCGCACTTTGATCTTCAATCTTGTTCTACGCTACAAATATACCTAGAATTTCGTATTTGTTTTTTGAAAAACATTAGTAACACGTGCCTTTTGGGCTCCTATGACGAAATTGTTTATCAAGGGAGGGGACCGCTTCTATCGATCTTGGGAAGAAGACGGGCTTTAAAAAATTAGGGTTATAGCGCATGTAATTACATGCGCTATACGTTAACAGTGCAACTAACCCCATTAACGTATAACACATATATTACATGCACTATAGGTAAAATTATTCACCTTTTTACCCTTATTTTGGTCGCTTGAGTTCAATTATTCCATACTTTGTTTCTGTCCTCTCTTAAGGGCCTGTCACAACCCAAATTCTCAACCAGTGGGGTCGTGATGGCGCCTCACCGCCTGCTAGGCAAGGCAACACTTAATAATAAATAAGGAAACAAGGCTAACAATTAATAACATAATAATATATGATAAGAGTAAAACTCAGAAATACATAATAAGTCTAAAATGAACATCGACTAATAAACCTCCCAAGATTTGGTATCACTGAGTACATGAGCTATTAAGAGTGCTACATACAAAGTCTAAAATGAAATATAATATTGTCTGATATAAGAAAGCATTAATAATGAGAGTGAAGGTGACTTCAGAATCTACGAACGGGAATGCAGCATTACTTCAAGTCTCCCCGATATCCAAGCTATGCCCCCTTCTGAACACTGCAAGGTCGCGCACCAGAATCTGCATAGGAAGTATAGAAGTGTAGTATGAGAACAACCGACACCATGTATTCAGTAACTATCGAGTCTAACCTGGATGAGGTAGTGAAAAGGCTATGACAAGACACTTACCATATATACATATACAGTTAATAAGCAGTAAAAATAGGAAGAGAAATAACAATAATAATAGGATTAAAGATGAATAATAGTAAAAGGATTCAATAAAGGAAATAATAACCATGTTTTGTGAAGAAGAACAACTAAAAACGTTTTTAACAACTCAAATAAACGGAGATAAATAACAACCGGGAACGACATAGCCAAATCACAATGGAGGACAACATCACAAGTCAAACACCCAAATTTAAAGCATATGTTGTGGCATACAACCAGATCCAACACACAAAACTATTGTGGCGACAACCCGATTTCTTGGCCATAATATCTCGGTGAGCAACCCAGAGCTCTATCATAATAATGTTGCGGCAGTGACCTGATCCCATCATAACAATATTGCGGTAGAAACCTGATCTAACATACCATTTCATAGGGAAACACCCAGCAGGCAACCAAACATGGCATAATTCATAACATAGCATAAAAGAGGACGAATACGTAAAAGCCATGAAGGAAAGATGAACATGAATAAGATGTGATAGGCAATCCAATATCCAAAAGCAAGTCTCACACATATAACCCAACAAAAGATTCCAACAAGCCATTAACACTTGAACAATCAAATAGTCACACTAACCAACATAGTATAGAGAATAAATCATGAAACAAGTAAAGGCTTAGAGCAAGTAAAGGCATGAGACAAGTAAAGGCATGTAACAAGTAAAGACATGTAGCAAGTAAAGATATGTGACAATTAAAGGCATGAAACAAGTAAAGACATGTAATAACTAAAGGCATGAAATCAACTAGTTCTACCCGCATTATTTAACCCAGGATAACATATATACACCTGTAACCTTTCATATATGCTGCCCCCAACACCTAAATCACGTAGCAAACAGACCCAGTAACATCCTAATGTCATCAAGTCAAGGTTAACCACAATACTCATCTATTTTCGAAATCAAATCAACAATCTAACACATTTTTTCCTTTAGCACAAGCCTCCAAACAACTCGAATCTAGTCAAATAATGTCCAAAGATGTCGGAACAAGATTTAGAAACTGCCCTAGTATAAAAATGGTTCAACCTTTATCACATTTAGAAAAATCAACAATATGCTAACCCGACTCACATGGTCGAAGTCTGAAATTAAGACCAATTCCTGGATACCCATTCTTCCCGAGTTCAAATATGTGATATGTATTATGATGGACCTCAAATCGAGGTCCAAATTTCCAAAATTAACCCTCATAAGTTTTTCCCCAAAACCCTAATTTCTACAGTTTTTACACTATATTTAGGAATAAAAATCTATGGGAATTCATGAAAATAAATAAAAAAATAAAAATTACTAACCTTAGAAGTTGTGATGAAAATCCTCTAAGAAATCTCCTCAATCCGTGATCTATGTCTCAAAAATGATAAAAAAAAATGGCTAGATCCTGATTTTCAGCACTTTAAATACCTGGGTGTTAGGTGTTCTTCGGGTTTGCAGAGTACCTGTCACATTCCCAAATGTCAATAGTCAACCGGCTATCGTGTTCCTGAAGGACTTCTCTCATTTGCATAGGCTATCGCCCCCTAAGCCTCCGCATTCATGAACTTGATGTCGCGTTCATGATGAAGAAAGGTCCACCAGCCCCTAAAGTGCCCAAAGCCTATGCCTTCGCGAATGGGCAGACGCTTTCGTGAATGCCAAATCCCCCTAGGACATTGCATTTGCGAGCTACCCTTCGCGTTGAGTAAAAATACCTCATCCTAAATAACCCTTCGCAAAAACGAGACAAGCTCTGTGTTCGCAATCCACACCACACCAATAACAGATCTACTGTTGTAACTTGTGCAAGAATGGGCGAAAACTAGCCCAAAACTTACCTGGCCCCTCAGGCCCCATTACAAACATCCACACAAATATAGAAGCCTTATACAAACTCGCTCATAAGATCAAAACATCAAAATGACATCTACAATAAAGTATAAAGCATTAAAACTCAAAGATTTCAATGTTTACAAACTAACATTTTCAACTTTCACAATAAGCGCCGCATGGACCTTGTGTCACCCGGGACCTCAACCAAACATGTGTATAAGTCCAAAATCAACATACAGACCCATCAGAATCATCAAAAAATCCGATCTGAAGTCATTTACCAACAATGTTGACTGTGGTCTACTCCAACTTTAAAAATCAAAAATCAAGTTTTCTTTGTAAAAACACATTTAGATTGTCCGAAAATAAAAATAGACTATGGACACAAGTCATAAATCATCAAATTAAGGTATTCAGGGTCTCAAACCACAAAACATGAAGCTACAACTCAAAATGGCCAATCAGGTCATTACATTCTCCACCTCTAATAGAAACGTTCTTGCTCGAATGGATATAAAAATATATCTGAACTGGTAAAAATATAAGGATTTCTAATCCTCATATCAAATTTTAACTCCCAAGTAGCCTCCTCAGTCAATTGACCATTGCAAATCACTTTCATGGAAAAAATATACGCGGATCTCAATTTTTGAGCATGCCGATCTACAATAACTATCGATTCTTCCTCATAAGTCAAGCTCTCATCAAGTTGCACCACGTTGAACTTTAGAACATGTGACTTATCTTCATGATAATTTTGAAGCACAGAAACATGAAATATTGGATGAACCCCTGCAAGGCTAGAAGGAAATGCAAGCCTATAAGCAACCTCTCAAACCCTCTATAACACCTCAAATGGACCAATAAACCTCGAGCCTAACTTGCCCTTATTTACAAATCTCATTATGCTCTTCATAAGTGTAACTTTCAAATGTTCCTTCTCGCCCTCCATAAAGGCCACATCACGGACCTTCTTGTAGGCATAACTATTCTTCCTACTCTATACTGTCCGAAGGCGATCCTGAATCAACTTTACCTTTTCCAGAACATCATGAACCAAATCCGTACTCGACATCCTACACTTACCAGGCTCAAACCAACCAATAGGAGAACAACATCGCCTACTTGATAAAGCCTCATACGATGACTTTTGAATGCTGGGCTGATAACTTTTGTAGTAGGCAACCGCCTAAGATAGAAACTGGTCCCAATGGCCTCCAGAATCAATACAACATGCCCTGAAAATATCCTCAAGGATCTGAATAGTCTGCTCGGAATACATTGCTGAGTTCCACCTGCTTCCCAAACTCTCACCGAACAACTCTCCAAAAGTGTGATGTGAACTGAGTGCCACAGTCTGAAATGATAAAAATGGCCACATCATGCAAGCAAGCAATCTCTCTGATGTAGATCTAAGCCAACCTTTCTGAAGTGTAAGAAGTCATCATCGGAATGAAATGCGCAGAATTGGTCAATATATCCATAATAACCCAAACAACATCAAATTTCCTCAAATTCCATGGTCAGCCTACCACAAAGTTCATAGTAATGCGCTCCCACTTCCACTCCGGCATCAATAACCTCTTATTCAAACCAATTGATTTGTTATGTTCATACTTCACCTGTTGGCAATTCAAATACCATGAAACATACCCAATAATGTAGTTCTTCAACTTCTGCCACCAGTGATGCTGCTTCAAGTCATGATACATCTTCGTGACACTTGGGTGAATAGGATACCGTGAGCTATGAGCCTCCTCAAGAATCAATTCTCTTAAACCATCAATATTTTGGAACACAAATCCGACCCTGAAGCCGCATAATACCACAATCTCCAATCGCACCTTCGTGGCACCACACCATTGCATCGTGTCCTTCAACACCAACAAGTGTGGATCATCATATTGGCGAGCCTTAATATCCTCAAATAAGGACGACTAAACAACAACACAAGCAAGAACTCTACTCAGCTAAGAAAATATCCAATCTCACAAATCTGTTAGCGAAGGCCTGAACATCCATAGCCAATGGCGTCTCCTCTGCTAGAAAGAATGTCAAACTACCCATAATCTCCCTACCTTTTTACTCCAGGCATCAACTACCACATTTGCCTTGCCCGACTGATACAATATAGTGATATCATAGTCTTTAACAACTCCAAACATCTCCGCTACCTCAAATTCAAATCCTTCTATTTGAATAAATGCTGGACACTCTGATCATCTGTGTAAACCTCACACGACATGCCATATAAGTAGTGCCTTAATATCTTGAGAGTGTGCACATTAGCTGCCAACTTCAAATCATGAACATCATAGTTCTTCTCATAGGTCTTCAATTAACGAGACGCGTAGGCGATCGTCCAACTATCGTGCATCAAAATTGCACCAAGCCCAATTCATAAAGTATCACAATACACAACATAAGGCCCCGAACTCGTGGGCAACACCAACTCTGGAGCTGTAGTCAAAACAACCTTGAGCTTCTGACAGCTCTCCTCATACTAGCCAGACCATCTGAATCAACTTAGTCAATGGAGGTGAAATAGATGAAAACCCCTCACCAAGGCAGCAATAGTAGTCCACCAAACCCATGAAACTCCGAATCTATATAGGTGAAGTAGGTCTATGTCAATTCTAAATTGCCTCAATCTTCTTGAGATTAACCTTGATACCCTTACTAGACACAACATGACCCAAGAATGCAATTGATTCCACCTAGAACTCACACTTTGAAAGCTTGGCATAAAGCCGACGATCCCTCAAAGTCTAAAGTATAACCCACAAGTGCTTCCCATGATCCTCTCTACTACGAGAGTAAACCATGATATCATCAATGAACACAATCACAAAGGAATCCAAATATGGCTTGAACACTCGATTTATCAAATACAGTAAAGTCGCTTGAGCATTAGTCAAATCAAATGACATCACCAAGAACTCGTAATGGCCATTGCGAGGCCTAAAAGTTGTCTTAGGGACATTAGATTTCCTAATCTTCACTAGATAATAGCCAGATCTTAAATCAGTCTTTGAAAATACCCATCACAAAGTTGATCAAATCAATCATCAATGCAAGGCAATGAATATATGTTCTTGACACTGACCTTGTTAAACTGCGGATAATTAATGCATATTCTCATATAACCATCTTTCTTCTTCACAAACAATATCGATGCACCTCAAAGAGAAACACTCGATCTAATGAACCCCATAACAAGCAAATCCTGCAATTGCTCCTTTAATTCCTTTAACTCAGCTGGAGCCATGTGGTATGGTGGGATTTAGATAGGATGAGTTCCCGGAACCAAGTCAATGCAAAAGTCAATATCTCAATCAGGCGGCATACCAGGTAATTCTGAAGGGAACACCTCCCAAAACTCCTTCACAACCGACATTGAATCCATAGATGGAACCTCCATACTAGAATCTCGGATGTAAGCTAAATATGCTACACACCCCTTCTCAACCATGCATTGGGCCTTCAAGAATGAAACCACCCAAATAGTAGAATGGACAATGATCCCTCTCCACTCTAATTTAGGTAACCATGGCATAGCTAAAGTCACAATCTTGGCATGACAATCCAAGATAGCGTAATACGGGGACAACCAATCCATACCAAAAATAACCTCAAAATATATCATATCCAACAACAAGAGATCAACTATAGTATCAAATCCATTAATAATAACAACACAAGACCGATACACTTCATCTACTACTATAGAATTCTCAACAGTGTAGACACAGAAACAGGAATATCAAGAGAATCATGAGGCATACTCAAGTTCGATGCAGAATATGAAGACACATATGGATAAGTAGCATCCGAATCGAATAACACTGAAGTATCTCAATAACAAACTGAGATAATACCTATAATAACTGCATCAGAAGACTCTTTCTCAGGCCTACACGGAAATGCATAACAACGGGGTTGAGCCCCTCCAACCTGTCATACACCTCTAGGATAACATCTTACTGTAACGACCCAAATCACAACAAAGGTCGTGGTGGCACCTAACCTTCAAAGACTAGGTAAGCCAACATGCAAAATAGACAAACCAACCAAACAAGATATAATAAGACTGAAATAATATAAATAGCGGGATAAATCTTCAACAATAGTAAATACATGAATACCATAACATCAAATTTCCAAAACCATGTAGCGGGTCAAGAACTCTGAAAAATGAATACAAGAATATATCCCATTTGTAAAATACTATCTGAATGTATGAAGATAACATTATGAAAATAAGGGAAGGGGACTCCAAGGGTCTGCAGTGATCATGTAGCACTACCTTGAATCCTGTCTATCAGCAACAATGCTCACTCCTGAGATCTGCTACTGCTAATGCCCAGATTTGTGTAAATGTGTGAAAGCATAGATGAGTACGGGATAACGTGTAATTAGTAAGTATCAAGACTAACATCGATGATGTAGTGACGAGATTCAAGTCATATGATACTCATTAATCAAAAAACGTATACAGTTTATAATAACTCACAATAAGAATAACACAAGATGCAATGTCATCAACTATCAAATTAAGAGGTATCAACTCATCATGGATAATTAACTAGCAAGTCATCAACAAATAACAGAGACCATAGAGTAGCATGTTAATAACACAAAATCATTTATAATGCATAACAAGGCATAATAGATTTACTTGCACAGTCAAAGCTTCCACCATTATGCTCAAACTCACCGTCATCGCATTCCAAATCAGAATCCACCAACATCGGTCAATTTACCACAATCCGCGTGTATGCCACCAAGATAGATACATGAGAGGGCGACCTTAGGGGGTGGATCCAAATTTACACGCTACCCGGTATTATACTCGTCTAAAAAGTAAATATATCATCATAACTGCAAAACAAAGACCTCGTGCCACAATATTGTCATTACAACCATATCCGTAAGGAAGAGACCTCATGCCAATACCACATCAGTCTGCTCACAATATCCATATGTGCCATAATCATAATAATCTGAGATGTCATTATATGATAAAAGAGACGTGCTCACAACTGATCAACAAGTAACACAGGGACATAATAATAATAATAATAATAATAATAATAATAATAATAATAATAATAATAATAACAACAACAACAACAACAACAACAACAACAACAATAATAATAATAATAATAATAATAATAATAATAATAATAATAATAATAATAATAATAATAATAAGTGTGGATGTATGCTTAAGATGTGAAATATGACTACGACTAAGTTACATATAGCAACAATTCCAGAAATAGCACATCTTGGCCAATCAAGAGCTAATAATAATCCTAAGCATGATCTCTAGCATGAAAGGATAAGCTCACATAGTCATACAAATGGTTAAAAATGAATCATAGAGAGAACACAATCTAAACAAGGCATAATAGAATCCTAAAGCCATATTCGATAATAAATCATTCATAGCACCCGCATATACGCTCGTCACACCGCATATACGTCGCTTTCCACACTTTCCAATTGCACAAACAAGGTCAAATCCTAAAGGTTATTCCCTCACACAAGATTAGACAAGATACTTACCTCAAACGAGCCAAACAATACACCAAGAATGACTTCCCTATCAAATTGGCATCAGAGTGGCTCAAATCTAGTCAAATACGCTCAATAATATCAAAATAAGCCTTAGGAATCAATTCCAAATAATAATGATTCAATCTTTCATCAAATTCCCAAAAGTCAACAAAAGTCAACCCGAGCCCATATGGTGAAAACTCGATCAAAGGATAGATCCCGACTACCCAGAATCTCACGAGTCTAAATATGTGATTAGATTCCAAAAACGAGTCCAAATTGACACTCAAATCTCCAAAATTGACCCTCTTAAGTTGTTGATAAAATCCCTAGTTTTTCCTTCAAACTTTGATGATTAAAGTGCGCAAATCCATGGATATCCAAGATATATAGTCAAATGCAAGTGAAAATTACTTAGCCGCAAAGTGGTGATGAAAATCTCATCAAGGGTAGCCTCTTCTCGTGCTTTAAAACTCAAAATAATGAAAAATGTGTAAACCCTCAAATCTGCAGTCAAATCTACAGTCAAATCCATCGCATCTGCGATACCGCTTTTATGATCCCTCTCTCGCATCTGCGCAAGTAACTCCTCACCCTGTCCATCCTCACCGGCTCGCACAATATCTCTACAAGTGCGACTTCACACCAACTTTGTAAATATCACGACCCAAAATCCAAACCGTCGTGATGGCACCTAACACAACCCGCTAGGTAAGCCAATTAACAATAAAACACAATATAATAATACTGATATGAGTCAAAGATGGAATAACTGAATTTTATACAACTCCCCAAACACTAGTAGTACAAGTCAGGAGCTACTAAGATTTAGATTTTTCTTTTTACAAAACTGAATCGAAATAGTTACAACATTTGTTTGAATTGTAAATGAACAGAATCTGAATCTAAAGCTACCAAGGACAAGTGATAGCCACAACTGGAATGCAGGTACATCTTCAATGCCCGCTCTCGCCTTACATAACAGCATCAATATCAAGATCTGCACGCAAGGTGCAGAATTGTAGTATGAGTACAACCGACCCCATGTACTCAATAAGTATCCTAACTAACCTCGGTGAGGTAAAAGAAGCAAGAACTATAGATGATACTCACTAACTCCTGTGCAGTTCATAATTTCAACAAGTATAGAATAGATATATGATCAAATCAGGAAATCTCAGGTAAAACCACTTTGATGTTCACAACTCTTTGTTTTAAAGTGTTCTGCTCAGTCAACAATCCAACATTTGAGGAAGATATGCAAGTAAACCAGGTAAATAGTCAAGGAAATTGCAAGTAGTGATGAAATGCAATAACCAAATATCCATCCATTGTGGCGCACAACCCGATCCAATAACAGTAACCAACTCTCCTAGAGCTCACATCAACCAGAAACCCGCCGATTTCTCACAATCCGTGTGTATATCATCAAGAGAGAAACATGAGAGAGTGACCCTAGGGGATGGATCTGTATCTACATGCTGCATGGACAACTCACGTGTTACACGGACAACTCACGTACTAATAATATCAATGGCACGGACAACTCACGTGATGTACGGACAACTCACGTGATATAATATCAATATCTGGATCTGCACAGACAACTCACATGCTGCACGGACAACTCATGTGCTAATTATATCAATATGCACGGACAACTCAAGTGCTAATATCACAATCTGCCCGACGTGGTCATATGCACAATATCATAATCCGCCCGGCATGGTCACAATTATAACAACACAATCTGCCCGGCGTAGTCACAGGAATCCAGTCCAAATCATGTTACATAGAAGCAAGTATACAAGAACATATGTATATGATGGATAAATATCAGATATCATGCTCCTGGACTGGTATAATTACATGCTAAAGTGTAGGCATGTGCAATGCGTACTATCATAGCTCAAATCGGCAATTTATCACAGAAATAGCAATTGCCGAGTTTATTTAGGGAATTAGCCTCTTCGTAACCTCAAAACGTGGCTCAAATAGTTTACAACAATCAGACAAATATAAGAAACATTATAGCTTAAAGCTTAACAGTCAACATTAGGCATATCATAGCCTAAGCACTACCCCGAGCATGAATAAATACCCCGGTGCTTGCACATGGGTTCAAACCCCACACATATGCACACCCATAGCACATAGATATCACAAATAATCCAGGCAACTAGTGCCTCAACCAAGTTTAGATAGGATTCTTACCTCAAATAAGCCAAATCCAATACAGAGCAAGCCAACCAATACTCTAGAAAATCCATACCGTGCATATCAACTTCTGAACAGCTCGAAACTAGCCAAAAGAAACTCAATAACATCAAACAATGCCAAAGGAAACAAACCTACTCAATAAAGGTCGAATCTTTTATCAAAAGCCCCAAAGTCAACCAAAAACTCAAACCCGAGCCCGCATCTCAGAACCCGACAAAACTTCTAAAATTTGACAACTCATTCAATTACGAGTCTAATCATACTAGTTTCACTCAAATCCGACTCCGAATCGATGCTCAAAACTCAAAAATTCACTTTATGAAGTTTTAGGCAAAAAAAACAGAATTTCTCTTTTGAAATCATCAACCAAATGCCAAACACGAGAATAGATTCATGGAATATAATCAAAACTGAGTAGAAAACACTTACCCTAATCCATGTGAAGAAAATTGCCTCAATCTAAGCTCCATAGATCCAAATATAATAAAATGGCCAAAACCCCTGAAAATAGAGTACTTATAATAACTGAACAGAAATACCCTATGCGATCGCGGAACATTCTTCGTGATCGCGAAGAACAAACTCAGTAGCCTCCAAAAATACCCTACGCATTCGCAAAACTTGCCATGTGAACGCAATGACCACATGCACCTGCACTACGCGGTCGCGACAAGACAAATGCGAACTCGAAGAAGGCATCTCCAGCCCCAGCTTCTGAACTCAACTCTACGCGAACGCGATGTTCAGGCCTCAAAAAGTACGCAAATGCAGTAGAACAGTCGCGGACGCAAAGAAAGAAAAATTCCAGCTCCCATAATACACTACGCGATCGCGACCCAACCTTCGCGATCGCGAATAAGGCTTGAAACACCAGAAACCTGCAATGCCAAAGAACATGAAAATGATCTGAAACTCTCCTGATCCCCTTGGGAGCCCGTCAAAACATACCAACAAGTCCCAAAACATAACCCGCACCTACTCGAGGCCTCAAATTGAACCTAATGAACCTTTGGACTTTCGACTTCCAAAACGTGTGCCGAAACATATCAAATCAACCCGGAATAAACTCAAATTTTGCACACAAATTCCAAATGACATAACGAAGCTATTCAAATTCTCGGAATCACAATCTGAACCCGATATCTTCAAAATAAACTCCCGGTCAAACTTATGAACATTTCAAACCTTCGAATTTCCAACTTTTGCCAATTAGTGCGGAAACCTTCTAAAAATATCCAAATGAAATCTGGGCATATGCCCAAGTCAAAAATTACCATCCGGACCTAACGGAAACATCAAAACTCCTATCCGGGGTCAAATACTCAAAAGTCAAACTTGGTCAACTCTTCCAACTTAAAGCGTCTTAGTTGAGAATCTTTCTCCCAAATCAATTCCGATTAACCTGAAAATCAAAACAAACAATTCACACATGTAATAATACATCATACGAAGCTACTCAATACTTCAAATAGCTTAACGGAGTGCAAATGCTAAAAATGACCGATCGGGTCGTTATATTCTCCCCCACTTAAACATACGTTCGTCCTCGAACGTGTCCAAAGCCGTTCTAAAGCCATAACATCATCATGTAACCTTAACATGCACATACTCGGGGGTTATCCTATGTCACCCCAATCCATGTAAGCCTAACAGCACAACATAACTAAAGATCATTACTGAAACCTTAGTCTAAAAGCCTTATAACCAAATTTCGAACATCTGAAATTACTTACAAGACCTGAATCTCATATCTACATACTGTATAAGTCTAAACAAGATGTATCAAGCCATAAACCAAGATGAAATCTAATGATACACCACATAACTCACATAATCGTAGCTATAATTTTTGATCACAGTAGCTGCTCAAAAACAAACTTGGTACAGGTAATGGACCTCATATCAAGTTAAATCTCATTCAAAACCTCCGTACGCTGCCGATGATGAAAGAAACACGTAGAAACTCATAACTACCTATCATACCAACAAATCATGGAGCTCTCTCTCTCTCTCTCGTCTGACAAGTACCAAAGTCAAATTCTAAGCCGACTTCCGATATTATTCTTCCAAACATAATATAATCAAATCTAATGGTATCCATTCGAGGTCCAATGGCCTCATCTCATAAAATACAACTATTCTAGCGACATGCCACACCAATACGACCTAAAGCCACAGACCGTGCAATCCATGCACCAATAAACAACAATTCAAATGCACTGAAACATGGAAAATGACTCAAATAATAGAATCGTCTCGCTAGTTCAACAGATACTACCATAGGCGCAATGCTACGAACCCATCATACATAGTAGTACCAAGACACATGAATCAAACACAAAGGATCATATCCCAACATAATCCCGTTGTAAGGCATGACCCATCCAAACACCGGTCCATATGAAATACCTCAAGCCACAGTGCTCAAAAGCAACAATCACACGCAATTCGACATCAAGTACACGAAGTGCATGACCATAACCATGGAGAATCAAATAACACAATATACCACAACCCAGAAAGATCATAACCAAGGCGCAATCAACCGCTCCACACCCCAATCACCATCTCGCTTGAATATCTGCTACAAGGCACAAACACAACCGTATCATGTGTGCATACAACCAACAAATCACAACTCCTTGTAGCATAGAAGAGTAACATATAGAACATATTAGAAGATGAACAAGCCCGAGAATGGCATACCCCTAAACTCTAACAGTTCTGAGTCAACAACTCTGACCCGGTGTAGAATACACATCCTTATTGGGCCTACCAATGGGCTCCCAAATCAACTCCGGTCATCCCCAAACAGATAAATAGCCCTCCAAAGGTTCAAAGTGATCTAACCACAACACATACTACCATCTGGCTAACTTTGGCCACATCTTCACAGTCCACAACCACGAAACAATATGCTCTTAAGAACTCCTAGTCTCCGAATCCATTGAACACATGAAGCACCAAAGCTGATCCTCAACTCCACTACTCGAATGGCTAACACATCTCTCATACACGATCATCCCATGAGGAATACCTCTATAATTCTTCCGTGCCACATAGCACAAATCTGAATATCAGCAGTCGACCAGCCAGGCAAGTACCGCAACACCAATGAAGTATCCGTATGTCAAAAAACAGTGCGCCTTTCTAAAACGCGCACTATTATCATGCAATACCAAGTAGTACTATCATTCATCTAGTCATATGAAACCGTCTATGTTGTCTAAGAATTCATGACCTTCCCTTCATAATTGAACTGTGACCTTGCACATGCAAATCTCAATCCCACACAACACACCACATCTATCATGCCATCATATGAAAAGTAAGAGAATCTCATAATTAACTCTGAGTCACCAACAGAATACATACTCGATCAGTCAGAAACCCTCAATTTGATCTCATCCGGGACGAAATCACAATACGCAACATGCTTCTCCCGCCAGTTGGAAATATCCATCTCAATCGTGGTAGAAACTGTCGAGAACTCTCTGAAACCCATTTGCACATAACCAAGCCATTAGAACTGAATCTATCCAACTCACCCAAGCCGCACAGGTCGCCAACCTAAGGGGATTGCCAGAAAGCACCTGTAGAAATTTACCACATCATTAGTACCTAGAGAACCGATCATATCCACTACCATGCTGATCCAACCTACTACCAAGCTAACCTATTTCTCCGATTTCCTTCTAAATTGCCTTTAAGTTAACACTTCTCCTTGCCAGAACGACACAATCCTTACCCAAAGCTCACCACAAGATATCCTAGCATAAGACCATATCATCCTAAAGCCTATAAGTCATTGTATTCCCTCTTAATCACCCCAGAAGTACCATAACCGAGACACCCAATCTGAAGAGACCTTCTGTAAATCTAAAATTATTTCCATTACCATCCTGATACTAAAATATATGATCCATAATGATACAAAAGTACCGCAAGTCCCGACACCATCCGATGCAAATCTCATATTCTAGCCATACACAAATTCAAAAAATTCTCAATTACCGCATATAATCTTGAATCCATTAGAACCTTCTCGAGAGTCATCCACTCTGCTCGAACCTCAATTGCACCGCCCAAACAGGCCTAACGACCAGTGTCCCATTAACACAATAACACCCAAAGAAGTAATCCATACTTTTAAGCAACTAAGTGAATCCATTTTCCTGGTACATACATCCATCACGAACAATAACCCTAGCCTATTTCCAAGACTTCCATATATTCATAAGGTGTAACATATCATGCGTCTAGAAATTCCTTACTCGAGTCATCCTCAAAACCAACTTCTGCAAGTCAAAACTGATACACAAGTACCTCGGACCGAAACCAATACAACACATAACCATGCAATCAAATCGCCGATGGCAGACACTCCCACTTGGCTCAAAGCCATATATCAAAACACTCAATAACTCACCATGCCCAAACTTCATTATTGCCATAATACCATAGTGAGATTCAATTATATCCTTCATAAGATCATGTAACACAAACCATAAAATGCCTCAAATCATCTGCTAAGCTCGCATTCATCCTCATGACAGCCAGGTCAACTTTCACCATGAATCCAAACTCAAATTGCAACACATATAACCCACTGGTAGAAAGAAACTCTCCACAAAACATCATAAGGACCACACATCCGTATTGCCCCGTAGGTGATAACCCACCTGCCTAGCCTCAAACCGACATCTCCTTATACCCTTTCATAGCTACAATTACTACGCAATCACTTAATCTTCCTGAGTCTGAACTCATCTACAAGACATGCGAATCTACTTCGTTCCACAAATAAACGACATGAAAGATCCCCCAGCACGATCATAACTCGAGATTGTACAACGCATCAAGACATAATTCAAGCATCCAATAGTCTTTTCCACATCCCAAAAATGCTTCTCGCCACATCTAAACCATCTGAACACATACCACAATCACTTCATACTCATCACAGAATCATCCGACCGCTCACCAAGCCGTAAGCCCCACTCCTGGGGACACTACCGGACATAGAAGTCAAAAAGCATATGCTCACACAACTAAAACCACCGATTCTAATCTACGGTCAAAACCCTACCACATGTCCTACATACTGGCCCATCTCCAAACATAGAATAACACATCTCGCATCTCATCAATAGAATCATAAGCCGTCGATGCACATCTGATACCGAGCACTCACATACGAATACGAGTGAGTGGAAGGAATTAAAAGAGGTACGCTTCAAGCTGAATCAATGCCATACGATGAGGAAAGAAAGATGGGAGGTTTATCCTAAATGCCCTGTAGCCTCTCAAGGATAGGTATGGACGTCATCATACCAATCCGCAAGACTCAACTAGACACTTTCTCATGACTCGTAGAACCTATAAACCTAGGGCTCTTATACCAACTTGTCACGACCCAAAATCCAAACTGTCATGATGGAACATAACCCAACCCGCTAGCTAAGCCAATTAACAATAAAATACAATATAATAATACTCATATGAGTCAAAGATAGAATAACTAAATTTTATTCAACTCCCCAATGATTGGTAGTACAAGTCATGAGCCACTAAGAGTTAATATTTTGTTTAAAAAACTGAATTGAAATAGTTACAACATCTGTTCGAAATGTAAATGAACAGAATCTAAATCTAAAGCTACCAAGGACAAATGATAGCCACAACTGGAATGCATGTACATCTTCAATGCCAACTCCCGCCTTATATAGTAGCATTAACATCAATACCTACACGCAAGGTGCAGAAGTGTAGTATGAGTACAACCGACCCCATGTACTCAATAAATATCCTAACTAACCTCGGCGAGGTAAAAGAAGAAAGAACTATAGATGATACCCACTAACACCTGTGCAATAAATAATTTCAACAAGTATAGAAAAGATATATGATCAAATTAGGAAATCTTAGGTAAAACCACTACTCTTCGTTTTAAAGTGTTCTGCTCAGTCAACAATCCAGCATATGAGGAAGATATGCAAGGAAATCAGGTAAACATCCAAGGAAATTGCAAGTAGTGATGAAATGCAATAACCAAATATCCATCAGTTATGGTGCGCAACCTGATCCAATAATAATAACTAGCTCGCTTAGAGCTCACATCTACTAGAAACCCGTTGGTTTCTCACAATTCGCGTGTACTTTATCAAGAGAGAAACATAAGAGGGTGACCCTAGGGGGATGAATCTGTATCCACACGCTGCACGGATAACTCACGTGCTAATCATATCAACAACTCAGACAACTCATGTGTTGCATGGACAACTCACGTGCTATACTATTAATATCTGGATCTGCACGGACAATCATGTGTTGTACGAACAACTCACGTGCTAATAATATAAATCCGCACGAACCACTCACGCGCTAATATCGCAATCCCCCCGGCGTGGTCACAAGCACAATATCATAATTTGCCCGGCATGGTCAGAGGCATAACAACGCAATCCGCCTGGCGTGGTCACAAGCATCCAGTCCAAATCATATCACATAGAAGCAAGTATACAAGAACACATGTATATGATGGACAAATATCATATTTCATGCTCTTGGACTGGTATAATAACATGCTAAAGTATAGGCATGTGCAATGTGTGCTATCATAGCTCAAATCGGCAATTTATCACAGAAATAATAATTACCAAGTTTATTCAGGGAATTAGCCACTTCGTAACCTCAAACATGGCTCAAATAGTTCACAACAATGATACAAATATGAGAAATAATATAGCTTAAAGCTTAACAGTCAACTTTATGCATATCATAGCCTAAGCACTATCCCGAACATGGATAAATACCTCGGTGCTTGCACATGGGTTCAAACCCCACTCATGTGCGCACCCATAGCACATAGCTATCAAAACTAATTCAGGCAACTGGTGCCTCAACCAAGTTTGGATATGATTCTTACCTCAAACAAGCCAAATGCAATACCGAGCAAGCCAAACAATACTCTAGAAATTCCATCACATGCTCACCGTCCTCAAAACTAGCCAAAAGAAACTCAAGAACATCAAACAATGCCAAAGGAAACAAACTCAATCGATAAAGGTCGAATCTTTAATCATAAGCCCCAAAGTCAACCAATAAGTCAAATACGGGGCCCGCACCTCAAAACCTGACAAAACTTATAAAATTCGATAACCCATTCAATTACGAGTCCAACCATACTAGTTTTAGTCAAATCCAACTTCGAATCGATGCTCAAAACTCAAAACTTCACCTTATGAAATTTTAGACAAACACCCCCTAATTTCTATTTTGGAAATCATCGACTAAATGCCAAAAATGAGGATATATTTATGGAATATAATCAAAACCGAGTAGAAAACACTTATCCCAATTCATGTGAAAATAATCGCCTCAAAGATTGCCTCAATCCGAGCACCATAGCTCCAGATATGATAAAATGACCAAAACCCCCGAACATAGAGTACTTATAATCACTGAACATAAATACCCTACGCATGCGCGGGACATTCTTCGCGATCGCGGAGAACAAACTCAGTAGCCTCCAAAAATACCCTACACGTTCGTGAAACTTCCCATGCGAACGGGATGACGACATGCACTTGCACTACCCGATCGCGATACGATAAATGCGAATGCGAAGAAGTCATCTCCAACCCCCATCTTCTCTACTCAACTCTACACGAACGCGAGCTGACCAACACGAACGCGATGCTCGAGCCTCCAAAAGTATGTGAACGCGGTAGAATAGTGGCAAACGCGAAGAAGGAAAAAGGCCAGATCCCATAATACACTATGCGACCGCGACTCAATCTGCTCTGGTGTATGTGCGGTAGGAGTTTAGGCTCCTCCCCCAGCATATGAAGTAGCTGGTGCAACTTAAATTGCACATTCCTGAGTCAAACTCTCAAACACGTTTAGAATATGAGCCAAGGTCTCCTAGAGTCGAGGTATAACAATAGGTCCCTCGGGTGCTTGAGCTGGTCTCACCTGCTCAATATGATCAGGCATCTGCTCCTTAACTGCGCTATTGGTGGCTCCACTGTGGTTGCTCTTGCAACACCCTAACTACAGCGCGTGCTTTACCCCTGTCTCTGCCTTGGCCCCGGCCTCTTGCGGATCTGACCTAGGGTACTAGAGCCTTCTTAGCTGCTGCAGAAGAATGTATCCTCACCATCTGTAAAAGAATAGAAGAGCAAATGTTCAAACTTTGGGATAAATAAATTTGCACGATAGAGAATGAAAGAAAGAGAAATTATCCTAAAAGTTATATAGCCTCTCTAAGATAAGTATAGATGTCTTAGTACCGATCCAAAAGCCTCTATTAGACTTGCTCATGACTCGTGGAACCTATGAGCCTAGTTATATGATACGAACTTCGTCACGGACCAAAATCCCACCAAAGGTCGTGATGGAACCTAACCTCCTGAGACTAAGTAAGCCAACATGCAATATAGATTCAAACCAATGAAACTAGATATAATAAGACTGAAATAATACAAATAGTAGGATAAATCTTCAACAATAGCAAATACATAGATACCATAACATCAAATTCCCAAAATCAGGTAGTTCGAGGTCATGAATTCTAAAACCTGAACTGAATACAATAAGATGTTTCAATAAAAAAATACTGTCTGAATTTATATATAATAGTATGAAGATAAGGGAAGGGGACTCCAAGGGTCTACGGTGATCATGCAATACTACCTTGAATCCTCTCTATGGGACTTAGAGTAGTATGGGACTTAGAATTACTTTTAGATGGTCTGGATGTGATGAGAAGGATTTGCTTGAGATGCGAAAGGCTACAGATGCTAGATCATTATGTCAATGCGTTGTGCAATTTGAGATGTGGATGTGTGGGTAGATCTTTCAGTTGTTCAAATATGGAATGAAGTGGATTCTTATATTTTGTGGACGAGTGTAGACTCGGGAAGACTAATTGATTTCATAGTGGTTGTGACCATGGTCGGGTCATAGAGAGATATCGATTGCAGGCTAAGTAGGTAGGTTATCTCCTGCGAGAAGATTTGAGGTTGTGTGATTCGTATGAGGCTTTTATTCTGTTGAATGCATATACTATCATTTTAGATGGCTTGCGGAAGTAGGCTCGACTGTCACGAGGATGTGTGTGTGCTCGAATGATTTGGGAGGTGTGAAGACTAGTGTTGCATAGACTTATGAGAATATTTAGTTGAATAACAGTGCGAGGCCATGGAAGTTAAGGAGGAAAAGTATTATGGTTTACCAGATGATGTGTTTGTGGCTTCAAGCCAAGTCTGGGAGTCTACCATCGATAATTGGGTTATTTGAGCATGTGTTGTTGTAGTCCCTCAACTTGGATGCACTCGCGGATTGGATATGATTTGAGAAGGGTGTCATCGAGGATGAGCTGGGCAAGAAATTTACTGCATGATTGATGTATTTTACCTTATGGATATATGGAAGTTGTGGAGTGACTCAGGTTCGACATTCCTTTATGGATGTAGTGTTCAGGAGGAAGGAATTTCTCGGTTGCTTCTTTTGGAGTATTCATGTTATAGCGAAGAGCTAGTTGTTCAGTATGTTTGGCTATGCATTCAGGATTAGGTCAGAGCGAGTGACTCTCGGATTGGTCTAGTAAGTTCAAGATTCATATGTGGTATCTAAAGATTCTCGGATTTATGTGTAGCTAAGATCTAAGATTTGCATGGGATGGTGCAGAGACTTGCAGTATTTCTACATCATTATTAATTTTACATTATAGTATTAGAGAGATAGAAGAACCAACTTCATATTCATCAAAAGGTTTTTCAGCGCATGCATTTCGGGTTGAGGTATTTTGGGTTTAGCAATCTATGTGACTTGGTTGATTTAGAGGGATTCAGTTTAGATAGTTTGGCTATGTGTTAATAGGGTTCAAGAGTTCATGATGGTGTGACCATGGCTCGAGGATGATTTCTTCTACGGGTATAGAAGGTTTTCTGCGTGTTGTGATGTTCTCCTGAATTGAGTTAAATGGAAGATTTCTAGTCAATGGAGTATTTATCCTACTCGTGATTCAAAGTTGATGATAAGATTCCTGTATTTCCGTATTGGAGCATGGTAGATGCAGAGAACCATGTGAGGCATTAGGATTAAACGGATAATGTTGTGGTTCAATTTCGAAAGGAATGTCATGAGTTTCAGACAACATAAGAAATTTCAGATGCTTAAGAGTATGCTAGAACTATCTTGTATCGCCGAAAAAGGTGTGCTGTAGAGAATGCATTGTGTATTAATTTGTGGATTCTTGACTAATATTACAAAAACTGTATGGTTAGGACAATCGATGTTTAGGTTTTACTATGTGGCACAAAAGATTTATGGAAGTATTTCGTAGGGATGTTGTATGCATGATGTGTCAGTCATTTTAGTGTGCGGGGTTAGAGATCAGGTTTGGAGATTCCTATATTCTTGAGGTTTGGAGACTAGATGTTCTCAAAACCAGATTATTCCTTTAGTTGTGGATTGTGAAAATGTGTTGAAGACTAGACAACTGATTATAGGTGTTATGGGTAGGTCACTATGGACCTTTGGAAGGTTATATACTGTAATGATCTGGTTGGTCATTTTGTGTATTGTAGCCCCATTCCCCTATTTATCACGTCATCTATGTTCATTTTCGGTTATGTGACTTGTCGTGGTGGTTGGATTGATTTGGGGAATGTATCAGAGTGAATTGGGACACTTAGTTCCAAAGTTGGAAGCTTAAGCTGAAATAGTTTATCGGAGTTTATTTTTGTGTACATGACTCTGTAATGGAGTATTGATGGTTCTGATAGCTTCGTATGGTGATTTTGAACTTAGGCTTATGTCCGGATATTAATTTGGAGGTACATAGGTTGGTTTGAGGCTTTTGACAAAAATTGGAAAGTTGAAGGTTTGGATGGTTTAGAGGTTTGACCGAGAGTTGACATTATTGATACCGGGTTCGTATTTTGGTTCCAAAAGTTGGAATAGGCATGCTATGTCATTTGGGACTAATGTGCAAAATTTGAGGTCATTCGGACTGTATTTGATATGGTTCGACATTAGTTTTAGAAATTAGAAGTCCATTAGGCTTGAATTGGGGTGCGATTCATAATTTTGATGTTGTTTAATGTGATTTAACGCATCAACTAAGTTTATATTGTGTTTTAGGACTTGTGGTATGTTTGGATGGGGTCCCAGGGGCCTTGGGAGTTCTTCGGATTGAAATTAGATCGATGTTTGGACTTAAGGAAATGTTGATGGCTTCAGGTACTAGTGTGATCGCACTTGCGAGGTCTTGGCCGCAAGTGAGAAGCCGCAGAAGTGACAAGTGTATCGTAGAAGTGGAGAAAGCTGTGCTTGGCAGTGGTCACAGATGCGAACGAGTAGCCGCATTTGCGAAAGCGCAGATGCGCAAGGTAGTCTGCAGATGCGCAAGGGGCTGAGGTCTTAAGAGACCGCAGATGCAGAGGGTATCTGCAGAACCGTAGATGCAAAACATTGTCCGCAAAAGCGAAATAGCTGGAGGATGAGTTGTATCATATGCGACTTTCAGACCGCACCTGCATAACTACAGATATAGTTAAGTGACCGCATGTGCGATAATCACTGGGAAGATGTTATAAATCAGGATTTGAGTCATTTTTCCCATTTTGGACATGTGGAGCTCGGCTAAGGGCGATGCTTGATAGGGATTTTGCTACAATTAAAGAGGTAATTGAAGATTAATCACTTTTATTGATAAATATTGATTACCCATTGATTATTAGACCTAGATTATGTGAATTTGAAGTACAATTTGGGGATTTTAGACCATGGTATTGAAGAGATATTTGGTTGTATGAGGGTCGATTTGTGGATTGAATTGGATAAGTTTAGTATAATTGGACTCGTAATTGAATGGGTGATCGGAATTTGTGACTTTTGTCGGGTTCTGGGTTGCAAACACAGGGTTGACTTTTTGGGTTGACATTCTTATTTTGATTAAATACTTTAGCTTTATCATTTGAGATTGTTTCCTACGGCTATTATTGATGGTATTAAATTGCTTATGACTAGATTCGAGTTGTTCAGAGACCGATTCGCGATGCAAGGGCTTTTTGGAGTATTGAGTTGCGCGCTTTGAGGTAAGTAATATTTCTAAACTTAGAATTGAGGGTATTTATCCCTGGAAACCGTGTTATTTGTCTTGTGTTGGGGTGACGCACATGCTAGGTGGTGGGCGTGCACCGAGGTATTCATGATCCGGGTTTATTTTTGAATTATGTTGCTATCATGTTTGTTTCATCCATGTTTTGACTACTTTTAGATTTATAGAGCCATGATTTATGTTAAAAATCATATTTAGGCTATGTGGTTATTTGATTAAGGCTTGATGAGGCTATTTCTAGTGTGTTGGGCTATCTGTTTTCACTGAAATCATACATTGAGTCATGATTCTTCCTTTGCATATCATATCTCAGCCTCTGCTCATCATTTATTGTTACATCACATGTAATCATTGTTCATCATATGTGGTGCTGTTCTGAGCCCTTATGACTTGAGAGATTGATGACTCAGGTGGGCCTTAGGACCATGTTGAGAGTGTTATTGTGGATCGGGCTGCACGCCGCAGCAGGCTATATTGGCTTTATTATTACTATTTTTATATGGATCGGGTTGCACGCCACAACAGGCCTTAATGGCTTTTGATTAGAGCTTGGGCAAGATCTGCCCCTCCAGAGTCTAACATACCAATAATGAGCGCATGTATAATGATATATACACATGCTTTGGTGAGGGGCATTGATGTTAGCTACCCGTACAGTTCTTGGTGATTATGTGTATGTGATGAGTGGGCATTTGAGGCAGACATATTGAGTATGTTGAGAATGAGAGTACTTGGTAATATCACCGTGAAATCATTCATTGATATGCATACTTGACATGTAGGCATATAGATGTATCATTCCTCATGCTAGTTGTAATTGATATGTTCTTATCAGCGTTAGGCTTTAATTGTTATACTTGAAAGCATGTCTAAATTCCTATAATATCAACGGGCAGATTTTTGATAATTACTTTGAGTTACTTATTGCTATTGTCATCATCATATATGTGTTGTCATTTATATTGGTTTTGATTGTCTTCTTCTAAGCTCGTCACTGCTTTTAGTCCAAGGTTAGTTATGTTATTTTTGAGTACATAGGGTCAGTTGTACTCATACTACACTCTGCACTTCGTGTGCAGATCTAGGTACATCTAGGCATGGTGATTGCTAGATCTGTGCTAGAACTAGTACTTGGAGACTTCAAGGTAGCTGCTATGATGTCCGTCGACCTTGACTCGCTTTCTCATTTTTTCTTCAGTACTGTTCTATCATTTAGACAATTGTACTAAGGATTTAGTTTATGTTTTGATACTCAATAGTGCTCATGTACTCGTTTACACCAAAATTTAGGGATGATGGTATCAGTGTTGTTACTATTTTCATTAGATAATTATGATATTATTGTTGATAAGTTTATCAAACCTTAATTATCGAAATGCTTAGTTATTATATGAATTGTTGGCTGCCCTAGCTTATAGTGTTAGGCGTCGTCACAGCTACGATGGTAGTTGGGTCATGACAATTTGGTCCCAGAACACTAGGTTGCTTAGGTCACACGATTCATGAGTAGGTTTAATAGAGTCTTGCTGATAGGTACAGAGACGTCTGTATTTATCTTCCAGAGGCTACCGAACCATTAGGAAACTTCACCTTCTTGCATTCTTGTCATGCGGATTTACTATTTTCGAACCTTGACTCTTCTTTTCTCTCACAGATGGTGATGACATGTATAACCTGATCAGGGGGATGGCAACCAGTACCACCAGTTAGGGTCGCGAGAGGCCAAGGCTGCGGTGGAGCTCGTACTACAGCCAGATCGGCAACTGTGGAGCCATTAGTTGCTCCAGTTGAGGAAAAGCTACCAGATGTTGTCGAGTTGGTAGGACCAGCTCAAGCACCAGTAGTGCCAATTGTTATCATTTGTTTTTAGGAGGCCTTGGCCCAAATTTTGACTGAATGCACGAGCCTTGCTTAGGCGGTTTCGGTTCCAGCTGCACCAGCCACTTCACAGGCGTGGGGAGGTGCCTAGACTTCCGCCGCCCGTACTCAGAGTAGCTAGCTCAGGGACTCCAAACACTGGGGGTACTACCAGCCCATCCGGTTGTTGCTGCTCCGAACGAGGTTAGCCTACCTATGAGTGATGAGGAGATGAAGAGACTGGAGTGGTATGGGAGGCTTAAGCCTCTAGAGTTTAGTGGGCAGAGTCGAAGGATGCTTAGGACTTTATGGATAGGTATCAGCGGAATGTTCGCACAATAGGTCTTTTGGACACCAGTGGGGTTGCATTTACTTTATTTCAGTCGATAGGGTAATACTACCGATGGTGGAAGACCTATGAGTTAAGAAAGACTACCGGCACAACACCACTTATGTGGCATGAGTTCTTAGTTCTCTTCTTAGAGAAGTTTGTCCCACAGATTCGCAGAGAGGAGTCGCGTAGGCAGTTTGAGCAGCTACGCCAGAAGGGTATAACATTGACTCAATATGAGATAAGGTTCACAGATCTGGCTCATCATGCAGTGTTGTTGGTTCCTACTGAGATAGATAGAGGATCAGGAGGTTCATTAATGACCTCAACTATGGCCTACACTTCAGTTTGGGTTGAGAGGCTGAGATAGATGTTAGGTTTGACCAAGTGGTTGAGATTACGAGGCGCTTGGAGTCGGTTTGTAGGCTTGAGCGGGAGGTCAAGATGCCCCGTGTTTCAGGTGGTTTCAGTTATACTTCATCTAGAGGTCAGTCACATCATAGCATGGGTCTTCATTATAGGCTCGCTCAGATGGCTCATCTAGTTCATCATGGTGCATCAGCTAGTCATGGTTCATACAGTACTTGTATGGTCCAGTCATTATTCAGTGCACTCCCAGCTCAGAGTTCGTACTGTGCCCCATCAGTAACGGGTTCTTCCAATGGTTATTCTAGTTCTTGAGGTCCGGTTCAGGCTATCCAGCCATCCCTAGATCGAGGTTTCTTTGAGTGTGGGGATTTGGGGCATGTGAGGAGGTACTGCCCCCGTCTTACCGGAGGTCCTGTTCAGTAGAGAGGTCAGGCTACTACTTTTGCACTTGTTACTACACCACCCACTCAACCAACTCGGGTGGGGCTCAAGGAGCTCTAGGTCGCTCTAGAGAGGGGGTCGATCGGGTAGTGGCCACACTCGATGATATGCTTTTTCCACCAGGCTAGAGGCAGTTGCTTTGAATATTGTGATCACATATATTATTTTAGTAAGACACATGGATGTTTCAGTATTATTTAATCCTAGTTCCACTTATTCATGTGTCATCATACTTTGCTCGTTATTTGGATATGCCCCGTGATTCTTTAGCAATGCTTGTTTATGTATCTACATTGGTGGATGATTCTATTATTGTGGACCGTGTGTATCGATTGTATGTGGTGACTATTAGGGGTTGCGAAATAAGGGTTGATCTTCTACTACTTAGCATGGTTTATTTTGACATGATATTGGGCATAGATTAGTTGTCCCCGTATTAAGCTATTCTGGATTGTCAAGCTAAGATCATGATGTTGGCGATGCCGGGGTTGCCTAGGGTTGAGTGGAGAGGTTCTCTAGAAAATGTTCCCAGCAGGGTGATTTCATATTTCAAGGCTCACGAATGGTTGAGAAAGGATGTTTGACATATTTGGCCTTCATCAGGGATGTTAGTGCTAATACGTCTACCATTAAGTCAGTTATGGTATTGAGAGACTTCCCAGATGTGTTTCCTGCAGACCTATTAGGCATGCCACCTAACAGGGACATTGATTTTGGTATTGACCTGGTGCCGGGAACTCAGCCCATTTCTATCCCTCTGTATTATACGACACCAGTAGAGATGAAGGAATTGAGGGAACAACTTTAGGAGTTACTTGATAAGGGATTCATCAGTCCTAGTGTGTCGCCTTGGGGTGCACCAGTTCTATTTGTGGAGAAAAGGATGGTACTATGCAGATGTGTATTGATTACAAACAGTTGAACAAAGTTAAAATTAAGAGCAAGTACCCACTACCGCACATTGATGACTTATCTTATTAGTTTCAAGGTGGTAGAGTGTTTTTGAAGATTGATTTGAGGTTAGGGTATCATCAGTTAAAGATTCGGGATTCTGATATTTTGAAGATGGTATTCAGGACCCGCTATGTTCACTACGAGTTTCTTGTGATGTCCTTTGGGCTGACCAATGCCCCACCAACTTTTATCCAATTAATGAATAGTGTATTTTAGCTGTATCTGGATTTATTCATCATTGTGTTCATTGACCACATATTGGTGTACTCACGCGGCCAAGAGGATCATGAGCATCATCTGAGGATTGTACTCCAGACTTTGAGGGAGAAAAAGTTATATGCTAAGTTCTCGAAGTGTGAGTTTTGGATTGATTCGGTTCGTTCTTAGGCCACGTGGTGTCTAGTGAGGGGATCAAGGTGGTTCCGAAGAAGATTGAGGTAATTCAGAGTTGGCTTATACAGTTTTTAGCTACTGAGATTTGGAACTTTGTTTTTGTTTGGCAAGTTATTATCGTCATTTTGTGGAAGGTTTTTCATCCATTACTGCACCTTTGACTAGATTGACCTACGAGGGTGTTCTTTTCAGATGGTCTGAGGAGTGTGAGGCGAGCTTTCAGTAGCTCAAGATGACATTGACTACATCCCCAGTGTTAGTGTTGCGTACAGGTTCATGATCTTACATCCTATATTGTGATGTGTTACTTATTAGGCTTGGCGCGGTGTTGATGAAGGATTATAGGGTGATTGCCTACGCGTCTCGACAGTTGAAGGTTAATGAGAAGAATTACCTTGTGCATGGACTAGAGTTGGCTGTTATTGTTCACGCATTGATGATTTGGAGGTACTATTTGTATGATGTTCATTGTGAGGTCTATACCGATCATCGGAGTGTCCATCACCTATTCAAGCGAATGATCTTAATTAGGGGCAGCGGAGATGGTTAGAGTTACTAAAAGATTATGACATAACCATATTATCTCATCAGGGGAAGGCCAATGTGGTGGCCTATGCATTGAGTAGGAAAGCTGAGAGTGTGGGCAGTTTGGCAAATTTACCGATAGTAGAGAGGCAACTAGCCATGGATGTTCAAGATTTGGCCAATCAGTTTGTGAGATTGGATGTCTCAGATCCCAGTCGTGTTCTTGCTTTTATTGTGGCACAATTATCATTTCTGGAGCGTATCAAGGCTCGCCATTTTGATGATCCTCAATTGTTGGTGTTAAAGGATATAGTGCAATAGGGTGGTGCTAAGGAGGTTGTGATTGGTGATGATGGTGTTATGCGGCTTAAAGGGCAGATTTGTTTTCCAAATGTTAATGGGTTTAGAGATTTGATCCTTGAGGGGGCTCACAGCTTTTGCTATTTCATTTACCTAAGTGTCACGAAGATGTATTGTGACATGAAACAACACTATTGGTTGCGGAGAATGAAGAAATATATCGTTACTTATGTCTCTCAGTGTTCAAATTGTCAAAAAGTGAAGTATGAGCATCAGAAACTGGGAGGGTTGATTCAGATATTGGAGAAACTGGAGTGGAAGTGGGAGCGCATCACTATAGATTTTGTGGTAGGCTTGCCACAGACTTTGAAGAAGTATGACGCAATTTGGGTTATTATGGACCGGTTGATTAAGTCCGCTCACTTCATTCCGATGGTGACTTCCTATTATGCAAAGCAGTTGGCTCATATTTACATAAGGGAGATTATTTACTTGCATGGCATGCCCATTTCCATAATATCTGACTGAGGCAAGCAATTCACATTGTAGTTTTGGAGAGCAGTGCAGTGAGAGTTGGGCACAGGGGTTGCGTTGAGTATAAGATTCCATCCTTAGACGGACGGGCAGTCCGAGCACACAATTCAAATTTTGGAGGATATGTTATGTGCATGTGTTATGGATTTCGGGGGTTCATGAGATCAGTTTCTTTCGTTAGTAGAGTTCGCCTATAATAACAACTTTAAGTCGAGTATCCAGATGGATCCTTATGAGGCCTTATATGGGAGGAGATGTTGCTCTCTAGTTGGTTGGTTTGAGCCTAGGGAGGCTAGGTTGTTGGGCACTGATTTGGTCTGTGATGCCTTGGGAAAGGTGAAGTTAATCCAAGAGCGTCTACGTACAACACAGTCTAGACAGAAGCGTTATGTTGATAGGAAGGTTTGTAATGTTGCATATATAGTAGGTGAGAAGAGTTTGCTCAAAGTTACGCCCATGAAGGGTGTGATGAGGTTCGGGAAGAAGGGCAAGTTGAGCGCTCAGTATATCGGTCCTTTTGAGGTGCTTGAGAGGATTGGATATGTGGCATACAGACTTGCTTTTCCACCTAGTCTATCGGGTGTTCACCCATCATTTCATTTTTCTATGCTATAGAAGTTTTATTGTGATCCATCACATGTTTTGGACTTCAACATGGTTCACTTAGATGGGGATTTGACTTATGATGTAGAGCCGGTGACTATTTTGGATCGGCAGGTTCTGAAGTTGAGGTCCAAAAATATAACTTCATTGAAAGTTCAGTGGAGAGGTCAGCTAGTTGAGGAGGCTACATGGGATACCGAGTAGGATATGCGGGGTAGATATCCACACCTATTTGAGACTCCAGGTATGATTCTAGACTCGTTCGAGGATGAATGTTTATTTAAGAGGGGGAGAATATAATGACCCGGCCGATTGTTTTGTTTATTGTCGCCATGTTCCCCTATTTATCGATTCCTCTATTTTCATTTGTGGTTATGTGACTTGCCGGGGTGGTTGGATTAGTTTCGGGAATGTTTCGGAGTGAATTGGGACACTTAGTTCCAAGGTTGGAAGCTTAAGTTGAAAGGGTTGACTAGAGTTTTATTTTTGTATAGACGACTCCAGAATGGAGTTTTGATAGATCTGATAGCTTTGTATGGTGAATTTGGACTTAGGCGTATGTCCAAATATTGATTTGGAGGTCCATAGGTTAGTTTGAGGTTTTTTGACAAAAATTGAAAAGTTGAAGGTTTGGAAGGTTGAGAGGTTTGGCAAAAAGTTGACTTTATTAATACCGGTTTCAGATTCTGGTTCTAGAAGTTGGAATAGGTCTGTTGTGTCATTTTGGACTAGTGCACAAAATTTGAGGTCATTCGGAGTTGATTTGATATGGTTCAACATTAGTTTTAGAAGTTGGAAGTTCATTGGTTTCATTAGGATTGAATTGGGGTGCGATTCAAGATTTTGATATTGTTTGATGTTATTTGAGACTTCGACTAAGTTTGTATCATATTTTAGGACTTGTTGGTATATTTTGATGGGGTCCTGGGGGCCCCCGGTATGATTCGAATTAAAATCGGATTGATATTTGGACTTAAGGAAATACCGATGGCTTCAGGTACTGGTGTGATCGCACATGCGTGGTCTTGGCCGCTGGTGCAAAGCTGCAAAAGCGACAGGTGTATCACAGAAGCAGAGAAAGTTGGGCTTGGCAATGGTTGCAAATGCGAGCGGGGAGCCACATTTCCAGAAGCGCAGATGCGCTAGGTAGTCCGTAGATGCGGAAGGCGCTGAGGGCTTCAAAGACCGCATATGCGGAGGGTGTCCGCAAAAGAGAAAAGGTTGGAGGCTGATTTGGATTGCGGATGAGACTTTTGGACCGCACCTGCAGAACCGTAGATGCGGCTAAGTGACCGCAGGTGCGATAATCGTTGGACAGAAGTTATAAATTATGGGTTGACAAATATTTCTCATTTTGGACTTGTGGAGCTCGGTTAAGGGCGTTGTTTGAGAGAGTTTTTGCTATAATTGAAGAGGTAAGTGAAGATTAATCACTTTTATTGATAAATATTGATTATCCATTGATTATTACACCTAGATTACGTGACTTTGGAGTAAAATTTGGGGATTTTAGACCATGGTATTAGAGATTGAGATATGGTAATTTGAGGATCTATTTTTGGATGGAATTGGATAAATTTAGTATGGTTGGACTCATAATTGAATAGGTATTCGCAATTGTGACTTTTGTCGGGTACCGAGGTGTGAGCTCGGGGTTGACCTTTTGGGTTGACTTTTTGATTTTAATTAAAGACTTTAGCTTTATCATTTGAGATTTTTTCCTATGGCTATTATTGATGGTATTAAGTTGTTTGTGACTAGATTCTAGTTGTTCGGAGGTCGATTCGCGAGGAAAGGGCTTTTTGGATTATTGAGTTGCGCGCTTTGAGGTAAGTTACATTTCTAAACTTGGAATTGAGGTTATTTATCCCTGAAAACTATATTATTTGTTATGTGTTGGGGTGAAGCACTTTCTAGGTGACGGGCGTGTGGGCGTGCACCGGGGTATTCATCATCGGGTTTAAATTTTGGACTTGCTATCATGTTTTATTTTATTCGTATTTTTCATACTTGTTAGATTTATTTAGCCATGCGTCATATTAGAAATCATATTTAGGCTATGCGGTTATTTGATTAAGACCTGATGGGGCTATTTTTGTTGTGTTGGGTTATCTATTTTAACTGTAATCATACACTCGGTTTGCATATAATATCTCAGTTTTTGCTCATCATTCATTCACTACTAAAAAATTTGGTTTTAGCGACAGACAAGTTCTGTAGATAAACAGAAAAATCTGTTGCTAATCTTATTTAGCGACGGATTAACGATATATTATCAAGAAATTTTACTAGCTACGGGCGATTTAGCAACGAATTAGTGATGGCGTTCGTAGCTAATTTCAGCTTTTTTTGTAGTGATTGTTATATTGCATGTTATCATTGTTTATCATATGTGGTATTGTTGGGCTAAGTGATATGTGATTATGAGCCCTTGAGACCTGAGAGATTGATGACTGAGGTGGGCCTTACGGACATGTTGAGAGTGTTATTGTGGATCGGGTTGTACGTCACAACAGGCCATATTACCTTTATTATTAGTATTATTATATGGATCGAGTTGCACGCTGTAGCATGCCTTATTGACTTTTGATTAGTGCTTGGGTAGGATCCGACCCTTCGGAGTCTGACATACCAGCAGTGAGTGCAGGAACAGTGATATATACACATGCTTTGGTGAGGGAAACTTATGCTAGGCACTCATACAGTGCTGAGTGATTGTGTGTGTGTGATGAATGGGCACTTGAGGCAGACAAATTGAGTAAGTTAAGAGCGATAGTACTTGGGAATATCATCGTGAAATCTTTCTTTGACATACATACTTGACATGTACGCATAGAGATGTTTCATTCCTCATGCTAGCTGTAATTGACATATTCTTATTAGTGTTGGGCTTTAATTATTATACGTGAAAGCATGTCTAAATTCCAATAATATGAACAAGCAAATTTTTGATAATTACTTTGAGTTACTTATTGCTATTTTCATCATCATATCTATGTTGTCATTTATATTGGTTTTCACTGTCTTCTTCTAAGCTGGTTACTGCTTTCAACCCAAGACTAGTTCTGTTACTTATTGAGTACTTGTGTTCATTTGTACTCATACTACACTCTGTACTTCGTGTGCAGATCCAGGTACATCTGGGCGTGGTGATTGCTAGATCCGTGCTAGTACTAGTACTTGGAGACTTCAAGGTAGTTGTAATGAGGTTCGCAGTTCAGTATTGTTCTATTATTCAGACAGTTGTACTAGGGATTTGATTCATGTTTTGATACTCAGTAGTGCTTATGTACTCGTTGATACCACATTTTGGGGATGGTTGTATCAGTGTTGTTACTATTTTCATTAGATAATTATGATATTTCCGATGTTAAGTTTATTAAACTATATTTATCCAAATGGTTCGTTATTATGTGAATTGTTGGCTGGCTTAGCATGTAGTGTTAGGCGTCGTCGTAGCTCCGGTGGGAGTTGGGTTGTGACATATACCTATTTGGAATGATGTAAATCAGTTTGGGAGCCTATTGGCATGCCTAATAAGAAGGTGTAATCTACACTAGATTGGATTTACTTACTCAGCACAGCTTTTGCTATGGTGTATCATCAGGTGGAACTTATTTTGTTCACTCCCTGATCTATTTTATGTGTTACTCTCTTGTGTTATGATGGTTTGTGGGATTACTTGATTACTCACACGCATGTTGTGGTCCTGCTTAAGCCTTGTGGTGATATATGAGCGAGATGGAAAAAGGCACACTACTATTATTTATGGCAAGTTTGATACACAAATAAAAAAGGCATAAGTACCCCTAACCTATGACCTAAGTTTCAACTACACACATTTTCTTTTCAGGGTAGATAGTGAAATACAGGTGCTGCCGCAAATTTATATAACTTCTTAAATCTATTTCATTTTTTTCTTTTTATTTGCTTTTTTAATTCAAAATAAAAGGAAAAAATAAATAAAAACTACAATTGTTATTGTTATTTTTCTTGTATGAACTTGAAAATGAATTGGAAGTGAGCATATTCGAATGTTGTTGAAGTTTTGAAGTCGAGATTCAAGTGCTAAACCTATTCTAGATCCTTAATTGCTGCTGAGATTCGGAAATGGAGAATGAATTTTGAATCCACCATTGTTGAATCTTGAAAAATCTTGAAGAAAAAAAAAAGGTTTGTTAAAATTCTTGGTTGTTGGCTAAATTGATTTCTGGATTTGATGATGATGTTGTTGTGAAATTGTAGTTGAAATTTGAGCTTAAATGGTGCGGATTTGGCTGAATTTATATTGAATTTTGAGACCCAAAATTAGATGTGAAGGTATTGAAAATGGGTGATAAAATGTTCATGAAGTCAAATATGTTTTGGAAGAAGAGCTCTTGAAATCAGCTTTGAGATGAACACGTGGTAATTTCGTATAGGTTACAACCTTTTTCTTTTAAGTTCCTATGCACTTTAGTGGTGTTCAAAATCGAACCGAAACCGAAAACCGAATCGAAATCGAAACTTAATGGCTTATTGGTATCGGGTTAACGGTTTAACGGACGGGGAACGGATTGAAATTTTTTTATTAACGGCTTATCGGTTTGGGGACGGATTATTCAATTTTCTTAACGGATAATCCGTTAACCCGTTAAGAATATATATATATATATATATATATATATATATATATATCAAAAACCCTTCCACTTCTTCCAGTACTCTATCTATAAGTTCTAACGCCTAATTCCTAAATAATCAGAACCCTTACGTACTATGCATCAGAAGATCCTAGGCTTGGCTTAGCTTAGCTTATTCTCCCACCCTACAACAAGATTGTTTAAGTTGCTGTCTATGGTTCACCTCTGCTTTTGTTTTTTAAACTAATGTCTGTTGTCTATGTTTAATAGAAGAACAGCAGTGTTGTGCCACAACTTTTTTGACTCTACAACACATGACACACTACATCATTCTTATGTAGGCGTTAGCAGACATGTATGTCTGGACTCAATGTGTAATTTTCTATTCTGAATTTGTATGCTAGGTGGTCAGCAAATAATTAATGCACGCAATATAGATTGAATTAGGCCGATAAACCGCCCGATAACCGCCCGATAAGAGCTAAACCGATACCAATCCGCCCGATATCTTATCGGGTGGCTAGCGGATTAATACATTTAAAATCCGATAACCGTTAAGCCAAACCGTTAAGAGTAATTAACCGCCCAATCTGCCCGATAAGCAGCCCTAATGCACTTGAAGGAGATTGTTTTCATGTTTGGATTCAGGTCAGCACATAAGGTGCAAATAATTATGGCAAAAAAAGTTTAGGGGTAATAGAACTCCCCGGAGAGAAAATGTGTGGTTAAAATTTCCGTCATAAATTGGGGTACTTACGTCTTTTCCATACATCATACAGTTTTGGGGTTATGTAGTAGCCGTTTTGTTTCAAGACCATAATCTCAAATTAACTGATATTATTTTAGGAATTACAGAATTGTGATATCAAGCCCAAAATTTATGTTGTGGACGCACCTATGTACTGAAATCATAATTCAATTATTTTGTTGGAGCTCCTGAATCTCATTGCATTTAAAGATTGATTGGAGACTATCTTCGACTCTATTGACAATACGATAGCGAAGGAGAGAATCAGCAAGGTTTTAATTTACAGTAAAAAATTTAACATAGGTGTGTTTGGAAAATATTTTATTCATTAACTCATTTTTCTTCAATCGCAGGAAAATGACTTCCTTACAAAAAGAAAAAAAAATATTTTTCAAAATTCTTTTTCACCTATTCCTCACCCCCACCCCAACCCTCCACCCCTACCCCTCACCCGCACCCACCCCTAACTCCACTTTGTGCCCACCACACCACAACCCCTTACACCCTCCCCCGCCGATGCCCAAACCCCCAACATTGCCACTGCCACTCCGGTCCCTAGATCCCAACCTATCATCCGCCTCCTCGCCCCCCTTCCCCTCCTTACTCATTTCATCTCTTATAGTGTTTGCCTAAATTATATATATATTCTAAAAAAAATTGCTACCTAACCAACTACCAAAAATAAGTAAAAAAATCACTTATTTTTTATGAATAATATTTTCCTTCATATCAAACGCATCCATAAGCATTGATGAAAGTGACTTGAGTAGGTGATCTGATTCCTTTAAAACATTTTCGGTGATTTCCAATCTTTCCGGCAAACAAAACTAGGATAAGGTGGACAGTAGAAGGTCGATGAGAGAGAAGGACAAAAAAAGAAAGATAAAACAAATTAGAAAAAGAAATATAAAATCTCACGCTCTAAAAGAAAGTGACATACAAATAGTACGCCTCCTCACCAAATTGTGTTTAATTTGTCTAATAGGCACAATTTAACTCAACCTGAGGTGTTCAATAGATTCTCGTCCTAGTTCAAATGTCTGAATGAAAATAGCGGATAAATTTAAAGGGCCTCGTATATATTTGACTTTTTATATATAATCAATTTTGAAGTTTGGTTAGGAATTAAAAGTGAAAAAAGTGCAGTCATATACTGATGTAAGCAATTTCCTCATGTTTGATGTAAAATTCTTTCTTTTTTTTTGTTGTTGGAACACATTTTAATCATTTTAAGCTAATTTCAACGCTTATTAAAGTATATTTTTAAGATGACATTTTTCGACATATCAAACACACAACATAAGTTTCTATGCGATATGTTGCTAAAATAAATGAGGAAAATTCTTAATCAAAAGTAGTAGTTAGTGTCGTCAACGTCAATTCACTCACACCGCTAGAATTAAGTTTTCAATTGATAGAAGCCAGTTTTGTAATTGACATAAGTACTCATCTTTAACACTCCTTCCATTTTATTTTATGTTTTCTGGTCCGACTGTAATTTTGGTGCGTATATCATATAAAAATATAAGTTGAATTTTGTCGTTTAAATATATCATGTCGTTCATATGATGTCACATTATATATTGATTGACGAGACACACAACAAAATTAATGATAGACCGGAGGTTTGGAGACAGACCCTAGAATCTAACAATATCAGGTTGGCCATGTCTAAAATAGAGTACACACAGTACAAGTTCAGTGATGCATCACATGGGGCATATAAAAAAGTGAGGATTGGTACACATGTCATCCACAAGAGAGTAAGCTTCAAGTACTTTGGGTAAATAATCCAAAAAAACGGGAAGATCGACGATGACGTCATACATCGTATTGGAGCGGGATGGATGAAATGAAAGCTCACATTCAGTATCTTATGTGATAAGAATATTCCATAGACACTTAAAGATAAGTTCAATAGAATGGTTATTAGACCAACAATCTTTATATGGGGTAGGGTGTTGACCAATCAAGATCTCATACGTTCAGAAGATGAAAGTAGCGAAAATGAGAATGATTAGATAGATGTGTGAGTATACCTGAAGAGATAAGATTAGGAACGAAGATATGTGGGGCAGGGTGAAAGTGGCCTCCGTAGTAAATAAGATACATAAAGCGAGGCTGAGATAGTTAGGAATGTAAAGAAATAGAACATAGATGCCTTAGTGAAGATGTGCGAGAGGTTGACAATATTAGGTCTAAAGAGTGGTAGAGGTACACCCAGGAAGAATTAGGGAGAAGTGATTAGATAGAACATGACATATCTTCAGCCCACCAAGGACATGACCCTAAATAAAAAAAGAAGGGAGGTCGAGAATTATGGTAGAAGGTTAGTAGATGGTAGTCGAATGATTTCTCTCTTTTCAGTGGTAGAGCATAATTCTAGTTTAGAGCAACTTATCTGCTCTCTTCTCTCTATCAATATCATTATTATTGTTCTATTATTATCTTATTTTTAAATTTTATTATTTACTATTGTATCTTTTTCATTAGTATTTATACTCTTTTATTTTCAAACCTATTTTGAAAATATTTTTCTTAAGCCGAGAGTCTATCGAAAATAACCTCTCTATGTTATTTATAGGTATGATCTCCATACACCTCATTCTCCCCATGGCCCACTTGTGGGATCATAATGGGTATTATGTTATCGGTGTTGTTCTTGTTATTCTTAGGGAGTATGACAAAGTGTAAAAATAAGATATTGAAACTAAAAACATTTTAAATATTAAAAGTTAATATTTTTATAGGAAAGAAAGAAAGACTTTTCAAATTTATGATCTAAAATAAGTCATAAATAAATTTGTGACTGTAAATCATCATATTAAGAGTAAATAAGTTGTGATGATCTGATAGATCGTTTTGAGTACTAGCCTTAATTTAAGTATTCCGGGACCTCCCAAAGCATCATTTGATATTTATTGATTTGTGTGATTTTGAAGAAAATGTAATTTTTGACTTAAAATGAGGTTAGAGTTGACCATGGTCAATATTTTTGGTAAACAGCCCCAGATAGGTGTTTTGACTATTTCGGTAGGCTCATATGATATTTTTGGACCTGTACGCATGTTTGGTTGGGGTCCGGATGACCCGAATGTGTTTCGTTGCATTATATAAAATATTATGAAAAGTTGAGTTTTAGGTTGAAATTTAGAATTTTGGTGATCGATTCTTGTTATTTGATATTATTTTGATGATTTGACGTAGCGAGCAAGTTTGTAGGATATTATTATACTTGTGTGCATGTTCGCTTTGAAGCCTGAGGGACTCGGGGTGAGTTTTGGATGGGTTACGGATGGGTTTGCAACTGCTGGTGCTCATCAGTTGTTGGTGCAAGTCTGCAAATCTCGCATTTGTGAGGTCCTCCTCACAAATGAAAGCCTCGCTTTTGTGAGTGATTGCCCGCATTTGCAAAATGGGAACTGGGGCTAGGCATCGCATTTGCGAAGGAAACTTCGCATTTGCGGACTGGGTGTGGTCCACATTTGCGAACATTTCGCCGTTTTTGCAAACACTAGTAACTTTTGACAGCTTTGCAAATACGAAGCTTGTATCTGCATTTGCGATCGTTGTCACTTCGCATTTGCGACTTCGGTATGATTGATGCACTGATCGCAATTTGCGGCCATAGCATTTGCGAACATGCAACATCTGCAGTTGGGTAAAAGATTAAAAATCAAGACTTCGCTCATTTTATACCAAATTTTCTACCCTAGACTCCATAAAGGCGATTTGCTTGAGAACGTTTCTTCCCAAAATCATTGATAAGCATCTTTAACTAGTTTTAAATCAATTTCAATTACTTTCATGAATTATTAATATCAAATCTATGAATTTCATGATAACAATTAGGGGTTTTTGGTAGAATTTAGGAATTTTCTAAAATTAAGATTTACACCTCAAATTGAGGTCGAATTTCAAAATAAATCACATAATCGGGCTCGGGGGTGAATAGATAATCGGGTTTAGTCCGAATCTCGGATTTCGACCAAACGAGCCCGGGGTTGACTTTTGTTGATTGTCTAAAAAGCGATCAAAATTGAACCTTTTCCATTCATGTGTAGTTTCAACGTCATATTTTGAATTGTTTGATGGATAATTGGATAGATTCGGTTAGTTTGGAGGCTTGTTCGAAAGGCATAGCCGTGATTCATTGTTGCATTGGTTGTGGAGTGAGTTAAGTGTTATGGTTAACTTTGACTTGAAGGAACTAGGACGTGTTGGTCTATTTGCTACATGAATTATGTGTGGGGACGACGTATATGCAAGGTGACAAATATATATGTAGTCACTACCCCAAAATCTCACCTAATTTAGTCGTGATAGTACCAAGTCTATAAGACTAAGTAAGCCTAACATTAACGAATAACTTAACAAAGTTTAACAGTTAAGGTAATAAGATAATTTGATAAAACTCAAAATAACTCCAAATAGAACTGCTATAACAAAATTTTCAAAACCGGTGGAACTGAGTCATAAGATCTACAGGAGTATACTGTAAAATCCCTAGTACAAGACTGTCTAGCTAAAGCATAAACAGTAGCAAAATAAGGATAGAAGGTGACTCCGAGGCCAGCGAGCGCCGAGCAGGTATACCTTGAAGTCTCCGAACTGTATGGTCCACTCATTGATTCCTAGCCTGAGTCGAAGTACCTGTATCTGCACAAAATGTGTATAAGCGTAGTGTGAGTACACCACAATGTTACCTAGTAAGTATAGAGCCTAACCTCAGCAGAGTAGTGACGAGGCCAGATCAAGACACCTACTAAGATAAGAAAAACTGAACAAGAATAGTATAGTCTGATAATGAAAACGAAGAAATAGTGACAATAAAACTATACAATAAGGTAAGCTAACAACTAGATTTAAAGAAATAAAGGCAAAAAGGAGGGAACACATGATAATAACATCAAGAAAATAATGCGAAAAAAAACAAATAAGGTAAATAAGAGATAACAACAAGAATCACAACTGAGATACCGCCTCGTAACTTTATTTTATAATCACAATCACAATCTTTCCTTATACTGCCACGTAAGCCTTAAATTTAGATAGTTTTGAAAATATTTTTTTCTCAAAATAGCTGCACGCACTTTACCCCGCCTTATGTCACTGCGTGGCTTCAAGTAATTCTCTTACTAGCAACACACACATAAATCCCATCTTATGCCGCCGCATGCACCTTAACCCCTATCCTTATACCGCCGCATGTGCATCACTATCACAATACAATAACAACTCACACTACAAGTGTCCATATGTCACAATTTGCCAAAAATCAACAATACCAAAGTTTCCACCACATATAGCCCGCAGCTCGGCCACAATATAAACAAGAATCTCAATAATAACAATATGACCAAGAATTACTCAACAAGAAAAGATATCTCAATAACCAAAAACTTCAACCTCAACGTGATTTTACCTTTCATAAATTCAGTTTCAATAACTCAAAATGAAGGTATTTCCACGAAATGACGATTTCCACTTTAAAAGTACAACGTAAGCTTAACAATAAAAGAGATGGTATGAAATAGTATCTATATATAAATATATGGAATAACTCAACATGGAAGGACAACACGAAATGGCAACGCCAAATAAGAATAACTCAACAATAAAAGAGGTAGCATGACCATAAGAGAGTTAACAAAGGCAATTAAAATATATAAGAGCATGTTTGACAATAAGGAATAAAGCATGTGATAACAACGTCAAGTAAATCATGTAAAAGCAATTTAACAATGGAAGATACAACATGATATTGCAATTTCTAAATTAATGCATCAAAGAGTCTAAGAGTTTAGTCCAGTCAAAGTATCACACATCAGCCCGTGTACATACTCGTCACTTCCTGTACACGTCTTTCACATAATTTAAATAACACAAATCAACCCAAGTCCTAAGCGGTAGTTCCCCCCATACAAAGTTAGGCAAGATATTTACCTCAAACAAGCTAAATCAACCCACTATTAAGCCTTTCCCCTGAAAATCCAACTCCAGAAGGCTCGAATCTAGCAAAAATAACTTAATACTGTAAATACAAACCATAAAAACGATTCCGGATAATAAAGTTGGAATCTTTACAGAAAATCAAAAAGTCAACTCAAAATGTCAACCATAGGCCCGTACCTCGGAACCCGACTAAACTTATAAAATATGAACACCCATTTCGATACGAGTCCAACCGAGCTAAAATTACCCAATTCCGATCTCAAATCGACCTTCAAATCCTCAATTTTAGTTTAGGAAAGTTTTCAAAACAATTTCCAATTTCTCCAATTCAAACACTAATTAAATGATAAAAATAAATATTGGAATCATGGATAATAAGCAAATCCAAGTCAAAAATATTTATCCCAATCCGATCTTTGAAAAATCCATCCAAAATCTCCCAAAACCGAGCTCTTTAACTCAAAATATGAATAATAAAATAAACCCTCAATTTCACTAAGGCTAAAAAATTTCCCCTTCTACAGCACATAAAGCGCATCTGCGCTTCCGCTTCTGCAGACCAAGAGTACATCTGCGTGTTCGCTACTGTGGAGCCTGACCGCACCTACGGTCTCTTAAGGCTCGCCCAAATTCCGCTTCTGCAGACTAGTCGACGCTTCGGTGGGTGCGCACCTTCGCCAAGGTTTCCGCACCTGCAACTTTCCCCCTGGCCAACCTCCTTCACTTCTATGGTCTCCAGCCATACCTGCGGCTCTGCACTTGGGGCCAAGCCCACCGTAGGTGCGGTGACACCAGAAATCAGTTGTACTTCAACAATCCTCCTAACTCCAAAATGGACTCGAATCAATCTGAATCACACCCGGGACCCCGTCTAAATATACCATCAAGCTCAAAACACATAACAGACCTACTCGAGGCCTACAATCACATCAAACAATATCACATCTATGAATCGCACCCCAATTTAAGCCTATTGAATTAATGAACATGCAACTTCTAAAACTAATGTCGCATCATACCAAACTAACTCCAAATGAGCTCAAATTTTGTATGCAAGTCCCAAATGACACAACGGGCCTATAACAACTCCCGAAAACACAATGCGAGCCCTATATCAATAAAGTCAACCATCAGTCAAACCTATAAACCTTCCAAACCTTCAATTTCCAACTTTTACCAAAAGGTCTCAAACCAACCTACAGACTCCAATCAACATCCGGACATACGCCTATATCCAAAATTACCATACGAAGCTACTGGAACCATCAAAACTTCATTTTGGAGTCGTTTACACTAAAATCAAACTCTGATCAGCTCTTTCAACTTAAGCTTCCAACTTTGGGACTAAATTTCCAAATTCACTCCGAAACTCACTTGAAACCAAAACAACCACCCCGGCAAGTTACATATCCATAATTGAACATAAAAGAGATAATAAATAGGGGAACATGGCTAAAATACTCAAAACAACTGGTCGGGTCGTTACATTCTCCCCTGCTTAATACAAACGTTTGACCTTGAACGAGTATAGAGACATAACGGAAGTTCTGAAAAGGTGAGGATAATGGCTATGCATATCATGCTCGGTCTCCCAAGGTTCCTCCTCGACTGGTTGACCCCTCTATTGAACCTTCACTGAAGCAATGTTCTTTGACCTCAACTTTCGGACCTGCCTGTCTAAGATGACCATCGGCTCCTCAACATAAGTCAAACCCTTGTCCAATTGGACTGAGATGAAATCTAAAATATCGGATGAATCACCATGATACTTCCGGAGCATGGAATCATGGAACACCGGTGAACTGTAGATAAGCTGGGTGGTAATACAAGCTTGTATGCCACCTCCCCCGCTCTCTCAAGGATCTCAAAAGGACCAATATACCTAAGGATCAAGTTGCCCTTCTTCTCGAACCTCATCAAACCCTTCATGGGTGAAACCCGTAGCAAAAACCCTCTCTTCCACCATAAATGCTACACCAAAAACCTTTCGATCAGTATAACTCTTCTGCCTAGACTGTGTTATGTGAAGCCAATCCTGAATCAACTTGACTTTCTCTAAGGCATTATGAACCAAATCTGTGCCTAACAAGCTAGCCTCTCACGACTCAAACCAACTGGCGAACGACACCGCCTCCCATATGAGGCCTCATAAAGAGCCATCTAAACACCCGATTTGTAGTTGTTATTCTAGACAAATTCTTCAAGCAGCAAGAACTGATCCCAAGAACCCCCAAAATTTGTAAAACAGGCACGTAAAATATCCTCTAAGATCTAAAGGGTGCGTTCGGACTGCCCATCCATCTAGGGGTAAAATATTATACTCAACTCAACTCGTGTGCCTAACACTGGCTGCACGGCCTTCCAGAAGTGCGATGTAAACTGCGTGCCCCAGTCATATATAATGGACACCAGCACATCGTGAAGACGGACAATCTCACAGATATAGATCTGAGCCAACTGCTCTGAATAATAGGTAGTCATAACTAGAATGACATGTGACGACTTGGTCAACCTATCCATAATCACCCACACTGCATCAAATTTCTTCAATGTTCGTGGGAGCCCAACAACGAAATCCATGGTAACACGCTCCCACTTCTACTAGGGAATCTCTAGTCTTAGAACCAAATTGCCCTACCTTTGATACTCATACTTCACCTACTGCCAGTTCAAGTACTGAGCCACGTACTCCACTATATCTTTCTTTATTCTCCTCCACTAATAATGTTGCATCAAATCCTGATACATATTACCGGCACCCGGATGATTGGAGTGCGCGAACATTGAGCCTCATCAAGGATCAACTCATGCAACCCATCCACATTGGGCACAAATATCCGACCCTGCATCTGCAACACCCCATAATCTCTGATATAAACCTCCTTGGCATTGCCGTGTTGCACTGTGTCCTTAAGGACAAGCAAATGGGGGTCGTCATACTGACACTCTCTGATGCACTCATACAAGGAAGACCAAGAAACCACGCAGGCTAGGCCCAGACAGGGCTCTGAAATATCCAATCTCACAAACTGATTGGCCAACGCCTGAAAAACTAATGCTAATGGCCTCTCACCAACTGAGATACATGCAAGGCTACCCATGCTCTCTGCCTTTCTACTCAAGGCATCGGCCACCACATTTGCCTTCTCGGGGTGATATAGAATAGTGATATCATAGCCTTTCAATAGCTCTAACCACCTCTGCTCCCTCAAATTCAGGTCCTTTTACTTAAAAAAGTATTGTAGACTCTGATGATCTGTGAATACCTCGCAAGACACACCGTAGAGATAATGCCTCAAAATCTACAATGCGTGTGCTATAGCTGCTAACTCTAGATCATGAATGGGGTAATTCTTCTCCTGGATCTTCAACTGGAGCACTGCATAAGCAATTACCCTACCCTCCTGCATCAAAACACACCCAATACAATTCAGTGAAGCATCACAATACACTGTATATGAACCCGATGCTGAAGGTAAAACTAGAACTGGGATTGTGGTCAAGGCAGTCTTGAGCTTCTGAAAGCTCTCCTCACACTCATCGGAACACCTGAATGGAGCACCCTTCTGGGTCAATCTGGTTAAAGGTGCACCAATGGACGAGAAACGCTCTACGAAACGGCGGTAATATCCGACCAAACCAAGAAAACTCCACATCTTAGTAGGTGAAGATGATGTAGGCAAACTCTGATTTGCCTCAATATTCTTCGGATATACCTTGATTCCCTCACTGACACCACATGACCCAAAATACCACCAAATCAAACTAGAATTCACACTTTGAAAATTTTGCATACAACTTCTTCCCCCTCAATGTCTGGAGTACAATCCTCAAATGTTGTTCATGTTCCTCCCGACTGCGGGAGAACATCAAGATGTCATCAATGAATACGATGATGAAAGAATCAAGATATGACTAGAATACATTGTTTATCAGGTGCATAAATGTTGTTCGGGTATTGGTCAGCCTAAATGGAATCACAAGGAACTCGTAGTGACCATACCGAGTCTTGAAAGACGTTTTCAGGATATCTGAGTCCCAAATCTTCAGCTGATGATACCCTGACCTCAAATCAATCTTTGAAAACATTGTAGCACCCTATAGATGGTCAAATAAGTCACCAATATGCAGCAATGGGTACTTGTTCTTGACTGTGACTTTGTTCAGTTTCCTATAATCAATGCACATCCACATAGAGCAATCTTTCTTCTTCACAAACATAACCAGAGCACCATAAGGTGACACGTTGGGTCGTATGGAACCCTTATTAAGCAAGTATTACAGTTGTTCCTCTAATTCCTTCAACCTCAATGGAACTATACGATATGGTGGAATAGAATGGGCTAATTGCCCGGCACTAGGTCAATACCAAAATCGATATCTCTATCGGGCAGCATGACCGGCAGGTCTACTGGAAATACATTTTGGAAATCCCTCACTATCGGAATTGGTTCAACAGTAGGGGTATCAGCACTAACATCTCTCATAAAGGCTAGGTAAACATTGCACCCCTTCTCCACCATTCGATGTGCCTTAAGAAAGGACACAATTCTGCTAGGAATATAATCTAATATACCCCTCCGCACTAACTGTGGCAAACTTGGCATAGCCAGTGTCACAGTCTTTGCGTGACAATCCATAATAGCATGATAGGTCGACAACCAGTCCATGCCCAAGATTACATCAAAGTCTACCATATTAAGTACCAATAGATCAACTCTGGTCTCATAACCACCAATAGTGACTAAACACGACCGATAAACACGGTCTACAATAATGGAATCTCCCACAGGCGTGGATACATATACAGGAGCACTCAAAGAATCATGTGATATATCCAAATACTGAGCAAAGTAAGATGACACATATGAGTAAGTGGAGCCCGGATCAAATAAAAGTGAGGCATCCCTATGACAGACCGAAACAATACCTCTAATGACGGCATCTGAAGCGACAGCCTCTGTCCTACCTAAAAAAACATAGAAACGAGCATGTCATCCCCCTCTAGTGCGGCCTCTACCTGCATGTCCTCCACCTCTTCTTGGTTGTATAGGTGGGGCGGCAACTGGAGCTGCAACCATGGCCTGTGAACCGTATAAACCCTGTGGGATCCGTGGAGCATGTGTAGTCTATGGAAGTGCACCCCTCCTAATTCTGGGACAGTCCCTCACCATGTGTCTGGTATTGCCACACTCAAAATAAGCTCTCGATAGGTGTGGCTGCTGAAATTGACTCTGGCCTGGTCGATAGGACTAACCACTGAAAGCATCCGATGTAGGAGGTGCACTGGACAATGGCGATACATAATGGGCAACTTAAGACCTGGAAGTAGCCAGAGCACTACTAGTAGTTGGAAGTCCAGAATGAACTGGACGACTCACATATCCCCTACCATGATGGTATGTAGCTGCATCATGGACACTAGTAAATCCTCCAATACATCAAGGCCTCTTGGCCTCTTTGTCCTCTCTCTATCTGCCCTACATACCCTCCGACCTCCGGTCGATCTCCAACACCTGCTGAAATAGAGTATCCGTCTCCAATGCCCGATCCATGCTAGATCTAATACCATAGTTGAGCCCCTCGATATATCTGTGGACTCGATCTCTAACTGTAGCAACCAAAGCATGCGCATGTAGGGATAACTCACTGAATCTGATAGCATACTTTGAAACTGACATAACACCCCTAGCGCAGCTGCTTAAACTCCGTGAGCCATACATCCCGAAGGGTCTGGGGAACAAACTCCCTCATGAACATATCTGAATATTGAGCCCAAGTGAGTGAAGCTGCATCGGTTGGGCTACCCTCCTCACAAGCCTTCCACCACCTATAGGTTGCTCCAGACATCTGAAACATAGTGAAAGTAACTCCGCTCGTCTCCACAATACCCATGGTGCGGAGAATATAGTGGCATTTCTCTAGACAATCATGTGGATCCTTGGTATATAGGCCACTGTAAGTAAGAGGATGGTACTTCTTCAACCTCTACAGTCTCACCTGCTCCTCCTCAAATGCCACTGCCCTGACATAGGGCTGAACCAGAATAACAAGCTACACTGGCATAACCTTCGGGACCTAATCAACATGGACCCGCTGCTCTAGAGTACGCGCCTTGGGAGTCTTAGCTCATCCCCCATCCTGAGATGTAGCTGGTGCAAGGGGAATCAATCCCGTATGAGCTAGAGTGTCGAACATGATCAAACATTGTTCTAAGGTCTCCTAAACTGCGGGAGTGATAACAGGAACCTTGGGGTCCCGTCCCCCAATCAAAGCTTCTGGTGGCTCCTTAGTCATTGCTCGGGCAGGTGCTCTTGCTACACCATGTGCTCCTCCTCGACCTATACCCTGACCCTAGCAGGGGGCACGGGTGTATGATCATCGGATGCAACCGTGCGTGTCCTCACCATGTGAGAGAATAGAAAGATAAAACTTAGATTTCAAAATCAACAACTTCACAAGATAAGGAATCAAAGAAGTGGAGTTTTCTTAATAGTTTTGTAGCCTCTCGAAGATAAGTACAGACGTCTCTGTACTGATCCGCAAGACTCTACTAAACCTTCTAATGACTCGTAACACCTATGAACCTAGAGCTCTGATACCAACTTGTCACGAATCAAAAATCCTACCTAAGTTAGTTGTGATGGTACCTAGTATCTAAGACTAGGTAAGCCTAATATTCATTATATATATATATATATATATATATATATATATATAATGAATATTAGGCTTACCTAGTCTTAGATACTAGGTACCATCACAACTAACTTAGGTAGGATTTTTGATATATATATATATATATATATCTAAATTGGAACACAGGTTACATAAATTGGCACACAGAAGGAAAGAGTGATATCTATGTGATTCACATATGGCTTAATTCATCCTCCTATCCTAACTTTGAAACTTCACATTTACCACGTGGTGGCTAAGAAATTTCCAAGTCGACATTGAAACTAAAGTCAGTCAAGCAGACAGCAAATTCCAAGGTTTCTTCTTATATATCTCTTCTCTTGAATAGAAAAAAGCTCAACAAAGTCCAAGGTTTTATAATTACCAACATCAAATACCAAAAAGATAAAGCTGACTTTGAACTGGTGACACACAAGACATCCCATTCATCTTAATACCAAACTTTAACACAACTTTTGATTCAGATACACTAATAATAACGACAATTATATAATATTGGCGATCAAATTAACCAAGACTGCAAGGCCAATGGTTCTCAAACTTATCGAGTCTAAGTCGGTCGTGTCTTATCGTTGAATCTTCTTCGTATTTCTCATATTTCCTTCTATTGGGTTCACTAACACTATTTGTGTTTAAATTTCAAAACTAAAACGATTTCTATTTACAGTAAACATTTCTATGTTTGCTAATCTGCATCACACCCCGTGCGGTGCGGTCCTTCCCGGTGTTAGATATATATTTTAATAATAGACAATAACTTAATTCTACTTGCAGGAAAACAATTCCAAAGAAGGATGTTAGAAGAATTGGAAGATTCTAGAAGATAATCTGTAATCAAGAATCAAGGAGTCAATCGTGCAAGTCAAGATCCAAAGGCAAGAATCAAGGAGTTAAATTGATGTGACCGCGTGTTTTATGAAAAACAGATACTTGATTCAACTATTTACAGAAGGCATCAGTCAATCAGCATAGAAGATCAATCAATCAGTATAGAAGATCAATCAATCTGAATAAAAGATCTACAGAAAATAATTAACCCAACAGCTTGCAAGGAAAGGGAAATCAAGGAAGCAACGAAAGGAAAGTCCATTCTATTATTGAAAGAAAATCATCTTGGTTGATTCTGAAAATAAACTCCCTTGGGTTGCCTTTCAATCTTTACACTATCACGCCGTGAAGAATGGAGACCAACTCGTTATATATATTCTACAAAATATGCCAAGGAAGGATATACTTTGATCGAACCAATTTCAACCTCTTTGTTCTACTTCAAACAATCATTGAAGTCTGCTATAGATACTTTGTGTAACTAGGAAGAGAAGAAAGAGAGAAAAGAACATTGGTGGGGCATTGTATCGAGCATAAAGAGAAGAACAAAGTGACAAAGCTGTTAGTGTATAACAACATCAACTCATCTGTAATAAGCCACTTCATACTTGAAAGAGAACACCCTTCCAACCCAAGGGGACTGGACGTAGGATTCATTCTGAATTCGAACCAATATAAAAATATTTTGTGTCATTTACTTTCTGCAATTTACTTTCCATATTCAGTTTTCAAAAGCCCAGTCGACTAGAACATAAGCTAGTCGACTACCTCGAAAAAGAAAAGTTACAATTTACCCCCCTTCCCCTCGCACTTTCAACTAGCATCAGAGCAGGTCTCACATTATTTCTTAACAGGTAGTGAGAAAAGATCATGGCAAATCAAGTAACTATTCAAGCACTTTTTTTAATAAGGAACGTCGCAAGTCAAGCCACCATATTTCAATGGGCAATACTTTTCTCACTGAAAAATGCAAATGGAAATTTAAGCAATATCCTATGATGTCAAAGTATGGCGCATTATCAAAAAGGAAAACTATCAACTACCAGCAGCAGCTGAACCACCCGCTGACCCTAAGGATATATAAGAATACACAGACGAGCAAATGGTTGTTGTTCAAGTCTACACTAAGGCACGAAACTTGATTTATAATGCCATTAATGGAGAAGAATATGAGAAAATTCAAGTTGTGACACCGCCAGGGAATTGTGGGACAAACTGAAAGTTACCTATGAAGGAACCAACAAAGTGAAATAAACCCAGATAAATCTATTGGTTCACGATTATGAACTCTTCCAGATGAAAGAAGGAGAATCCATTGAGGAGATGTTTGCACGATTCAATAAAATTATTGGCGATCTGAAGGCCTTTGGTAAACCCTTCTCAATCGGTGATCAAGTTCAAAAAATATGAGAAGTCTGCCTGCTACATGGCAGACAAAGGTAGTCGCACTTGAATCTCAAGATTTAGACAAATTTTCATATGATGAACTACGAGGAGAACTTATAGCATTTGAGAAAATCCATCTCAAGAAAACTCGTTAGGAAGAAAAAAAGAAAACAGTTGCTTTCAAAACTACAACTGAAGAACCTGAAAATGAGGTTGATGATGATCTATAAGCTCTTAAAGAAGAAATTACCATGGTGTCAAGAAACATGAATGAATTGATGAGAAGATACAGAAACACAAAGAAAGGAAGGATGTCATTCAGAAAAACTAGGGAATGCAATGAAAAATATAAAAATGACAGAAAATGCTTTGAATGTGAAAGGTATGGCCATTTTCAAGCTGAAAGCCAAGAACTTAAGAGGAAAATCTCTAGAGGATTGAATAAAAACAAATTCTTCGGAAGCCGGATTGATGAAGATAGTTCAGAACACGAAGAAATATCAAATTTGTGCTTCATGACCATCTTGGAAAATTACATGAACAGATACTCTAGTTGCTGGACTACTGAAGATGCATCACATGATGAATACAAAGAAGATATTGAAAACCATTTCATGGCACGAGGTGAAACAAGCAAGGTGAGATCCTATGACTGTGATTGAAGTAATGAATTACAGGATATTCTTGACCTTGCCCTAAAATAGCCTAAAAAAATATTAAATAAATTAAGGAGACTCGATAAGGAATGAAGTGTGTGAAATCGAAAGAGATCAGTCAAAATCGTCCAAAGATCAGTGAACAAAAGACTTCAAAAGAAGTTGCTGACAGTACGACTAAAATCCCACAGTCGACTAATGAAGTCATCAGTGAGCATGATCAGCCTCAGAATGAGTCAACTAATCAACGTATTGAATGAGTACCAAACAAATGGAGAACCAAACCAGAATATCCTTAGAACTTTATCATTGGAAATCCAACTGATGGAATAAAAACAAGAGGATCTTTAAAGAAAAAGGCTAACATCGCACTCATATCACAAATAGAGCCAAAGAAAGTTGATGAAACTTTAAACGACTCAAGTTGGGTATAGGCTATGCAAGAAGAACGATCAGTTTGATAAAAATAAAGTTTGGACATTGGTGCCCAAACCAGCAAATGCAGCAACCATAGGAACCGAATGGGTATACAGTAACAAACTGAATGAAGAAGGTAAAGTTATCCGGAATAAAGCAAGTTTAGTCTCTCAGGGTTACTCTCAACAGGAAGGAGTCGAATATGATGAAACCTTTGCGCCGGTAGCATGGGTGGAATCAATTCATATCTTAATAGCATATGCCTCCTTTAAATGTTTTAAACTATTTCAAATGGATGTTAAAAGTGCATTTTTAAATGGCTTCATTGATGAGGAGGTTTTATGTTAAACAGCCTCTTGGTTTTGAAAACTCACAGTTTTCGTATCATGTGTTTAAGTTGACTAAGGCTCTCTATAGGCTAAAACAAGTACCTAGAGTGTGGGGTGGTGATGTTAGGAAAAAATGCTATACTTTTAGCACATTACTCGCCCTATATTTTGTTGGTTTAGTGAGATATTGTGCGACAATTAGGCTAAATTATGTTGTTTTATGTGTAGGAACATCGGAATGAATTATCGAATGAAAGATGCACAAAACGTGGACAAAGAAATGCAAGAATAGAGCCAAAAGCATCAAGTACCCAAACTGTGCTATAGACCGGCTTTGTGAGGTCTATAGCCAGGTTGACCGTGCTATAGACCAGGCTTCGTGAAGTTTATAGCCAGGTCGACCGCGCTATAAACCAGGCTTTGTGAGGTCTATAGTCAGGTCGCCCGCACTACAGACTAGGTTTCGTAAGGTCTATAGTACGGTAATTAAAAGTCACGGGTCAAAAGACCCAAAACCAAATTTGGACCAGGGGATTGACATAAATACTCCCCAAATGAGTTATTTTGGGGTTGGACATGATTTTGGAGAAGAAAAGGGCTGCCAAACACTGTGGAGCAAGAATCAAATGAGTTTTTCCTTCCTTTATCTCTTTATTTTGTAGTTTAATGTCTTTGAATATTATGTTGATTGTTGTTGTATTTATGAGTAGCAAAATTCTTTAATCTAAGGTTTGATGGAACCTATTATAGGATGACTTTCTACTGCGTTTAATATAGATTTGCCTTTGATTTTTCTCTACTTATTCAACTATATTTACATTATTGTTAATTGAAGAACTCTCTATTAACTGTGCCTATTTAGTGTATATATTGCTCGAAAGAGAGTAATACGGAGGGTTTACTAACGTAGTTGAGATATCGATACGGAGGGTTTAAAGGCGAGATTAGAGATAATGAAGTCTTGGTGCGATCGTAGTGAGCGGTAAATTAGTGCTAGCTAGCGTAGTTCGAGAGAATACGTTTAGTAAATTGGGGTAGTTGCTCGAGAGAGAGCTACGACAATCAAAGTACTCATGATTGGTAGAGAATATTTAGGCAAATTCATAAAAAATGTAGTGGAAAAGATTTCAACAATAGGGGAAATCATAACCTTGGACTCTTCCAAATCTTTCTACAATATTTGCTTTGTTAGTTATAAATTACAGCATTTTTAACTACTTTGATCTTAGTTAGTAAACTCTCAAATTATTATATAATATTTCTAAAGGTTGATTACTTGAATACGTGTAAAGCTATTAGTTGTAATTAGCACGTTATTTCCCTGTGGGATTCGACTCCGGACATATTAACCGAATTATATTTGCAATGACAGTTAGACCTCTTGGGAGACATAGTTGGGCGTGATCAAATTTTGGCGTCGTTACTGGGGAATACAAAAGTGTTACTAATTACATCTATAAGAATTGTTAGGATTCTTAGTTTAGTCAATTTTCTCCATTTTTATTCATTACATTTAAATTCTAACATTTGTGGTCTTGTGTGTTATAGGTGTATGCCTAGAAACTCTTCAAGAATTGGTGAATTGTTTGAAGCAATACCGGATCCTGAGAAAACTTTCAAGGGATTAAATCGTGCAAACAAGAAAGACAAACAACAGTGTCACCCAAGAGAACAAATTGAACCAGACATGGGTGACGCTTTGGATAATCAAAACAATCGAAATAATGTGAATGACCTGAATAATCAGGGTGTGGCACCTCTTGTTCCAGGAGCATCTTTGTATGATTGGGTACAACCCACAACTGAGAATTTGGCAACTGCAACTGCAGTCCCTCAGATACAAGCGGAGTCATTTCAAATCACAAACAACATGCTACATCTGCTGCAAAACAAGGGAATGTTCTCCGAGTCTTACATTGAAGATCCACAGTAGCATCTCAAAAAATTTCTGTCAATTTGTGTCACGCAAAGGCAACCTAATGTAACATCGGAAGCAATAAGATTGTTGTTATTTCCATTCTCAGTGACAAGAGAAGCCTAGACTTGGCTTAATTCGCTCCCCGGGCTTCTATTAGTCGACGTTGTTTAAAGATGCACACTTTTGGGTAAAGAGTTGTGATGAGTGTCAAAGGACAGAGAATATTTTCGGTTGACATGAGATGCCCATGAACCCAATTCAAGAAGTGGAAGTATTTGATGTATGGGGAATCGACTTTATGGGACCATTTGTTAACTCATACAACAACAAGTATATACTCGTAGTAGTAGACTATGTCTCGAGTTGTAGCACTCCCAACAAATGATGTAAAGGGGGTTATTGGTTTTCTAACAAAAAATATCTTTACCCGATTTGGAACTCCAAGAGCGTCATTAGTGATGGAGGAAATCACTTCTGCAATCGAGCCTTCGCAAAGTTGCTGGAAAAATATGGTGTACGCCATAAGGTTTCCACTCCGTATCACCCGCAAACAAGTGGTCAAGATGAGGTGTAAAACAGAGAAATCAAGAGTGTTTTGACCAAAACTATAAATGCTACTCGGACTGATTGGGCAAAGAAATTGGATGATGAACTATGGGCCTACCGCACTACATTCTAAACTCTGATTGGTATGTCACCTTACAAATTGGTGTTCGGAAAGGCGTGTCACTTACCGGTAGAGCTAGAGCATAGAACCTTTTGGGTATTAAGGCAATTAAATCTTGAAATGGAGGCCGTTGGTACGAGTAGAGTAACAAAACTTCATGAACTCGATGAGTTCCGTTACCATGCTTTTGAAAGAATCAGGTTGTACAAGGAAAGGATGAAGATCATACATGACAAGCATATTCAAGAGAGGATTTTCAAACCCGGAGATGTCATATTGTTGTATAATTCAAGGTTGAAACTATTTCTGGGTAAGCTGAAATCTAGATGGTCGGGACTATTTAGAGTGGTGCAAGTCCTCTCAAGTGGAACTGCAGAAATTGATTCCGCGGATGGAACAAACAGGTTTAGAGTCAATGGGCAAAGGTTGAAACATTACCTTGGCATGGAGGAGGAAAACGGTGTATCGGTGATTCATTTGAAGGAGCCTCAATTGTTGAGTGAACCCTAAGTTCGATCGCTTGTGTCCTGCTGCGATGTTAAATCAGGCGCTCATTGGGAGGCAACCCAATGCGTAGTTTATTTTAGCTTAAATAGAATTGTTTTTTGTTTTCACTCACTAACAAGTTTTAGTTAAGTTTTGGTGTTTAAACAGGTAATGGAGCACTTTGGGATGTCATTTCGCTTGGAGTCAGGAACAACATAGAATAAAAATCATATGAGTACGTTCCAAAACTCGACATTTACCCCATGTCAAAAATACTAAGGATCAACGGACCTAGCAACAGACCTCGTATCGCAAAGGATGAAGCTCGCGTTTAGCCTCGCATCGCCAGGTAAGTATCTCGCGTTACGCCTTGCGTCTCAAGGTGTATAGCGCGCAAAAGATGGCTTTAGCCTTGCGTCGCAAGAGATGCAGTGAGAAAAAATCTGGCATTAGCCTCGTGTTAGACCTCACGTCACATGGGATACAGCAAGCAAAAGCTGGCTTTAGCCTCGCGTCGCAAGGGTTAGAGCGAGCTAGAGCGCGCGTTTGACTCGCGTCGTGTGGGTTATAGCGAGGTCAAATTTTTCTTTGCCTTTTAATCCAACGCATTAAAACACTACACACACAAACACATTAATTAAAACCTAACATCACACTCTCTATTGCCTGTCCCAATTTTCCTCTCCCCCTCTCACACAAAACCCCATTGAAGACAATTTTTATCCATTCCTTCACTCACTTGCAACATCAATTGAAGAGCACTCAATCCTCCTAAGCATCTAAGGTATGTTGTCTAACTCTTTCCTTTGTCATAAATTCAAATTGATTTAAGAAATGCAATTCCACCACTTTTGGGTATATCTTTATAGCAAGAATCTGCTTGCTAACCCTAATCCCATCAACCCCATAGGATTGGTATTGTTGTTGTGTACTAAGGTGATAACATAAAATCCCCAAGCCAACTTGGGGAGGGTGAGGCAATCATTCATCCCTACATCCATTTTGACAACACTAATGCACACCAAGTATTTGTGTAAATGTCTCACATGCATTCTTTGCCCAAATGGAGTTCTAGTCTCCGGGATTGTTATACTAGTGCTATGTTGCCTTGAACCACTCCAAATTGCAAGCTTAGGTTGGTTCACCGGTAGCTATATGCATCCCAATTGTTGTAAACATCATTTTGTCATTTCTTGATTCTCATGCTAAAATTCAAGAGGTGAAATCTGAGTAGCCTCAAAATGGTTGAACATCATGCAGTGAACTCTTAAGTGTGGGGTCGCAAGATCATGTTTTGAATTGATTCATATGATTTATCACTGAAGAACGTTCACTTATGCAGGTACGAATATGCCTCCTAAAAAGATGATGGTAAAGTCAAGGGCAAGGCTATTGTTCCGACTACGGCCAAGGCTTCTTCCAGACCTCCACCGAAAAAGAGAAAAGGTGGGGAGGCTAATTTAAGCCAAGTTGAAGGGTTACAAGCAGTTGTAGCTATAGCAGCCACATGCCCACAAGCTGAGAGACAATGAGAATTTGGACTGGAGAGTATACCTCAATCCGCTAAGTATTGGTAAAAGATTTGTCGGCCGAGACATATACATTCTGAGTCAGTTGTTCATGAGTAGCGCCTACAATCTAAGTATCAATCAATTTGGAAAGGTATTCATGACCTTGGCTTAAGCTACGTCTTTAGAAACACCAAGGATATAAATGTCAACCTTGTTCGGGAGTTTTATGTCGGTTTTGATCCGAATGGTCCTGAGCATCTGGTTCCTATTAGAGAAAGGTTGAATGATTTTTCGGCAACAACTATATGCAATTTTTTGTGAGCTTCGAATGTTCCACAGGAACCCTTAAACAACTTCATCACTCGTCCTACATATCAAGCATTGAGACACACTCTCTGTGGTGTCTATTCTATTGCTGCTTGGGTTCGTGACAAGAAGACCCAACGACATAGGAAATTTTCAAAGAAAAAAATGAAGTCGAAAGCTCAGGTGTGGCTGAATTTGATCAATAGGCGACTATTACCTTGCAACCATGAGACTCTGATTAGCCGTGAAAGGATATGCGTGTTGTACTTCCTCATGACTGGCCAGAAAGTGAATGTGGGCCACTTAATACGCTACCAGATGGCCCAGGTAAGAACAAGCAAGCACATTGATAGACTGTCCTTCGCCAACATGTTGACTCAGTACCTGAGAAAAGAAGAGGTTGAGGAGGAGCGAGATTTTGATATGGTCATTCCACCACCCCTCCGACTAACGGACATCACAGGCATCCGGGTTAAGGGGGAGAATGCCATGGCCACAATGATAGGTATCGAGCGCAATGCTCGAGATGACAACTTTATGACACATCTATATGGGATGATGGATTTACAGATCAGGATTGGGGGAAGGTCGGCCACTACTGAGGAGGGGGCCATCTTGGAGGAGAGTTTTTCGCTCAATCCTTATGCACAACAGCTAGTTAGGCTTGGCGATGGTCAGCGACTCCCAGATGATGAGGATGTAAACACACCAATATGTTCCGAGGCCGAGACAGAGCACTCCGAGGAGGATGACGATGATGATGCTGAGGAGGGGATAGCGGATGACGAGTGGAGAGTTGCAGATGAAGCCTTCGATGATGAGGGCGATGACGATAAATGATCAGGGAGTTTTTCCTACCCCCTACATGTTTTTGTGAATGTGTGTGTGTGTGTGTATATATATATATATATATATATATATATATATATATATATATATATATATATATATATATATATATATATATTGGGGACAATACATGAACTAAGTGTGGGGTGGAAGGTATTCTCTGTTATTTGTATTTGTAAATATTAGATAAACTAGCTCGTGTGTTTAATTATTTTTTATTTTCGAATTTCCCCTTAATTATTATTATTAATATATATATATATATATATATAATAAAAAAATTAAAATGACTGGACTTTTCCTGACGATGGATCTCTTATATAGTTTTCTTGAGGGACTAAAGTCTAACAACAAATATATATATATATATATATATATATATATATATATATATATTAGGTCTTCTTATTATTTTAGATATTAATAATCCCTCATGGTTTTTTCTTTGTGCCGCGGTTCTTTTCTACAGGATGTAGTTGAAGTGGGTAGTAGATTTTGTTTTGTTTTTAGAATAGAATAGAATAGGATTTATGGAATAAAAGAAGGAAGATGAAATTTCTAGATGCCCTTTTGGCTTGTTTGATAGAAGCGTATTTCGACTCTAGCATGTGTATTACCTTCCCTATGGTTTGAAGTTATTTATGATGCCTTGTTGAGTTAGATAGCATTTTTTAGCGCCTATATCTCATTTTCTTGGCTTGTGTCACTTTGTGCTTCATGCTTAATATTTTTTGGCTCCGTGAATACTTATAATTATTTGATAATTGGAATGGAACCATCCTTAGTGAGTCATGTGCCATGTGTGGTGAGAAACTGTATAGTCTGTGTCATTGCATTAGAGTCTAGAACTTTCCAGCATGTGAGTTGAAGTGAAATTTTAGGTTTTGCTTGGTTTGAAAAATGATATTAGGCTTTCTTTGATTTGTTTGAGCTTAATGCTTACCGCAATAAAAATTATCCCTAGTCAAACCTTTTGAGTCTACAAACTTTTATTTGGCAACCACATTACAAGCTTATACCCCTTTGTGCTTAATTATCATTGTTTTGATCCTTTTTACCTCTTAAAGCACTTTAATTATAAAATGAGCACTAAAAAAAATAAGAATGGAACTTGGGTGGCTTTTGAGTGGAACCAATGAAAGAAAGAAAGGTACACTTGTATTGTATGGAATACACCACTAGCGGGAATGATAGAAGAAAAAAAAAGTATTGTTGAAAAAAATATATATATATGTAGCAAAGGAAAATAAGCATATCTTGTCCTTGCTAGTGTGTATTAATTAAAGTAGTGCTTAAAGAAAGAGGAAATACTTTGGGGATGAAATTATTTGTGAAATTGCACTTGGGTGGAAGAAAAATGCGCTTATAATTAATTTTGTGATGTGTTAAAGTGCTTAGGAGGGTTAGTCACTATTCCTAAATTTATCCTACCCGTCCTTTAGCACACATTACATCCATAAATATTCCTAATTGATTTTAGATAGAGCAAGCCTACATTAGTAGAGGTATACATAATGGGCAAGCCTATGGTACTTTGTGCATGTATGTGACTTCTTTGTGAGAGTGGGGGATTTCTTTGATATATGTGAGTCCTTAAAATATATTTGAGCATTTGATTCGAATGTGTGGATTCAACTTACTCTCTTGTTCTTGTTGTGAGGGATAGATGACGTTATTAGATTTCTATATGATGATTAGTGTTCAATCCATGAATGCATTGTGATATTGATTCGGTTTGTGAGGTTAGGATTATTATAAACATGCTGTCTTTTTGTTAAATAAATTTGTGAAGTATGGCATAAAGTAAAGGAAAGTTTGAAGGCATATGTTAAAGTTTAATTGTTACTATCAACCATAGTCATAGGTATGGTGTGCTTCAGATGCGCGAAAAAAAGAATAAAAGTGCTCTAGGAATTGGTAGTTGACTCGAGGATGAGCAATGTTTAAGTGTGGTGTGGTGATGTTAGGACAAAATGCTATACTTTTAGCACATTACTCGCCCTATATTTTGTTGGTTTAGTGAGTTATTGTACGACAATGGCGCTAAATTTTGTTGTTTTATGTGTAGGAATATGGGAATGAATCATCGAATAAAAGTTGCACAAAACGTGGGAAAGAAATGCAAGAAAAGAGCCAAAAGCATCAAGTACCCAAATCGTGCTACAAAATAGGCTTTGTGAGGTCTATAGCCAGGTTGACCGTGCTATAGACCTGACTTTGCGAGGTCTATAGCCAGGTAGACCGCGCTATAGACCAGGCTTCGCGAGGTCTATAGCCTGGTCGACCGCGCTACAGACCAAGCTTTGTGAGGTCTATAGCCAGGTCGACCGCGCTACAAATCAGGTTTCGCAAGGTCTATAGCACGATTATTAAAAGTCACGGGTTAAAAGACACAAACCCAAAATTGGACCGGTGGGTTGACATAAATACTCCCCAAACGAGTTATTCTGGGATTGGACATAATTTTGGAGAAGAAAAAGGCTGCCAAGCACTGTGGAGCAAGAATCTAACGCGTTTTTCCTTCCTTTATCTCTTTATTTTGTAGTTTAATGACTTTGAACATTATGTTAATTGTTGTTGTATTTATGAATAGCTAAACTCTTTAATCTAAGGTTTGATGGAACCTATTGAAGGATGATTTTCTACTGTGTTTAATATATATTTGCCTTTGATTCTTCTCTACTTGTTCAACTATATTTTCATTGTTGTTAATTGAAGAGCTCTCAATTAACTATGCCTATTTAGTGTGTATATTGCTCGAGAGAGAGTACACATTTAGGTAGTTGTTGAACAACACCACTCTTAACGTAGTTGATAGATCTATACGGAGGGTTTAAAGCCGGGATTAGAGATAACGAAGTCTTGGTGCGATCGTAGTGAGCGGTAAATTAGTGCCAACTAGCGTAGTTCGAGAGACTATGTCCAGTAAATTATGGTAGTTGCTCGAGAGAGAGGTACGACAATCAAAGTACTCACGATTGGTAGAGAATATTTAGGCAAATTCACAGAAAACGTAGTGGAAAAGATTTCGACAATAGGGAAAATAATAACCTTAGACTCTTCCAAATCTTGTCTACAATATTTGCTTTGTTAGTTATAAATTACTGCAGTTTTAACTACTTTGATCTTAGTTAGTAAACTCTCAAATTGTTATATAATATTTCTGAAGGTTGATTACTTGAATTCGTAAAAAGCTATTAGTTGTAATTAGCACGTTATTTTCCTGTGGTATTCGACTCCGGACTTATAAATCGGATTATATTTGCAACGACTGCTGGACCTGTTAGGAGGCATAGTTGGGCGTGATCAGTATGAATGACTAAGCTCATTTTTGGTTAGTCATGGACTTTCGAGAGGTAAGATTGATACTACTCTCTCCATCAAAAGATCATCTTCAGGAAATCTTATTATTCAAATCTATATTGATGATATAATATTTGGAAGTGCTAAACCTGTTTATGCAAGAAATTCTCACATCTCATGCAAAGTGAGCTTGAAATGAGGATGATGGAAGAATTGACTTTCTTCCTTGGACTTCAAATTCATTAACCAGATGAAGGGATCTTTATATGTCAGACAAAGTACACAAAGGAGCTAATACAAAAATTCAGAATGAGCAATGCCAAGGCAATTAGGACTCCCTTGAGTCCAGCTACATCTCTTAACAAAGATGAATAAGGAAAGCCAGTAGATGAATCAAAATATCGTGGAATTATTAGATCTCTACTTTATTTGACTGCTAGTCATCCTGACATAGTATTAAGTTTATGCAGATGTGCCAGGTTCTAAGCAGCTCCCAATGAGTCACATTTAACAACTGTGAAGCTAATTATTAGATATCTTATTGGAACTACATCACATGGATTATGGTATCCACGCCTTAATAATGTTAAGATTGAATGTTTTTCAGATGAAGATCTTGTCGGTGATAAAGATGACAGGAAAACACAAGTAAAACTTGTAACTACTTGGCAAATCGCTTAATTCCTGGAACAGTAAGAAACACGGATCAGTTGCACTGTCTACAACTAAAGCTACATACATTGCCATTGGACAACGGTGTGATCAACTACTTTGGATGACTCATCAACTAAGTGATTATGATCTTTCGTTTAAGCTTGCTAAAATTTTCTGTAATAATTCTAGTGCTATCTATATTTTAAAAAATCGTGTGCCTCATTCTAGAGCAAATCATATAGATATCAAGCATCATTTCATTAGAGACCATGTTCTTAAGGGTGATATTGAATTATCGTTTGTTAACATGGAAAATCAATTAGCTGATATTTTTACTAAGCCTCTGCTAGAAGATAGGTTTCAAACCCTCAGGGATTTACTTGGCATTATTACATTTTCCAAATAAGGCATTGTTTTGTTTTTGTATTTCAAAGATTGCGTGTCCAAATAATTTTGGTAAAAAATCTTTTGTACTGTGTTACTTCATTATTACTGCCTGCAGCATTTATTATGCACCTCCGTTTCTGGCACTTCCTTCCGCCTTTTTGTTTTACCGAGATGGAAACTAAATTAATCAGTCACGGCTATTGCCTTTCTCTACCCTGTCAGTCATGTCGATTCAGTCGCATCACTTCACTGCTCTCTCTATCTCTATAAGTCCGCCTCTTATTTGAAGTTCTCTGTATACTTCACACGTCCTCTTTAGTGGCTAAAGCTTCAAAGAATCCCTCTGCTTCCACTCGCAAAAGCACCCGATCCAAAGCGAAAACCTATTCTCAACCATCAGAACCAGTCACTATTGGCTCTGACCACTGAGGGTTTCTCGTCTTCTCAAGAAATTCTCTTCGACGATGCTCGAACAGAATAGGCACTAGGAACGTGACCCATGGAAGAAGCATCAAAATCGTTCATCCCAAAGAAGGTGAAGATAGACATGTACAGTGCACTGGAGTTCGAACTGAACTATTAGGAATCTCCCAACAGAGATAAGTTTTTCTCCTTCAAAGGTAAGTAATTTTCTTATGGAAGGATCATCAATTTGGAAGAGATGGAAGCCCTAAATTGCAAGGTAAAATATTTCTTCACTTTTCAAGGTTGGGAAAACTTCTTTGCCCTGACCCCTCCAAAGGTCTATGAAGATTTGATTCGCATGTTCTAAGCAAATCCTTGTTCCCAGAAATCTGATAAAATTGAGTCACATGTGCTAGATCCGCATATTATTTTAAACTGTTCTACTTTTGATTCCCTGTTTAAGTGTAAAAGTTCTAGTTATTTTGCCCTGTTTAAAAACTCATGGCCTGATGATTTTGAAATGGCGTTTGAACAAGCCAAAAAATGTATTGCTGATTCCCTGTCTCATCCCCTGCCAAACCAATTAGGACCTAGTGAGATAAATTTTGAAACCAGTATCATTGCCCACGTCGATGCCACCACCATTCTTCCCAGAACTGGCTACACAAATCTATTTAAAAGGGACACCGTTTTGGTCTACTGTCTTCTCACCAAGCACAAGGTGAAACTGTCCTCCTGGATAATAAATTTCATGATTGAATGTGCTGAAGATCCCTCAAGCCTACCCTATGGGATGGTCATTACTCACCTCCTCGAGGCATTCAATATCCCTCTCTCAAACTATCCCAATGTATCTGTTTTCAAGTACTATAACAATAGGGCGTTTGTGAGTATGGGATATGTTGTTGTGGATGGTACTTGGATAAAGAATCATAAAGTTGAAGCCAAAGTGATCCCCTCCAGTTCCAAGGTAAAGGTTGATACCTCTTAGACTGACATCAACTGTGATGACCTGATAGGTCAGTATCACTTTTAGCCTTCATTTCTGTGTTGTAAAACCTCGAATAGCTTTGTTTAGACTTCCTCAATTTGCGTGCACAGTCCATGTCTCTTTCCGAAAAACATTTGTGTGCAAATTGATAAAAATGTAAAATTTTGCCTTAAAACTTATTTGAGTTAACTACGGTCAACGTTTTATGTAAACGGACCCGGATAAGTATTTAGATGATCCCGGTGGGTCCGTATCATAATGTAAGACTTTGGCGCATGCTCGGAATAAAACTCTGAAGTTCGTAACTTGATTTAACGTAATTTGTTGAAAACTAGCAATTTAAAGGTTTAAAAGAATTCCTAAGTTTGACTTTAGGTTGGCTTTGTTGCTACCGGGTTTGGATTTTAGTTTCGAAACTTGGTATAGGTTCATTTTAGTATTTATGACTTGTCTGCAAAATTTGGTGCAAAATGGAGTTGATTTGACGTGATTTGGTCATCCGGTTGCAAATTTGCATGTTCTTGAGTTTCTTTGTTGTGCGATTCGTAATTCTAGGTGTTATTTTGGTATTTTGATCACGCGAGCGATTTTGTCTGATGATATTACACTTGTGTGCATGTTTGGTTTAGAGTCCGAGGGGATCGAGTGAGTTTCAGATAGGCTACGGAGTAATTTTTTGACTTAGAAAGTCGCTGGTATGACCTGGTGTGCAGGTCTCGCAATTGTGAGACTAGGGGTCGCAATTGCGACATAAGGCTAAGTCTGCCATGATTGCAATTGCGAACAATTTGTTCGTAATTGTGAATACGGGATGGGAACAGCAGAGATCACAATTGAAATCAATTGATCGCATTTGCGAAGTTTCAGTGTTCACAATTGCGATGAAAGTAGAGATAGGAGTGTTTTCGCATTTGCGAAGTTTCAGTGTTCGCAATTGCGATGAAAGTAGAGATGGGAGTGTCTTCGCATTTGCGAACCTCATGTCGCATTTGCGACATCTGCGTCTAGACAAAAAGTTGAGAATAGGAGATTTAGCTCATTTTTTCAAACACCCAACCCTAAATACTTTAGATACTTTAGAGATGAGTTTTCCAAAAGATTTTCTTCCAAAATTCATTGGCAAGTGACTTTAATATATTTCTTGTCAATTACCATTACTTTTAAAGTGTTTTCAACATTAAATCTAGGATTTTAATGGTAAAAATTAGGGATTTGGGTAGAATTAGGAATTTTTATAAAATTGAGATTTAGATCTCAAATTGAGGTCGGATTTCGAAACTAATTACATAATCGGGCTCGGGGATAAATGGGTATTTGGGTATTGGTCCGAATCTCGAGTTTTGACCAAAATTAAATTACATATCTGCCTTTGGCTTTGGATTCAGAAATGGTGAACAAAGCCAACAAAGAAGAAAAAAAGAAGAACGATTAAAGAGACTGATTTAGTACTGTATAATTAACAAATCTTCAAAATAAGCTGAAGCTTGGGAATGAAATTCCCACATTAAAATATCTGCAAAGACTGTCCAAAGCAAAAGCTAAACCTTTTGAACAAATCCATCATCTGTTTTACCCATCGGAATCAGCACCGGAATTGCAGTCACTTGAGGTTTCTCGAGGAGTTGCCGTTGATAGAGTAGAAGAACCGGTATTTCCATTTTTATTTAGTAATTCGGTAGCTGATTTTACCAAAGATTTCAAAATCCTGATCTTGATTTGTCCCCTTCTGGGAGGAACTTCCTGGTTCTTGTTTGGTTCGGCCATTAATTTTCCCATTTGTAGTTCTGTTTTTAAAGATATGGGTACTTGATAGTTGATAAGCTCTGTGAAAAAACGAAAAAAGAAACACTGTTTTAGCTAGCGTTTGGCCGTCAAATTTGTTTTGAAAAATTTGATTTGAAGATGAAAATGTGTTAGGACATAGTTTTCAAAACACATATCACTTTTTTTTTTGAAAAATCATGAAACATAACTTATACTCACAAGTGTTAAAAACTATCACAAATATGCAATAATACATTTATCAATAACATTCATTATCATTATCACAAACCATAGTCATTAACATAACTAAATTTGGTACAAAATTATTATTTTTATATTGAATTACATAATAACTAACAGATGACCGAGAAGATGAAATAATATTGTTATAAAATAATAAATTATGTACTTTTTTATAAAATATAAAAGTTTGAGCCAATTTTTAAAAAATGTAATAGTAATATTTTGGGCTGATTTTGGGTTTTAAGAATTTGTCAAAATATAGATAAAATTTATGATCAAACATGTATTTGCTAAAAAATGTTTGGTAAAAATTTGACAAAATTTACGACAAAACGGGTCCTTAGACTTTTAGTGAAGAAGAGAGTAAACCAAAGCTAGGAGTTGAAGAACAGGATTTGATAATTGACAAGGGGGTTGCTTAACAAAGTTACCTTTAAATATTGGTCCGGATTTCCAATGGAGATATAATTTAGGATTTAGTTTTTATGAACCTAATCTTTAATGTTTTTGACACTAAATTTATTATATTTTTAAAATTATAGGTCTAGAATTAATATTTATTAAACTTTTAGTAGTTGATTGTGCATGTGTTAGATATATAAGTATAACCCATTAAACAGAGGTCCATCCAATATTAGAGCATGTGATTAAGGGGTCGTTTGGTATGATACATTAGAGAAAATAATACATATGTTAGTTTTTGGTATTACTAATCCCTTGTTTGTTATATTTTTTCAACCTATGTGTCACTTATGCAAGTATAATTATACAAACTATTTGGTAATATCCAATGTATAACTAATACATACCAAACTTTGGTATTAGCAATACTAAGACTATTAATGCATGCGTTAGCATGGTTAAAGACAAAATTGTCTTTAAAGTCCCTTAAAACTTAAGAATATGGAGGACATTTTTATAAACAACTAATTTTCTTAAAAATTATGCAATGCATTTTAATTTTTAATACACCACATCAAAAAGTGGATAAGAAATAATATCTGCATAACTAATGCTTGCATTACTAACTCATACATTATCAATCCTTGCATTACTAATTCATCATATTCAACACTATTCTTATACACCCTACGAAACGACCCCTAGGGACATAAACTATGTTAAGAGTAAAACATTTATAAATACAGAATTGACCAATCTTTTTAAAATTGAACATAATAAAATAAATGTTATAATAAAGTGAAACGAAAGGAATACATAGTTGAATTCTTTTTTACAATATATATCATACAAAATACGTACTACGTCGCAAAAGAATAATATATATGCAATAGTACGTCGTACCACTAATTTAAAATGCTGAGTTAGCATCTAATCGAACAGAGGCTGAGAGCAAATTCTAGTTACTTGATATCCAAAGTGTGATGGTCAATGGCTTGGCTGATGACTGGTGTGAACTCAAAATTCTTCCATAGCTTGGAAATTTAGAAATTGTCCAACTGGACATTTGACATTAGATACATGTTTCTTAATTTATTTTTTGTTGAGTTTCTTTAGTGGCTTTATCTTAGTACTATCAAGTTTGAATAGGTCCATTAATAAAAAAAGGAAAAATTTGAAATTATTTTTCCAGCTAAGTTTCGGATAACAGTAAAGAAGACAAAAACGGGAGATGATTTGCTGGATTGATAAAGAACTCATAGTCTCGTTTTGTTCTTTAGTTATATTACCACATTACAAGTTATGTCTGCACTTATATCAATTTACTAGGCAGGCAAAGTATAAATAATAGATAACGACAACTAGGAGGAGGAGTTTGTCGTTGTGGTATTCTTTCTCGGTTGATTTATCAGTCGTATCTTCAAGCATATGCGGAAATTACTGTTTATGAAGATGGATCCAATATTTTAACTTAACGTAGACATATTTTCATACTAACATTAATCATTTTTTATTAACGATAAAATATCTCAATCTTTATTTATATGGTGGCGCTTCACTTTTTACAGAGTTTAAAAAGAAAAAACATTTTTTTAAATTAGTGGTATAAAATAAATTATCGATATTTGTGGGGTTATAAATTATCTCATCAATGATAAAATTAGAAAGTTAAAGTTAAATTGTTTCTAAGTAAGAAAGTATGACACAAATTAAAAAGTAAAATATGTCACATGAATTGAGAGCAGAAGGAGTATTATGTATGTCAAGCATAGTACTAATTAATTGTGCTCGTGCCCACATATCTATGTATCTAAGGGGATTTTAGCCACACAGTGAAGCCAGAAATTTAAATAAAGGGATTCAAAAACAATTCCTAATACCATGGGGAACAACTCATATATAAGAACAATAATTCATTTTCACCATATTTTTGTATAGTATAATTTTCCGAAAAAATGGATTCAACGGTGCATTTCTATGTCTCCACCCTTGTACCCAAAGTCGAATTTGCAAGAACTAAGGAAGGATTTACGTACGTTTCTATAACCTTAGTCGCCATTGACTACCCACTTTAGTTGTACGGGTTAAAATTGATTTATATTAAATGATCGAATAGTAGCGTGATATGTGGAACCGAAAACAGGTAAAAAGTAAATCAAGTAACAACCCGTACCGGGAACAACAACTGTAGTTGACATGGGATAGATCCCGAAGGGAGCATGATCAATGGAGCAGATCGAATATTTGTCATCGGATAGCATTTAATGAAGAATATTCCCTGACATTAAATGGCCAGTTGTTGCAGAGAATATTTGCATTCATAGTCTGTCGTTCATCAATGACCCTTTATTGTCATTCAAGAGGGGCTTAATCCTAGGATCTTGTTTCTCTAGGTATAGCTATAAATAATAGGCTAAACAACCACTGTAACACAGCAAATTCTTGGCAAACCTTATGTTATATTTCATTCTCAAGCTTAATTAGATAACTTCATTTGCTCTTTTACATTGTTCTTATTTCTGTCCTCGGAGGCATCGCTCTTAGAGCCAAGCTTTTTATTTCCTTCGGTTTTAACCGCTAAGTCTTATTTATAATCTTATTTACTTATTATTTTTGGATCAAATCAGTTCGCTTGTCTATAAATCACGTAATAAATTCAACTATATAATTTTACGGGTAAACAATTTAGTGTCTACAGTGAGGCTTAGACAGTTGTGTAATTGAGTTGAGCCTTGCGTTTATTACTAACTTATTTGATTCTTTGTTCCTCAGCAAAAAATCAAAAATTGCAGCTAACGATGTCAACATCGCACACAATGTTGAGGGACATGAAAATCTACCTCAACATGTGAATTCAATCAGCGACACCCGCAACGAGAGGGTGAGGCAACCTCGATCCATGGAGGACAGTACCCCCGACATGTACGGGAACAAACTCCCGATGATGCAGAAGATGAACACGTTTCGAAAAGAGTAATGATCCTAAGAGAGTAACAGAAATTCATCATGGGCCACCTCTCAAGGCAATTTCAGGTCGTGACGGAATTGAAGCAGGCGTTATCAGGCGCTTCCAACAACACAAACGGAAGGAATCTTGTTCCTCCCAGTGTTCCTGAAAATCAAACGGCTCAAAGAGTTGATAATAATACCCAGAGAGGCGAGGTCGGCTTCGGCGGTACGGGGGGAACCTGTAGCAGATCCAGTAACGATAATGGTAAAGATCCTTTCAAAATGGGTGGAAGCAAGTCCTTACCAGAAGATTGGAGAACGCGAAGTGGTGGATTTTCTGTAGAAAAATATAATTTGCAGGTTTAGAATACCAAAAGAGATAGCATGCGGCAATAGGCCACAGTTTATTGGTGCAAAAGTTACAAAGTTCCTCGAAGATTTGAAGATAAAGAGGATCACATCTTTTACTTATCATCCGAGAGAAAACGGTCAAGCGGAGTCAACAAACAAAGTAATTATTCAAAACCTCAAGAAAAGGCTGGAAACAGCAAAAGGCAAATGGCCCGAAGAATTGCCCGGGGTTCTATGGGCCTACTGAACAACGACCAAATCGAGTACATGAGAAACTCCTTTTTTCCTTGTGTACGGTGTTGAATCCCTAATCCCGATGGAAGTGGGCGAACCCACTTTGAGATATTTTCGGGCAGATGAAGAATCGAACAACGAAGCAATGTTAATCAACTTGGAACTGCTCAAGAAATGCAGGGACTTGGCGCGTGTAAGAATGGCAGCTCAAAAGCAGATAATGGAGCAAAATTATAATCGAAGAGCCAACCTCCGTTATTTCAAAGTAGGAGATTTTGTTCTAAGGAAAGTAATCCAAAATACCCAGGAGCTCAATGCGGGGAAGCTAGGTCCAATGTGGGAAGTTCCCTACCGGATTTAGTTTATCACTGGAAAAGGTTCATACGAGTTGGAGAATCAGAATGGAGACAAGTTGCCTAGCAATAAGACTTTTGATAGCAAGGTAAACAAACATGCTTCCACTCGGGTATGGTTATATAATCGTTGGTTCGATAGTAAATTCCCACTGGGAAGTTAAGTTTGCTACCGAACAGAGGTTACCCGACTATTCACGAGCACAAACCGCTAGAGGATTGTTAGATATTCTTTCACTCGGTAGCATAGATTCCTAAAGGGATGTAAGGTATGTTTCCGAGTTAAGGATTATCTAGCAATTCATTGGTGGGATCTTTGAAGGCACAAGACTTCCAGTGTTCCAATTTGCATTCTTCGCATTCGAACACTGGGGGGGAATGATATGAGGATACGGCAACGTTGACTGCCATGTCAACCGGGAAATACAAATCCGGAAACCAAATGCATCATCGAGACCGGGGACTGCGCAACCAGCCCCGTAGAAACTAGTTGTACAAAGATAGCCACAAGTAATGGCAATTTCTTTTTAGCATAATAAATTCTAGCATGAAGTAATGGCAATTTCTTAGCATAAATGCTTGTGTACTTTTGAAAATAGAAGGAAGTATATTAAAAGAAATCCTTTTATTTTTATCTTGTTTCTTGTGTGAATGATGAACTAACTTTGTCATTTGAAAGTTAAAAAAGTACTTCAAATGTTACTACCGTAATGAACAGGAGACGTCTTCTTCAAGAGCACCGTAAATATAAGAAAGCCCTCTCTTATGAAAACCCTCATATTAAAGGGTTGGTTTCGGAAGCATTTATTCCCGAAATCAAAATGGCATCGAGGAAAAATGCACCCGAAGACATACATGAAAGGACGCAAAAAGTAAACTTACGCAAATACTTGTAAAAACCCTCACATAAAAGGGATAATGCTTGGAACCAAAGTGCTTCAAGGAAAATGCATCCGAGACTACACATAGTAAAACATGAACAAACAAATGTGCGCAAAAGTCTTACGCAAATTCAATGGTTAAAGACTTGCATCGATATTCAAATGAAAGTAAGATTAAAACAATACTTGAGCAAAACTATGTCTTTATTCACAAGAGCATGCCAAAACGGTAGAAGTACAAAATGAGAAAAAGAAAAGAAAAGCTAAACTGCAGTGTCTCCTAACCCAGGAGGAAGAGAAGTGTTCGCATCCCCGGGAGAAATAGGTGGATCCACCGTTGGCTCAACATTTTCATCAGTTTGGTCTTTGGCATCATAATCTTCTGATTCTTCTTCAGTTCCTGAAAACTCGGAACCGGAACCAGAAGGGCCAGGTACATCAGACCTCGATGAAAGTCCACTATTAACAGCTTACTCAAGATCGAGTGCCTTAGCAATCTTGGCATCAAAATCAATGGTACCAACTTTGGACTATTCCAAGGGTTTTCTCTTAATGTCGTACATGGCGTAAGTTTTTTCAATAACGAGGGAAACCTCTCGGTGCTTGAGTTCTTCTTTGAGTTGGGTTACCTCAGCAGAAAGATTTTCCCGGGCGGACCTAGCATGTTTGAGGCTGACATCAAGGTCGCGAACAGTTAAACTAAAGATCCTATTATGCTCGATAGCTTTCCTGTACTTCTCTTCTTGATGGGCATGTTTCGCCCGCACAACAACAAGCTCTTCAATTTTGGAGTTCAAGGCTACCTCTAAGTTAATCACTCTTTCAGCGAAGGCAGTCTCGCGCTCGATTGCAGTAATAGTGGTATCCTGGACTTCAGCACATTTGGCCTTGGCTTCATCAAATATAAGCCTCAGCGGGCTAATTTATTGGCTAAGGGTTACCACTTCTTGCTCGCTTTGCTACAAACGAGCCCCCAAAACAACGACCTTAGTAGCTTTGGTTTCCATTGCCAAAGGCGGAGAACGGTTCTGTCCCGTTCCAGCAAAAGCTGATTCCGTTCAGAAGTAAGTTCCTCTTTCTCACGAATCAACCTCTGAAGGCCCTCAAAAGTAAGAAAGTTGGTTTAAAAAACAAGAAGAAGTAAAACTTAGAATACATTCATAACAAAGTAGAAAAAATAACAAAGGAAGAAAGGAACATACCGCTGAGGCGTTGTGTATGGCGTTGTTCAACAAACACTCTCCTGAGAGTGCCTAAATCTTTTCCCAGTCTTCAGATAATTAGCAAGCTCTACCGGCCGGGATAGCAAGTTGCATCTGGTAGATACCGAAAGAGTAAAGTTCCTCCTCCTTTGTGGATCTTAAGAAGGGGCGGCATAATTTTGCACCCATGAACTAGGGACTGTGGATAAGGAACACCCTCTTTATGGTCAGGTTCGGCTATGGAGGAGATGTAGCAACTGGTGGTGGAAAAGTGGGTGAATATGGAAGTGATGTAGCAGTTGCTGGTATTTGTGAAGATGGAGATGAAGCTGATGGAGTTGAAGAATGAGAAGCAGCTGCATCAAATGCAGTGCTGGTTGTTGGATGTTGGCCAACCAAAGACGGTAAGAACACGGCACTCAGCCCCATAGTACCGAGCACAACAATTGGGGCCCGAAAATGTGAGTTGACATTATCTACCAAATCAAACTCTCCCTAAAGTGTCGAGGCATCATCCTCGGTTGGTGTAACTCTCTCAACAGGTCGAGCATCATGTTGAGATGATGAGGATCGTTGTCTTCTATGAAGAGAAGCTCCCTCATCACTAGCCTCTTCATCATCATCAATCAAAACGGTGTCTATGACCGGCCCGAAAGGAGGACCAGTCACCATCGCCACTAGAGATGACTCGGGGGCATCAATCTTTGCCCTCTTATTCTTTTCCCCAGCTGCGGAGGAACGTCTTCTCTTCGGTTTTTTATCCTCTGGTCGGGGACTCCGTAAAGAAGTATTTGCGCCCGAACCAGGCCTGTAGATACCTATTTGAGTAAGTATCTCCTGAAGCAGCCTCACTGCATCAGCAGGATCAGCCAAGACGTCCTCCTCGGGGCAGCAACAGAGCCCGCAGGTAGACCTAATTTCGTGAACAAGTGAGAAGGGTTCAACAAAGTTATCCATATACAAGAAATGGAAGCAAGGTAAGTTAAAATTACCATGATATTTGGCTTTCCGCCCGTATTTAAGGGCCAGTTCTTTCCACAAACAAGTTTTGGGAGTCGTGATGTCCAAGATCTTTTGAACCCACCGGTCCAAGTCTTCCATCACCAGTGGGATCCATCGAGTTGATGAAACAAATGAAGGACGGAGGATCAATACGGCTATAAAAATATATTTAGTAAAAGGAAATACTAAACAAAGAGCATACGAGTGCGGTTCCAAGCGGCCGAAAAGGATGAAGTCGTTTCCGAAATGATGTCATTAGCGGAGACTGCAACGAACCGTTCCATCCACCCACTGTCGTTATCATCATCCATGCTAGACATCAAAGCATGGTGGCCACGCTTGCAGAGGTTTTTCAATCCCCCGAGTAAGATTTTGGGAGAATAGAGATTCATCATATAAGTTAATGTTAGCTCCTCTCCAGTCTCCTAGCACAAGCGTCGAAGGTAGGCGACCGTCCTCCACACCGAAGGACTTACCTGTGCCAAACACACCTGGTAGCAAAGGTAAACTTCGCAATCACGGAATCAAGCTCTCCACTTAAAGAAAATGCACCAAAAGTAAAAGGATACGTGTAAAAGTATGTAACACCATCCTTGGGAAGGGTCACTCTCTCCGATAGATCAGGAGCAATGATATCCAACTCGTGGCAGCTGTTGTGTTCCTTCACAGCAGGAATACTGAAAGGACGAATGGGAGAAGGGTACCTACTAACAGCTTATGTATGAGGGTTAGCAGTAGGAAATTACTCTTCTAAGTCCTTTGTGGTACTGAGTCTCCTTAGGATGATGGAACCCACCGTTGGAGAAGCAAAGTTCTTGGCTTTGTTCTTGTTCTTTGAAGAACCGGCACGCTTGGAGGAAGAAGCCATTGAATAAGAAGAGGGAAAAGGTTTTTGTTTGAAGAAAATTAGAGAAAGGATAGAGAACAATGATGCAAATCAGAATTTCGAGAAATTATAAAGTGCAAAGGAAAAGAATGATGCGTATAAGTAAAATTTTGGCGGCTAAATTCATAGCCATGATTACCTCGATAATCGGAAAAAGTTGTGTTGAACCATGGGATGACGCGTGTTTGAGGCATTAAATATGGAGAGACGTGCATCTAATCAACCGTCAGAAGCCTTCAGAGGGAGTTTTAGTAATTCTCGTTATTTCTACCAACTTTCCGGTAACACAAAGTTATGTCACCGGAAAGCAGGGACACTATCTATATAGGGTGAAATATGATATGATGCATGTTCATCTCTCGATCCTCGAAAAAATTTCATCACTTTTTCTCACTTCTGAAGCAAAAGAATAATTTCGAATGGACTAAGGAATGTCAGAAGACCTTGACATACCTGAAACGTTACCTATCAAGCCCCTCGTTTCTATCAAAACTGGGGGAAGGTGAACGATTGCTGATGTATATTGGAAGTAGCAGTAAGTGTTGTTCTAGTTCGAGAGGATGAAGTTACACAATTGCATGTCTATTATGTTAGTAAAATTTTGTCAGGAGCGAAGACTTGTTATCTACACCTCGAAAAGCTAGCCTTAGCTCTCATAGTCGCCTCTCAAAAGCTTAGGCCTTATTTTCAGTGCCACCCAATAGCCGTTGTGATAACGTTCCCCTTGCAGAATGTTCTTCATAAGACGAAGTCCATGTTAACATGCTCCCATTTCCACTCGAGAATCTCAAGTCTCTAAAGCAAACCTCCCAGCCTCTGATGCCCATACTTCACCAACTGTCAATTTAGGCACCGAGCAACATGCTCCACTATATATTTCTTCATTCTCCTCCACTGATAGTGCTACCTCAAATCATGTTACATCTCAGCGGCACCCATATGAATGGAGTACAGTGAACTGTGGGCCTCCTGAAGAATCAACTCATGTAACACATCCACATTAGGCATACATAACTGGCCCTGCATCTACTATATGTTGTTAACTCCGATAGAAACCTCCTTGGCATCGTCGTGTTGTACCGTGTCCTTAAGGCAATCAAATGGGGGTCGTCATACTGACACTCTTTAATGGGATTATATAAAGAAGACAGAGAAACTACGTAAGAAAAAACCCGACTGGGCTCTGAATCATCCAATGTAAAAACCTGATTGGCCAAGGCCCGAACATCAATGGCTAGTGGCCTCTCTACTGCTGGTAGATATGCCAAACTACCCATACTCTCCGCCTTTCGACTCAAGGCATCGGCCACCACATTAGCCTTCCCGGGATAATATAGAATAGTGATATCATAGTCTTTAAGCAACTCTGATAACCTCCGCTTCCGCAAATTAAGATCTTTCTGTTTGAGTGGATGCTGGAGACTCCTCTACCTCACATGGAACACTGTAAAAATAGTGCCGCCAAATCTTTGACATGAACAATAGCTGCCAATTCCAAGTCATAGACATGATAATTCTTCTCATAAACCTTCAACTTCCGAGAAGCGTAGGCAATCACCCTACCATCTTGCATCAACACCGCGCCAAGGCCAACACGTGATGCATTACAATACACAGTGTAAGACCTCGAACCCGTAGGTAACACCAACACTAGGGCTGAAGTCAAAGCAGTCTTGAGCTTTTCAAAGCTCTCCTCACACTCTTCAGACCATCTAAAAGGAGCACCGTTCTGGGTTAACCTAGTCATAGGTACAACAATGGATGAGAAACCTCTATGAAATGACGATAATACCCGGCCAAACAAAGGAAACTCTGAATCCAGTAGCTGAAAATAGTCTGGGCCAACTCTGCATTGCTTCAATCTTCTTCAAATCTGCCTTTATCCCCTCACTCGACACTACATGACCCAAAAATGCCACTGAATCAAGCCAAAATTCACACTGAGAGAATTTTGCATACAACTTCTGTTCTCTTAAGGTCTGGAGCACAATCCTCAAATGTTGCTCATGGTCCTTCCGATTGCGGGAGTACACCAAGATGTCGTCAATAAACACAATGACAAATGAATCAAGATATGGATGGAATACATTGTTCATCAGGTGCGTAAATGTTGTGGGGGCATTGGTCAGTCCAAATGACATCACAAGAAACTTGTAGTGACCATCCGAGTCCAGAATGCAGTCTTCGAGATACCCGGATCCTGAATCTTCAGCTGATGATACCCTGACCGCAAATCAATGTTTGAGAACACTCTGACACCCTGTAGTTGATCAAATTAGTCATCAATACGTAGAAATGGGTACCTATTTTTTACGGAAACCTTGTCCAACTATTGATAATCAATACACATACGCATAGAACCATCCTTCTTCTTCACAAACATAACTGGAGCACCCAAGGCGGCACACTATCAAGTAACTCCTGCCACTGCTCCTTTAACTCATTCTTCTCTGTTGGGGCCATGCGATATGGTAGAATAGAAATGGGCTGAGTGTCCGGCAATAAGTCAACACCAAAATCGATATCCCTATCAAGCGGCATGCCAAGAAGATCTACTGGAAATACATCTAGGAAGTCTCTCACTATTGGAACTGACTCAATAGTAGGAGTATTAACACTAACATATCTCACAAAGGCTAGATATGCATCACATCCCTTCTCAACCATCCGATGTGCCTTAAGGAAGGACACAACCATGCTAGGAATATAATCCAGTGTACCCATCCACTCTAACCGCGACAAACCTAGCATAGTCAGTGTCATAGTGTTGGCGTGATAATCCAGAATAGTATGATAGGGTGACAACCAGTCCATGCCCAAGATAACATCAAAGTTTACCATACTGAGTAATAATAGATCAAATCTAGTCTCAAAACCACCAATAACAACTAAATACAACCGATACACACGGTCCACAATAATAGAATCTCCCACAGGCATGGACACATATACAAGAGAACTCAAAGATTCACGTGATATATCCAAATACGAAGCAAAGTAAGATAACACATATGAGTAAGTGGAGCCTGGATCAAATAAGTCTGATTCATCTCTATGACAAACCGGAATAATGCTTGTGATAACTACGTCTGATGTGACCACCACCGTCCTACCTAGAAAAGCATAGCATCTGGCCTGGCCTCCCCCTTTAGGGCAATACCTTCCCGCATGTCCCCCACCACTAGGTAGTTGTGCCGCTGGAGCAGAAACCATGACATGTGAAGTCTGTGGACTAGGTGGAATCCGTGGAATTTGAGTAATCTATGGAGATGCTCCCCTCCTGATCCTGGGGTAGTCCCTCACCATATGACGGGTATCATCACACTCAAAGCAATCTCTAGGTGAGCGTGGTTGCTGAAACTGGCTCGGGCCTGGTCGGTTGTACTAACGCTGAAATCACCCAGTGCAGGAGGTTACTAGATAGTGGCGGTGCATAATAAGTGACCTGAGACTTGGAAGTAGTCAGAGTACCACTAGAATATGGAAGTGCTGAATGAACTGGACGACTCACATATCCTCTACCATGACCGGTTGTAACTGGGGCACGGGTACAACTTTATCCCTCAAAATCTCGAGGCCTCTTGGCCTCCCTGTCCTCTCTCTCACATCCCTGCATACCCTCCAACCTCTATGAAATCTCTACCACCTACTGATATGGGGTATTTCCTACAACTCTCGAGCCATGCTGAATCTAATACCATAGTTGAGCCCCTCAATGAATCGGCGAACTCTCTCTCTGAATGTGGAAATTAAGGTAGGTGCATGTCTGGACAAATCACTGAATCGGACAGCATACTCTGACACTGTCATAGTACCCTGGTGCAGTTACTTAAACTCAATGCGCCATGCATCCCGAAGGGTATGAGGGACAAACTCTCTCAAGAATATCTATGAAAATTGAGTCCATGTGAGTGAAGGTGCATCAACTCGGTGACCCTCCTCGTTAGCATGCCACTACTGATAGACTGCTCTTGACAGTTGGAATGTAGTTGTAAGGACCGGGCCAATTGTTTAAAGTGTTATAGCCCTATTTCCCCATTTACTATTTATTTTATGCTCAATTGTCATTATGTGACTTGTTGGGGTAGTTGGTTCTGTTCTAAAAATATTTCGAAATGAGTTGAGATACTTAGTTTCAAGGTTGGAATCATAAGTTGAAAAGGTTTATCGGCTATTGACTTATATGCAAACGGCTTTGGAATGGAGTTCTGATGGTTCTGATAACTCCGTATGGTAATTTTGGACTTAGGAGTGTGTCCAGAGAGTGATATGGAGGTTCGTAGTGGATTTTGGCTTGAAACGACGAAAGTTGGAAAATTAGAAGATTGGAAAGTTGAGGAGTTTGACCGAGAGTTGACTTTGTGGTTACCGGGCTCAGAATTATTTTCGAAAGTTGGAGTAGGTCTGTTACATCATTTATGACTTGTTTGCAAAATTTGAGGTCAATCGGAATTGATTTGATGGGTTTCGGCATCGAATGTAGAAGCTGGAATTTATTAGTTTTCATTAGGCTTGAATTGAAGTTGTGATTCGTGTTTTTGATGTTGTTTGATGTGATTTAAGGCCTTGACTAAGTTTGTATCATTTTTTAGGACTTGTTGGTATATTTGGTTGAGGTTCTGGGGGTTTCGGGTTGGTTTCGGATGGTTAGCGGATCGAATTTTGGACTTTAGAAATAGCTGAAGAGTGTTGGACTTGTGTGATCGCACCTGCGAGGATCATGGTCGCAGGTGCGTGGATGGCATCGTAGAAGCGACTTTGACTGAACTACTGATGGGTCGCAGGTGCGAGGGAAATGCCGCATCTGCGAGCTCGCAGATGCGTGTGTCTCCGCAGAAGCGGTGAGCTGGAAATGGTAGTTTGCATGAGCGACACTTATTGCGCATGAGCGAGCCCGAAGATGCGGTATTAGGGCCCGCAGAAGAGATGAAGCGGATTTTTATATAAGTTCCGCATATGCGGAGATTTGTCTGCAGAAGAGGTATCGCAGAAGCGAAGAAGAGGGTCGCAGATGCAAAAAGCACTAGGCAGAATATAGGTCGTAGGGTTTTCATGATTTTTATCATTTTGGACATTGCAAACTCGGACTAAGGCGATTTGTGAGAGAGATTTCGAGGGGTTTCTTTAGGTAAGTCACTCTTTATCATTTTTATGAAATAATATTGTTTCCCTGTTGAATTTCCCACCTAATTTGTGTGTTTTTGAGGTGGAATTTTGGGAGTTTTAGGCTAGGGATTGGAGAGTTAAATTTGGGGATTTGGGTGACGATTTGGTGTCGGAATTCCATAAATTTGCTATGATTGGACACGTGGTTGAATGGGCTTTCGGATTTTGTAATTTTTGTTGGGGTCTGAGGAGTGGGCTCGGGGGGTTGACTTTTGAATAAGATCTTAGTATTTTCATATGGAATTGATTCGTATAACTCATGTTGATTGTATCGAATTATTTGTGGCTAGATTCGAGGTGTTGAAAGGCCGATTCGTGAGGCAAGGGCTTGCTAGCAGAGTGATTCGATTTGCTTGAGGTAAGTATCGTATTTAAACTCGATTGAGGCACCAGTTGCCTGAGTTGTTGTGATAGCCACGTGCTTTTGGGTGCGCACATGCATGGGGATGAGCCCATGTGCGAGCACCGGGATTATATATTCATGTTTGGATTGTGCTCGGGCTCTTATAAGCCTAGAAATGACCGTTAAGCTTTAAGCTTTGGTACCTCACATGTTGTAATAGTTTATGTGATCTATTTGAGCCATGATGAGGCTACTTAGAGGTTTAACCCCTGAACGAACTTGTTAAATGCTTTTCAGTGATGAAATTGCCGGTTTGAGCTACGATAACACATTTTGCACATGCCTACACTTTAGCATATCATGTATACCAGTCCAAGAGCATGAGAATCTTGTTTCATTCATCATAAACATGTATACTTGTTTTATTGATTTCGTATGATATGTTTGGATTGTGGGCCTGTGACTATGCGGAGCGGATTATGTTATTGGCATGTGAGTTGTCCGTGCAGTATGTGAGTTGTCCGTGCGAATCCATATACTAATATTATTGGCACGTGATTTGTCCGTGCAGCACATGAGTTGTCCGCGGATCCATATATTGATAATATTGACACGGGAGTTGTCTGTGTCACACATGAGTTGTCTGTGTGGGTTCTATTGTTAGCATGTGTTGTCCGTGCAGTGTATGGAAATTTGCATCTTCTTGATCATTTATCTGATTTGCTGGTTTCCTTCCTCTACATGCAATAGTACTTTTGAGTAGGGTATTTGAGAAATAGTGTACATGCACACACAGATATTCTTCTCACAAAACTTAATGAGTTAGTTTTAAATATTGTGATGTGCTGGTTTAAAAGGGCAGAATTACACAGGGATAACTAGTATCTTCAATAATTTAAGCTTTTCTTACCTTGCCTTGTTTAAATATGAAACTTATTGAGTTGGTTGTACTCACAATACACCCTGCACCTTGTGTGCAGATCCACACATTTTCGGGCACGGTGGTTGTTGATCATGGTATTTTACCTGTTTGGAGATTATCAAGGTAGCTCCTTTGGCGTCCGCAGACCTTGACTCTCCTCCTCTATCTCTTAGTTTTTCCTTATTCTGTTGTACTTTCTTAGACAGTGTATTAGACTATGTTACTGTATAGATGCTCATGTACTCACTGACACCCAGGTTTTGGAAACTTTTGTAAAGAGTTATGGCGTTTTCATCCAGTTTTATGATATTCTTACTTACTTAAACCTATTTCAATATATTTTTAATTTAAAAATATTGGTATGTGTGAGTTGTCGGCTTGCCTGGTATCATGATAGGCGCCATCATGACATATCGCATTTTGGGTCATGACAAGTTGGTATCAGAGCCTAGGTTATATAGGTCTCACGAGTCATGAGCAGGTTTAGTAGAGTCTTGCGGATCGGTATGGAGACGTCTGTACTTTTCTTTGAGAGGCTTCCGAACCCTTAGCAAAATTTCACATTCTTGTATTCTTGTCGTGCAAATTTTTTGATTCCAGGAACTAAATTTATGTTATTCTATTCTCTCACAGATAGTGAGGACATGTGCTACCGGATCAAGCGAACGGCCACCAGTACCACCAGCTAGGGCCACGAGAGGCCGAGGCCACGGTAGAGGCCGAGGTACAGCTCGTACGGCAGCTAGAGCAGCACCTGTAGACCCACCAATTGCTCCAGCTCAGGAGTAGGTTCCAGATGTGGTTAAGCCAGTTGGACCAACTCAGGCACCAGCTTTGCCTATTATGATTCTAGGCCTTCAGGAGGTTTTGGCCCAGATATTGACTATTTGCACTCGCCTTGCCCAGTTGGTTTCAGTTCCGGCCGCAGTAACGGCCGGGGAGGTACTTAGACTCCTATTGCCCGCATTCCAGAGCAGGTGGTGCAGGGACTTCAGACACCGGGGTTACTACCAGACTAGTCGAATGCAGTTGCTCAGGCCCAGGTGGGTCCTGTTATGAGTGATGAGGAGCAGAAGAGACTAGAGAGATTTGGGAGGCTCCATCCTCCTTCATTCAGTGGGGCTGAGTCAGACGATGCTCAGGACTTCTTGGATAGGTGCCAGTGGAATCTTCACACAACGGGTATTCTAGAGATCAGTGGGGTCTTATTTACTACTTTTCAGTTAACTAGGGAAGCTTTCAGATGGTGGGAGACCTACGAGAGGAGCAGGCAAGTCGGTGCAACACAATTTTTATGGCATTTGTTCTCCGCTCTCTTCTTGAAGAAGTTTATGCCACCGACCCGCAGAGAGGAGTTGCGTAGGCAGTTTAAGCAGCTACGCTAGGAGGGCATGTCTATGAACCATTACGAGATGAGATTTTCTGAGTTGGCTCGTCACACAGTTTGGTTGGTTCCCACTGATAAGGAAAGGATTAGGAGGTTCATTGATGGCCTCAGCTATCAGTTGTGTTTTGTTATGACTCGGGAGAATGTATCAGGTGTTAGGTTTGACGAGGTGGTTGACATTGCTCTGCGGCTAGAGTTGATCCGTAGCCAGGAGCGTGAGAAGAGGGAGGCCAAGAGGCCTCGTGGTTCAGGTGGTTTCATCGGTGTTTCTTCTGGGGGTCAGTCCCACCACAACAGGGGTCGTCCTTATAGGCCCTCTCAAACGGCTCGTCCAACTCATTATGGTGCATCAGTTAGCCACGGTTTCTCAGTGCTCTTTCGGGCCAGTGGTCGTTCAGTGTATTACCAGCGCAGAGTTCTCACCATGCCTCGTCTACGCATGTTTCTACAGGGGTTTTTTTGAGTGTGGGTACTTGAGTCACCTCAAGAGGGATTGCCCTCGATTATTGAGTGGAGTTCCACATCAGAGTTCTCGGCCCATGATTCCAGCACCAGTATTTACACCACCCGCACAGCCATCTCAGGGTGGGGCCTAGGCAGCTAACGGTTTCCCTAGAGGGGGAGGCCGATCAGGTGGTGGTCAGGCCCGATTCTATGTTATTCCTTCCAGTCCAGATGTCGCTGCTTCAGATACAGTGATCACAACTATTGTCTCACTGAGCCACAGAGATGTTTCTACATTATTTGACCCTGGTTCTACTTATTCCTATGTATCATCTTATTTTACTCATTATTTAGATATGCACCATGAGTTTTTAGTTTCACCTGTTCATGTATCTACACCAGTGGGCGATACTATTGTTTTGGACTATGTATGTCGGTCGTATGTAGTGACTATTGGGGATTGGAGACTACAGTTGATCTCCAATTGCTTAGTATGGTTGATTTCGATGTAATTTTGGGTATAGATTGGTTGTCTCCATGTCATGCCATTCTGGATTGACACGCTAAGACCGTAACATTGGCGATGCCATGGTTGCCAAGGATTGAGTGGAGAGGTTCTCTAGATTATGTTCCCAGCGAGGTGATTTCATATTAGAAAGCCCAACGGATGGTTGGGAAGGGGTGTCTGTCATATTTGGCCTTTGTGAGGGATACTGGTGCAGATACTCCTACTATGGATTCTGTACCGGTGGTACGAGACTTTCCAGATGTGTTTCATTTTAACCTGTGGGGCATGCCACCCGACAGGGATATTGACTTTGGTATTGGCTTGGTGTCGGGCACTCGGCCCATTTCTATTCCTCAGTATCGTATGGCACCAGCTGAGTTGAAGGAATTAAAAGAGCAGCTTCAAGAGCTCCTTGACAAGGGATTTATTCGGCCTAGTGTGTTGTCTTGAGGTGCACCGGTTCTATTTGTTAAGAAGAAGGATGGTACTATACGGATGTGCATCGACTATAAGCAGCTGAACAAAGTTACAATCAAGAACAAGTATCTGTTTTCGTGCAATGATGCTCTATTTGACTAGCTTCGAGGAGCGAGGGTGTTATCTAAGATTGATTTGAGGTCTGGGTATCAGCAATTGAAGATTCGGGACTCGGATATTCTAAAGACGGCATTCAGGACCAGTTACGGTCACTATGAGTACCTTGTGATGACTTTTGGGATGACCAACGCCTCAGCAGCATTCGTGCATCTGATGAACAGTGTATTTAAGACATATCTTGATTTGTTTGGAATAGTATTCATGGATGATATTTTGGTGTACTCACGTAGCCAGGAGAAGCATGCCCAACATTTGAGGATTATACTATAGCAGTTGAGGGAGGAGAAGCTTTATGCCAAGTTCTCCAAGTGTGAATTTTGGCTTAGTTTGGTGGCGTTATTGGGGCATGTGGTTTCCGGTGAGGGGATTAAGGTGGATCCAAAGAAGATAGAGAGGGTTCAGAGTTGGCCCAGACCGTCTTCAGTTACTGAGATTGGGAGCTTTCTCAGCTTGGCCGGATATTATCGTCGCTTTGTAAAGGGTTTCTTGTCCATTGCAGCTCTTTTGACCAGATTGACCCAAAAGGGTGCTCCATTAATGTGGTCAGACGAGTGTTAGGAGAGCTTTCAGAAGCTCAAGATTGCCTTGACCACAACTCTAGTTCTTGTTTTTCCTTCAGCGTCAGGCTTTTATACATTGTATTATGATGCTTCTCGGATTGGTATTGGGTGTGTCTTGATGCAGGAGGGTAGAGTGATTGCTTATGCTTTGCACCAGCTGAAGCCCCATGAGAAGAACTACCATGTTCATGATTTAGAGTTGGCAGCCATCATTCATGCATTGAAGATTTGGAGGCATTATCTCTATGGTGTGTCTTGCGAGGTATTTACGGATCATCAGAGTCCCCAGCACTTGTTCAAAAAAAAGGATCTAAATTTGAGACAGCAGAGGGGGTTGGAGCTACTAAAGGACTATGATATTACTATTTTGTATCATCCCGGGAAGGCTAATGTGGTGGTTGATGCCTTGAGTAGAAAGGTGGTGAGTATGGGTAGCCTTGAATTTATTTATGTTAGTGAGAGACCTATTGCAACTTATGTTCAGGCCTTGGCCAACCAGTTCGTGAGATTAGATGTTTCAAAGTCCAGTCAGTTTCTAGCTTGTATGGTTTCTCGGTCTTCCTTATATGATCGCATCGGGGATCGCCAGTATGATGATCCTCATTTGCTTGGTCTTAAGGACACAGTTCAGCACGGTGATACCAATGAGGTTACTATTGGGGATGATGGGGTGTTGCGGATGCATGGTCGGATTTATGTGCCCAATGTGGATGGGCTACGTGAGTTGATTCTTGAGGAGGCCCACAGTTTCCGGTATTCCATTCATTCGGGTACCGTAAAGATGTACCAGAACTTGAGGCAGCACTATTGGTGGAGGATAATGAAGAAAGACATAGGGGTTTGTAGCTCGGTGCCTACACTATCAGTAGGTAAAGTATGAGTATCACAGACCGAGCAGATTGCTTCAGAGGTTTGAGATTCTGGAGTGGAAATGGGAGCGTATCACTATGGATTTTTGTAGTTGAGCTCCCATGGACTTCGAGGAAGTTTTATGCTATTTTGATGATTGTAGATCGGTTGACCAAATCTGCGCATATCATTCCAGTTGGGACTACTTAGTTTTAGGAGCGGTTGGCTAAGATCTACATACGCGAGATTATTCGCCTTCACGGTGTGTCGGTGTCCATCATTTCAGATCGGGGCATATAGTTTACATCACAGTTTTGGAGGGCAGTGCAGCGAGAGTTAGACAGACAGTCCGAGCGCACTATTCAGATATTGGAGGTTATGCTACGTGCTTGTGCCATAGATTTTGGGGGTTCTTGGGATCAGTTTCTACCGCTCGCAGAGTTTGCCTACAACAACAGCTACCAATCGAGCATTTAGATGGCTCCATATGAGGCTTTGTATGGGAGACGATGTCGGTCTCCGGTTGGGTGGTTTGAGCCGAGCGAGGCTAGGCTATTTGGTACTGACTTGGTTCAGGATGCTTTGGACAAGGTTAAATTGATTCAGGATCGGCTTCGCACGACGCAGTCTAGACAGAAGAGTTATGTCGATCGTAAGGTTCGTGATGTTACTTTCATGGTAGGGGAGAAGGTACTACTCAAGGTTTCACCCATGAAGGGTATTGTGAGGTTCGGGAAGAATGGAAAGTAGAGCCCTCGGTATATTGGGCATTTTTTAGGTGCTTCAGAGGATTGGAGAGGTGGCTTAAAAGCTTACCTTTCCACCTAGTATGTCGAGTGTTCATCCAATGTTTCATGTTTCTATGCTCCGGAAGTATGTCGGTGATCCGTCTCATATTTTGGACTTCAGCACGGTTCAATTGGATGGTGATTTGACTTATGATGTGGAGCCGGTGGGCATTTTGGATCGGCAGGTTCGAAAGTTGAGGTCAAAGAATATATCTTCAATGAAGGTGCAGTGGAGAGGTCATCCAGTCGAGGAGGTTACTTGGGAGACCTAGCGGGAGATGCGGAGCAGATATCCACACCTATTTGAGACTCCAAGTATGTTTCTACACCAGTTCGAGGCGAACATTTGTTTAAGAGGGGGAGGATGTAATGACCCGACCAATTGTTTTGAGTATTATAGCCCTGTTCTCCCATTTACTGCTTATTTTATGCTCAATTGTCATTATGTGACTTTTCGGGGTAGTTTGTTCGATTCTGGGAATGTTTCGGAATAAGTTGAGACACTTAGTCTCTAGGTTAGAAGCCTAAGTTGAAAAGGTTGACCGAATGTTAACATATATGAAAACGGCTCCGGAATGGAGTTTTGATGGTTCAGATAGCTCCGTATGATGATTTTGGACATAGAAGTGTGTTCGGATAGTGATTTAGAGGTTCGTAGTTGATTCTGTCTTGGCACGACGAACGTTGGAAATTTAGAAGTTTCGAAAGTAGAGACGTTTGATTGAGAATTGACTTTGTGGCTACCGGGCTCGAAATTTGGTTCCGAAAGTTGGAGTAGGTCTGTTATGTCATTTATTACTTGTGTGCAAAATTTGAGGTTAATCGAAATTAATTTTATGGGTTTTGGCATCGAATGTAGAAGTTGGAATTTCTTAGTTTTCGTTAGGCTTGAATTGGGATGTGATTCATGTTTTTGATGTTGTTTGATGTGATTTGAGGCCTCAACTAAGTTCGTATCGTGTTATAGGATTTTTTTGGTATATTTGGTTGAGGTCCCGGGGGCCTCGGGCTGGTTTCAGATGGTTAGCGGATCGAATTTTGGACTTGAGAAATAGCTTAAGAGTGCTGGACTAGTTTGATCACACCTGCGAGGTTCATGGTCCCAGGTGTGGGGATCGCGTCACAAAAGCTAGTTTGGCTGGGTTGTTGATGGGTCACAGGTGCGAGGGAAATGCCACATCTGTGAGCCCGCATATGCGTGGGCAGCTCCGCAGAAGCGGAGGGTGAGCTGGAAATGGTAGTTCGCATAAGCGAATCTTGCTGCGCAAGAGCGAGCCCGTAGATGCGGGATTGGGGACCGCAGAGGCGATGAAGTGGAGTTTTAAGTGAATTCTGCAGATGCAGAGACTTGACCGCAGAAGCGAAGAAGAGGGTCGAAGGTGCGAAAAGCACTGGGGCAAAATATAGGTCGAAGGGTTTTCCTGATTTTTATCATGTTGGACTTTGCAAACTCGGACTAAGGCGATTTTTGAGAGGGATTTCGAGAGGTTTCTTGAAGTAAGTCACTCTTGATCATTTCTATGCAATAATATTGTTTCCCCGTTGAATTTCCCACCTAGTTTGTGCGTTTTTTAGGTCGATTTTTGGGAGTTTTAGGCTAGGGATTGGAGAGTTAAATTTGGGGATTTAAGTGATGATTTGGTATCAGAATTTGGTAAATTTACTATGGTTGGACTCGTGGTTGAATGGGTTTTCGGATTTTGTAAATATTTTTGGGGTCCGAGGCGTGGGCTCGGGGGTTGACTTTTAAGTTGACTTTTTGAATTTTGAATAAGAGATCAGCATTTTCATATGGAATTGATACCTATAACTCGTGTTGATTGTATCGAATTGTTTGTGGCTAGATTCGAGGCGTTCGGAGGCCGATTCGCGAGGCAATGGCTTGCTAGTGGAGTGATTCGATTTGCTTGAGGTAAGTATTGTATTTAAACTCGGTTGAAGCACCAGTTTCATGAGTTGTTGTGGTAGCCACGTGCTTTTGGGTGTGCACATACGTGCGGATGAGCCCATATGTGAAGACCTAGGTTATATATTCATGTTTGGGTTGTGCTAGGGCTCTTATAAGCCTAGAAATGACTGTTAAGCTTAAAGCTTTGATACCTCACATGTTGTAACAGTTTATGTGATATATTTGATCCATGATGAGGCTACATAGAGGTTTAACCCTGAACGAACATGTTAAATGCTTTTCAGTGATGAAATTGCCGATTTGAGCTATGATAGCACACTTTGCACATGACTACACTTTAGCATGTCATTTATACCAGTCCAGGAGCATGAGAATCTTATTTCATTCATCATATACATGTATACTTGTTTTATTGCTTCTGTATGATATGTTTGGACTGGGGGCCTGTGTCTATGCCTGCCGGATTATGTTATTGGCACATGAGTTATCCGTGCGGATCCACATACTGATATTATTGGCACGTGAGTTGTCCGTGCATCACGTGAGTTATCCGTGCGGATCCATATATTGATAATATCAACACGTGAGTTGTCCGTGTCGCACGTGGGTTGTCCGTGCAGGTTCTATTGTTAGCACGGAGTTGTCCGTGCAATGTGTGGAAATTTGGATCTTCTTGATCATTTATCTGATTTACTGGTTTCCTTTCTCTACATGCCATAGTACTGTTTGAGCTGGGTATTTGAGAAATAGTGCACATTCACACACGGATATTCTTCTCACAAAGCTTAATGAGTTAGTTTTTAGTATTGTGTTATGATGGTTTAAAGGGGCAGAATTACACCGGAATAACTTGTATCTTCAATAATTTAAGCTTCTCTCACATTGCCTTGTTTATTTATGATACTTATTGAGTTGGTTGTACTCACAGTATACCCTGCACCTCGTGTGCAGATCTACACATTTTCGGGCACGGTGGTTGTTGATCGTGGAGTTTTACCTGTTTGGAGATTATCCAGGTAGCTGCTTTGGCGTCTGCAGACCTTGACTATCCTCCCCTATCTCTCAGTTTTTGCTTATTCTTTTCTACTTTCTTAGACTGTGTTACTGTATAGATGCTCATGTACTCAGTGACACCCAGGTTTTGGGAAATTTTGTAATGAGTTATGGGGTTTCCATCCAATTTTATGAGATTCTTACTTACTTAAACCTATTTCAGTATATTTTGAATTTAAAAATGTTGGTATGTGTGAGTTGTCGGCTTGCCTAGTATCATGATAGGCGTCATTATGACATGTGTAATTTTGGGTCGTGACAGTAGTAAAATCAACTCTGCTCGTCTTCACAATACCCATGGTGCGGAGAATATGGTGGCACTTCTCTAGGAAGCCTTGTGCATCCTCTGTAGCTAGACCGCTAAAAGTAGGAGGATGATACTTCTTGAACCTCTCAAGTATAAGTTGCTCCTCCTCAGATGTCACTTCCCTAAACTCGGGCTGAACCGGAATAACAGGATGCGCTGGCATGACCTCTGGGATTTGATCAACATGGACTCGCTGCTCTGGAGTACAGGCCATGGGAGTCTGAGCTCCACCCCAGCATGAGATGTGGATGGTGCAAGTGCAATCAACCCTGCCTGATCTAGAGTACCAAACATGCTCAAGAACTGTGTGAGGGTCTCCTGTAATGCAAGGGTGGCAACAGGCGCCTTGGGTGCCTTCCCTCCAACTGGAGCTACTAGTGGCTCCTTTGTCACATCGGGCAGGTGCTCTAGTTGCACCACGTGCAACTCCTGGGCCTCTGCCCCGACCCCGGCCTCTCGCGGCTCTAGCAGGGGGCATGGGTGTCTGATCGTCGAATTCAGCAGTGCGTGTACTCACCATCTATGAGAGAATAAAAAGACAAAGATTCAGAATCTCGATGTCAACAAATTTGCACGATAGGAATAAACGAAGTGAAGTTTCCTAACCATTCCATAGCCTCTCGAAGATAAATACAAACGTCTATGTATCAATCCTCAAGATTCTACTAAAACTGCTTATGACTCGTAATATCTATGAACCTAGGGCTCTGATACCAACTTGTCACGACCCCAATCTCCTACCGTAGATGTCGTGATGGAACCTAATCTCTAAGACTATGTAAGCCTAACATGTCTGGAGAAATAATAGAAATAACAATAGGACTTCAAATTTAAACCATCTAACTATCATAATAGAACTCGACAATACCACAGACAATAACTCCCAAAATTTGGTGAGACTGAGTCATAAGCTCCATACGAATATACTGTAACATCCCTAATACATCACTATTTAAATAAAGAGTAAGGAGTATAATAACAAGGATAGAGGGTGACTCCGAGGCCTGTGGACGCGAAGCAGGTATACCTTGAAGTCTGAGATGTATAGCCAAATCACTGATGCCTAGCCTGATATGAGGTACATGGATCTGCACAAAAGATGTGCAGAAGTGTATGAGTACACCATAACCGTACCCAGTAAGTATCAAGCCTAACCTTGGTAGAGTAGTGATGAGTCCAGGTCAAGACACCTACTAGGATAAGAAAAAGAAATCGAGCAAGTATAATACAGTCTAATAATGGAAACGAGAAAAATGAGGCAACAAAGAAATATAATAAGATAAGATATAACTGAATTTAAAGCAATAAGACAACAAGGAAGGAACACATAATAATAACATCAAGAAAACAATGTGGACAAATACAAGTAAGGTAAATGAAAGATAACAACAAGAATCACAATAGAGGTACTGCCTCGTAAATCTCATTTCACAATCCCAATCACTATCACAATCTTTCCTTATATCACCGCGAGAGTCTTATATTTAGTTTTGAAAATTATTTTTCCCGAAATAGCTACCCGCATTTTAGCTCACCTTATCACACCGGCAGCTTCAAGTAGTTCTCCTACTAGCAACACATGTATCAAGAACACCTTATCTCACTGCATGTGTATCAACCTTTAGCCTTATACTACTGCATGCATATCAATATCACAACTCGCACCTCAAGTACCCAAATGCCACAACTTGCCAAAATAATCAACAATATCAATATTTCCACAACAAATAGCTCATGGCTCACCACAATGTATACAAGAATCTCAACAATGGCAAAATGAAAGTGAATAACTCAACAAGAATGATATTTCAATAATTAACAACTTTGCCTCAATGTGATCACGGCTTTTACAACTTCAACACCAATAACTCAACAAGACGATATTCCATGAAAACAACGACTTCAAGTAAATAATTCAACAATTAAAGGAGTAACTATACAATAAGGAAGACAATAACCTCAACTAAAGTATATAAGAGCAAATAACGAGTAAAAGGTGGAACAAGTGTTAATAATATCAAATATGGAATGTGAGGGTAGATTAATACATGTAAGGATAGACTAACAATGAGAAATATAACATGATATGACAATTCAATTAAATGCATGAAAAGAGTCCAAATAACCTAAACCGGTCAAATACCACATATAGCATGTGTACCCACTTGTCACCTTGCGTACACGGCTTTCACATATCACAAATAGTACAATTAACCTAAATCCTAAAGGGTAGTTTCCCCACACAAAGTTAGGCAAGTTACTTACCTCAACCAAGCTAACTCAATCCACTAGTAAGAATTTACCGCGAATATCCAACTTCGGCCGGCTCAAATCTAGCCAAAATTATATTATACCATAAATACAAACCATAGAAAACTAATCCGGATAATAAAGTTGCAATCTTTTAAAAAAAAAAAAAAAGACAACTCAAAAAGTCAACATTGGGCCCGCGTCTCGGAACCCGACCAAACTTACAAAATCCCAACACCCTTTTGATAACGAGTCCAACTATACTAAAATTATAGCTTAGAAAGTTTTCACAAAATTTCCCAATTTTTTCAACTAAAAATACTAATTAAATGATAAAAACAATGATGGATTCATGTATAATAATCAAATCCAAGTCAAATCACTTACCCCGATCAACTCCTTGAAAGGTTCTTCCAAAATCGAGCTCCCTAACTCCAAAGATGAAAAATAGAACAAAACCATCAATTTGTCCCTTTTCTGCCCAGTGATTCCTTTTGTAGACCAATAGCCGCTTATGCGGCTTCGCAGTTGCGGCTTTTCAGTAAGCCAAGCAATATCGCTTCTGCGGACCATGGAGCATATTTGCGCTTGCGCTTCTGCGGACGGAAGTCGCTTCTGCGTGTCCGCTTCTGCAGAGAAAGTACCGCACCTACGGTCAAAGCTCGCCTAGACCAAACTCACTTCTGCGGTTCACGGGCCACTTTTGTAGTGCCACACATGCGGCCCAAAGTGCACAGGTGCGATTGCAGTAGATCCTCAGCTGGGCAGAATTTCTTCCAAGTACAAAATGATTCCAGATTCAATCTAAATCACATTCGGGGGCCCTGGGAACCCGTCCAAACATACCATCAAGTTCCAAAATACATAACGAATCTACTCGAGGCCAAAAATCACATCAAATATCATGGAATCTACGAATCGCAACCCAATTCAAACCTATTGAATCCATGAATATTCAACTTCCAAAACTTATGCCGATTCATACCAAACCAACTCCGAGTGACCTCAATTTTTGCACACAAGTCATTAATGACACAATGGACCTACTCCAACTTTCGGAATCAGAATATTATCCCGATATCAATAACGTCAACTCTCGGTCAAACTTCTCAGTGTTCCGAACCTTCAACTTTCTCATATTCGCCAATTTAAGCCAAAATGACCTACATACCCACAAATCAATATTCAGACATACGCCTAGGTCCGAAATCACCATACGAAGATATCGGAATCATCAAATCTCCATTCCGGAGTCGTTGATAAGTATAGATTTTAGCCTATTATTTGCTCTCTTTTACTTAGATTTTGGGCCAAAAATCCGTGAAGGTATTCCCAGAAACTAACTTAATGTGCTTGCTTGCAGGATTTTGTTCGAAATGAGCCAAAGAAGCCATAACCAACTCATAAAGCAGTCAAACTTGAACAAAAACCAAGTATGGACCAATATTGTGGAATGCGGACCGCGATAGAAAAGGGCGACCGCGAAATTATCACCGCTGAGGCGGCCATTATTCCGCAGACCGCGAAATAACGATTCAAAGAGGCTATTTTGAGCACTAAAATGAAGCGCTGAGAGCGGCAGAAAGACAAGACCGCAAAGTGACTGGCGCGGCCGCGGTTGGAATTAAACGGACAGCGTTTGTCGAGGTTCAGAGACTTTGCAAGATGGGCATAAATGAAGAAGGCAGTCCGCGTCCAAATTACGCAGCCGCGAAGGAATCTCACACGGACGCGGTGAACATTACGTGGTCCACGAAACAAAGATCTATCCAGGCCCAGATATGAAGAAACGTGGATTGCGCTCATTATTACGCGGCCGCAAAAGCCCAAGTGCGGACGCGATCAGAATTACGCGTTCGCAAAACCTTCGCAGGGGCATTTTTGTTCGGAATTTTTAGCCTAGTATAAATAGATCCTTTTATCAATTTTAGGTTAAGTTTTGTTTAGCAGAGCACGTGAACGACTAGTTTTTCCCTTTTTGGGAAATTTTAGAGTAGATTTACCTTCAAACTTTAGATTTTCATCTTGTACTTTAATATTATGGCTTATATTTCATATTTATCTTTAATTTTTGTTGTTATTATGAGTAGCTAGACCCCATAGCTAGGGTTGTGACCTAGCCGTAGTGTGGGTATTTAATGGGTCTTGAATAATAGGGCTTAATTGTTTATGGGTTAGTAATATTTAGCCTAATTCATGCTAAAATTGTAGAATTAGTGGTTGCAAACACTGACTCATGCCTTTATGACTTAGGCTATTCTTGAGAAAAAGGGACTAAGTCTAGGAAAATTAGGCTAACAAGGAATTTGGGTGAACTCAAGAGATTAATAGACCCAATTAAAGGGTTAAACGTAGAGATAGTAATACCCGACTTGAGCCAATTTTACTTGTATTGTATGAACACCCATTTGGGCTTGAGAAAGACAAATCGGGAAAAGTCACTCAAACTACCGAGAGGTATAGAGTGAGCACTAATGATTATATCACGACCCCAATCATAACAAGCTTGTCCTAGATTCTTGATACCCATTAGATTCTCACCTAGGCGGAAGTCACTTCATTAGTGCCTTTTAATACTTGAAAACTTTCACCAAAAATATTGTACTTAGCTTACACTTAGTATACAATAGTATAAAATTAGAATAGAATCAATCACAACAATGTTTAGAAGTGCAATTAGGAATAACACGCACATCTAGATTAGTTAGATACCCAACTCCAAGACAAATTAACTCCCTGTGGAAATCGATCCCGACCTCGTTGGGTAAAACTGCATCGACCATCCTCGCTACTCTATAGTGGTGTAGGTTTGGCCTCGATCACTTTTTGGCTCCTTTGCCGGGGAGTTAGACGGTGTTGGCTATATATCTAACTATTTGTGTGTCTTGTTTTTCTTTCCTTCTGTTTTTCTAACTTTTGTGTATCAATCGCTTTAGGTACCAAATGGCTCATAATAATGCTCTCGGACATGTTCTTCCGGGGGAGGAGGTAGATGACAATGGTGAGGATGAGGTTAATCTAGAATCTCAAGTCCAAAGAAGAGGCCGCCAGGCTAATGACAACATTCCAAACCCTCCCCCACCTCCTCCACGGGCAGCACATCGGGTGCTACCTAATGAAGGTTACGCAAGTGCCATTGTCCCGCCCCTGATTCGGGCAGACAATTTTCAAATTACAAATGTCATGCTGACCCTATTGGAGCAAAAGGGCTTCTTCACTGGAGCTCCTCATCAGAACTCATACAAGCATCTAAAGGGTTTTGTAGACACATGTTGTGGGAGCAAGCAGACGAACGTGTCGGAGGACGCTCTAATATTGAGACTTTTCCCATTTTCACTTAGAGGAAAATCTTTGGACTGGCTCGAGAGTCTACCCAACCACTCCATACACACGTGGGATGAGTTGGCAGAAAAGTTAATAGCCAAGTTTTTCTCACCGGGTCATATGGCAGCATTGAGGGATGAGATCTTAGCCTTTAAACAAGAACCTAATGAACCCCTACATGAAATCTGGGAGCGATACCGGACAATGGTCAAGGAATGCCCAAACAATGATATGACTGAAGTAATGATTCAACAGACATTCTATAGGGGCATCAACATGACCAACCAGTGTGTGGTGAATCAACTAGCTAGGGGAAATTTTACGAAAATGCCTTATGCCTATGCTTGTGACATACTTGATGAGATGGCTGACACATCCTCAGCTTGGCAGAGTCGGGCAAATGTTCCTCAGGGTGACCCTAATGTCATCCATCTTCACAAGGAACTTCATGATCATAGACAATCCATAGTCGAGTTGACAACTACTATGAATCAGTTAGCAAAGGCCCAGCTTCAGCAAGTTCAAGGGACAAAGCAAGTAAATGCCATGGAAGGGGTAAATGTCATGGTCAACCAGAGGAGACAGTGTGGTTAACAAGTGCAAAATAATCAAGATCAATATGAGCAAAGTGGTAGTGGTTACAATCAAGACGATTCTTATGATGATCAAAGTGAGGAAGTGTTATATGCCAATAACTACAAAGATCAACGGAGCAATGTTCCAAATCAACAATGGAGATCGCAAGGGAACAAACAAAATTGGGGAAACTAAGGCCAAGGGAATTGGAACAATGGCAACAACAATAACTCGAACAATTGGGGGAACAACAATAACAATTGGGGAGGCAATGGAAACCAAGGGGGTTGGAATATAATAATCAAGGCAACCGGGGGTCGGGCTTTTAAAGGCCCCCGATGTATCAACAACCCAACAATCCGCCTCCATATTCGTCTCAAGGGCAAAGTTCTTCAAACAATGAGATGGGGCGGATAGAGAGTATGTTCAAACAAATGATGAAAAGGAATGTTGACTCCGATGCCCAAATAGCCTCCCATACTACCTATTCTCGCAACTTGGAAGTACAAATGGGTCAAATTTCTCAAGCATTGAATACTCGCCCTAATGGGGCACTACCAAGTGATACGGTAGTAAACCCGAAGGGTGGGAACAATACAGGACATGCTATGGCGGTGACTACAAGAAGCGGTAGAGGTGGAGATGAAAGTACCTCTAATCCAAAGAAGATTGTGAATGATGATGTTGTGTTTAAAGAAGATGATGAGATTCAAGTCAATGATGAGAATGTGAATGATGAAGTGAGGATCGATATTGATGATAACATGGAGGAGACTCAAAATGATGTGAACCCATCTAGGGAACACGTGATAGACATACCGAAAATGGTAGTGCCTAAAGCCAAGGCCTCCTCCACCATATCCTCAAAGTCTTGCAAAGCAAAATAATGAAAACCAATTCAAGAAGTTTATTGAGATGATGAAAAGTTTATCAATCAATGTGCCCTTGGTGGAAGCTCTCAAACAAATGTCGGGATATGCCAAGTTCATGAAGGACTTGGTAACTAAGAAGAGATCTATGAATTTTGAGACCATCAAAATGACTCATCAAGTGAGTGCCATTATGCACTTGATGGCTCCAAAGCTTGAAGATCCTGGTGCCTTTACAATTCCACGCACCATTGGTAGCACCGATTTTGCAAAAGCCTTGTGTGATTTAGAAGCATGTATTAATTTGATGCCATATTCCGTGTTCAAGACACTAGGTATTGGGCAACCAAGAGCTACTTCCATGAGATTACAAATGGTAGATCGGACAATGAAAAGGCTGCTTGGTATTATTGATGATGTTCTAGTTCGTGTCGACAAGATTATTTTGCCTGCTGATTTTGTGATTCTCGACTGCGAAGTCAACGATGAGGTGCCTATAATATTGGGGAGACCTTTCCTAGCAACAGGGAAGGCATTGGTTGATGTGGAAGCAGGGGAGCTCACCTTCCGAGTGGGCGATGAAAAAGTTGTATTCCACGTGTGCAAATCAATGAGGCAACCAAATAGAAATGAAGTTTGCTATTTTGTGGATCTTGTGATGGAGGTGAAAGTTGATGACACGAGTGTCATGATCAATGTGGAATACCCTTTGGAATCTGTGTTGTTAAACCATGAGGATGATGAAAAGGAAGGCTTGGTTGATTGTACAAATGCGTTGCAAAGAATGGGATCCTACTCATATGGGCCCTGTAAACTTTCCTTCGACTTGGAAAATTGGAAGACTCCACCAACAAAGCCCTCAATCGAGGAGCCACCAACATTGGAGTTGAAGCCTTTGCCTTCACACCTCAGGTATGAATTCTTAGGCCATACTTCCATATTACCTGTTATTCTTTCTGCTTGCCTAACTAACGTGCATGTAGACTCCACCCTTGCGGTGCTTCAAAGAAGGAAAAAGGCAATTGGATGGACTTTGGCTGACATTCGGGGTATAAGCCCCACCTTTTGCATGCACAAAATTATACTAGATGATGATGCCAAACCCTCCGTGGAACATCAAAGGAGGTTGAACGAGGCTATGCAAGAGGTCGTCAAGAAGGAAATTATCAAGTGGCTTGATGTATGGGTTGTGTACCCTATTTCGGATAGTTCATGGACTTCACCGGTACAATGTGTGCCGAAGAAGGGGGTATGACTGTGGTCACAAATGAGAAAAATGAGTTGATCCCCACTCGTACTGTCACCGGATGGAGGGTATGTATGGACTACAGAAAGCTTAACAAAGTAACCGACAAAGACCACTTTCCATTGCCCTTTCTAGATCAAATGTTAGACAGACTTGCCGGGCGTGCCTACTATTGCTTTTTGGATGGGTACTCAGGGTACAACCAGATTCTCATTGCACTGGAAGACCAAGAGAAAATCACCTTTACATGTCCGTATGGCACATTTTCATTCTCACAGATGCCGTTTGGTTTGTGTAATGCACCAGCTACCTTTCAGCGGTGTATAATGGCAATATTTACGGATATGGTGGAGGACTTCCTCGAAGTGTTCATGGATGATTTTAGTGTTGTGGGGGACTCATTTGAAGAATGCTTAGATAATCTTGACAAAGTGTTGGCACGATGTGAAGAGACCAACCTAGTGCTTAATTGGGAAAAATGTCACTTTATGGTCGAGGAGGGCATTGTCCTCAGCCATAATATCTCAAAGAACGGTATTGAAGTGCACAAAGCGAAGATTGAAGTTATTTCAAAACTCCCTCCTCCTACTTCCGTCAAGGGAGTTAGGAGCTTTCTTGGGCACGCGGGGTTCTACCGAACGTTCATCAAGGATTTCTCAAAAGTGGTGAACCCCTTGTGCAAGCTTCTAGAAAAGGATGCAAAGTTTGTGTTCAATGAAGATTGCATGAAAGCTTTTGAGCTTCTCAAGTATAAATTGACAACCACTCCCATCATTACCACACCCAATTGGAGCTTACCATTTAAACTCATGTGCGATGCTAGTGACGTTGAGGTAGGAGCGGTTTTGGGGCAAAGGGTCAACAAGATATTTCATCCGGTCTATTATGCAAGCAAAACGATGAATGACGCCTAAGTCAATTATATGGTGACCAAGAAAGAGTTATTAGCCATTGTCTTCACCATGGAAAACTTCAGGCCATATCTCATGGGTTCCAAAATGATTGTGCGCACCGATCACGCGGCACTCTGTTACTTGATGACCAAAAAGGACTCGAAGGCTAGGTTGCTGAGATGGGTTCCTCTGCTTCAAGATTTTGACCTTGAAATCATTAATAGAAAAGGAAGTGATAATCAAGTGGCGGACTACTTGTCCCTCTTAGAAGAGGAGGGGAGGCCCCACGATGGCCTCAAAATTAATGATTTGTTCCCGGATGAATAACTCCTCTCCGTGTCTTTGAATGGTATGCCTTGGCTCGCCGATGTGGCTAACTTTCTTGTGACCGGAATTGTCCCGAGTGAGCTCTCTTCTAACCAAAGGAAGAAACTCAAACGGGACCGCTTGGATTATTATTGGGAAGATCCCTATCTTTTCAAGATTTATTATGATGGTGTGATCCGGAGATGTGTCCCGGAAGAGGAGCAAATGAATATTCTTGATGCTTGCCATTCCTCGCCCTACGGTGGTCATCATAGTGGGGCGAGAACTGCTTCAAATGTTCTTAGGTGTGGATTTTATTGGCCTACCCTGTATAAATATGTAAGTGAGCTTGTTAAGAGGTGTGATGAATGCCAAAGAGCTGGTGGAATTTTCAAGAAGGATGAAATGCCTCTCACCACTATTTTTGAGATCGATATTTTTGACGTGTGGGGTATAGACTTCATGTGGCCATTTGTGAGTTCCTGTGGTAATACTTACATTCTGGTTGTTGTTGATTATGTTTTCAAATGGGTTGAAGTTGTAGCTTTGCCCAACAATGAGGCACGGAGTGTGGTGGCATTCTTAAAGAAAAATATCTTCACAAGGTTTGGCACTCCTAGGGCGATCATCAGTGACGGGGGTTCTCATTTCTGCAACAAGGCCTTCGACACTTTACTTTCCAAGTATGGTGTCAATCATAAGGTGTCAACCCTTTATCATCCCCAGGCTAGTAGACAAGTTGAGGTCTCCAACAAGGAGATAAAGAGCATATTATCAAAAACTGTCAATGCAAATCGGACGGATTGGTCAAGGAAACTTGACGATGCTTTGTAGGCTTATAGAACTGCGTACAAGACTCCAATTGGTATGTCTCCGTACCGGTTGGTATTTGTGAAAGTATGCCATCTTTCGGTTGAGTTAGAGCACAAAGCCATGTGGGCGCTCAAGAAGTTAAAAACCTTGAATGGGATGTAGCAGCCAATCTCCGGGTAGAGCAACTCAATGAACTTGATGAATTCCGGCTTCATGCCTATTCCAGCTCGTCCTTGTATAAGGACAAGATGAAGTACTTACATGACAAATATGCCTGGAACAAAGAATTCAAGGAGGGTGACTTGGTTCTTCTATTCAACTCTCGGTTATGACTGTTTCCAGGAAAGCTCAAGTCAAAATGGAGTGGCCCTTTTGAAGTGGTGCATGTAACTCCGTTTGGTGCTCTTGATTTGAAAAACAAAAATGGTGAAATCTTCAGAGTTAATGGGCACCGAGTAAAGCACTACCTCGGCAAGTTTGATGACAGCCACGTGGTGGCCTTGATCAATTTCACATAATGATGGTAACATTCGTCGTGCCGCAACGTTAAATCAGGCGCTTCTTGGGAGGCAACCCGTATTTGTTTTATTTTTTATTTATTTATTTTTTATTTTCTTCTTAGATTAGGCATTGTTTTGGACTAACTAGTTGTGAAGTTTGTGTAGGAATTGGTTGTGCAGTGCAGAACACTGATAGGGAAAATCTGACTAAGTGTGGGAATTTCGCGAACCGCCCTCAAAATTTTGCGGTCCGTGTTAGCATTTCGCGGTGGCACATTTTATCCGCGAACGTGTACTTGAAGAGCAAAAAATATCAACTCTCTGAAGTTGAGTTCGCGTCTGTGTTCATAATTTGGCGGACCGCGATGACATTCACGGCCACGCCCAATTTTCTGCAGACTGCGCCCAGGATTTTGCAGCAGCTCTTCGAAAGGTAAAAAGCGCGGACCGCGGTAGAATTTCGCGGACCGTGCTAAGGTAAGTCAGTGGGTCCCCATCGATTTGGTATAAATAGAAAGTTCTTAGGACTTTTACACTTTTCGAACCTCAAACTTTCACCACATTAGAGCATTGTTCATCTTCCTCTTCTTTGACTGTCAATCTCATTTCATATCAATCAAGAATTCATTTTTCTCTACAAGTTCACAACTGGTATGCTCAAATCTTTGCATTGATTTTATCTCCTTCTTTTCTTTTCTTCTAGTTTTAATTCTTCTTTTTAGCTAGGGTTTAATACATGCCACAATCTCAAAATCATGCTTAATTGATGCTTAAATTCATGTGGGTAATTATTTTACATGCCTAATGGGGGATAGGGTTATTAACTATGCATGTTAATTGCATTAATTTTTACACTTAGTGAAAACCCTAGGTTTCAAATGTGCCAGTGCCCGTTTTGTTTGAACTCCGCGGACCGCGGTCCATTTTACGCGGTCCGCGTTCTTTAATTTGTGAGAGCTGAGTATGGTTGCATGTTCGCGGATGCGGTGATTTTTTCGCAGTCCGCGTTTGAACTTCTGCGGCCGCGTCCAAAATTTGCGGTCTGCGCTCATGAGTTTCAGAGAGTTTGGCAATTGCTTCCGCGGCCGTGTCCATTTTTACGGGGTTTGCGTTTGATCTTTCGCGGCCTCGTCCCAAATTTTGCGGTCCGCGGAAGACCATGATCAGAGAGTGGGTAGCCTGAGTCCAACCTCCTCGCGGTCGCGCCCATTTTTATGCGGTCCGCGATGGCCCTTCCGCGGCTGCGGCCATTTTTCCGTGGTCCGCGGTGCACTGTTTTGGGAAGCACTATTTCATTTCATCTGCAATTCTTTAAGAATTCATTGAACCACAATACTAATGATCTTTCACTAATTGTGTGTGCAGATAATGGTGCGATCTCGTGGTGGTCCCGACAAATCAAAAGGGAGGGGAGAATCCTCCCGAGGCCGAGGCAAAGGGAAGCAGACTGCACCCTTAGCACCTCAGAAGATTATTAGCAAAAGGGCCCCACCTATGAGACCTCAGGCTAACTCCTCGGACATTAGTGAATGCCTCCCTTCCCGGGAGATTTCCAAGGGAGAATCTGCACAACAACCCGAGGCCCAATCTCAACCTTTCCGTCTCGTCAATCAACCCACCTCCTCATCTGAGTCATCTGATGGCTCAGAAGGAGGTAGTAAGACTTCAGCACCATCTCCCCTACCTGCTGCAACTCCAGCCTCAACAGCTGCTCCTATTGATATTGATGATGAAGAAGAGGTTTAGGATGACGGGAGAGGAGGTGATACCCAGGAGGGGGGGTTGATTAGATCAAGGAAGCCGGCATTGTGGCAAGATAGGTTTGTGAGTGAGAAGGCCTAACACAAATTCCGGGAATGGTGGCCACAAAGGTCGCTCACCCTTGAGCGACATTTCATAGAAAGAGACCTTCTCCCTCACAACCCGAATGTGAAGAGACAATTTGATAAAAGAGTAGGGTGGAAATTCTTCACTAGCAAGTTACCGGAAGCAAATGAGTACCTTGTCAAGGAATTCTACGCCAATATTGCCCATATCAAAAAGGGTACCTATGTGACTAAGGTACGAAATAAGAAGATTCGGTTCGATGGCAAAACTTTGAATACATTAACCAGATTTGATGATGTAGATGCTGCTCTATACATACAAAAGTTGGCATTAGATGAAGCAGCCCGTCCATGGGTAGCAGAGGTGATAGCCATACCAGGGACAACACCGGCCTGGCATACACCGGGAGTCTCAATTGCCAGAAACACTCTTAGCTTTGAAGCCAAAGGGTGGTGCACCTTCGTCTGCCGCCTTGATCCGTGCCAGCATGACAGTAACATTCCACTCTCCCGGGTGATCCTCATAGCGTCCATCATGGCGGGGTACCCAATAAATGTGGGGAACCTCATGGCTCAGAACATATCTAAGGCAACCGGGAAGGAAGAAAGGTCCTACCCTTACCCCAATTTCATCACTACGTACCTAGAGGACCAGGGGGTTGAGGGAGACACTTTGACACGAAGGTGAAGCCAAAAAGGCCCTTCTCTAGGTACAGCCTTCAGGGAGCAGACAACCCGAAGTCCAAAGGCAAAGCCACTACCTCCACTGGCCAGTCTGAAGAGTTAGGGGTAGTGGCCACTGGTTATAAGCCTTCCACAGCAGAGGGTTCTTCGGCTGCTATGACACCTCCCTCATCCGTGCTATCTGTCACAGCCCCATTATCTGTGCCCTCATCTTCCGCACATCCTCAGACTTCACTGCGGGTCTCTCAGATGCTATCCAGCATCAACAACTGGTTGCAAGCAGCCACATCAAAGTTATCTGTCTTATCCAGTGCAGTCGCAACACAGGTAGCCCCAGCACAGCTTCAGGTACCTCCATCAGTGGAGGATTCATTGAAGGAGCTTCTGGACAACCAGAAGAAGCTCCTGGACAACCAAAAGAAAATCATGGAGACATTAGATACTCATGGGAAGGTGATCAAGGAGCTGGGCAAGCAGGTCAAAAAGATGAAGAAGACTTAAGCTTCAAAAGAGTCTGTGGAGCTGCTGAAGAAGGAGGTAGAGAAGTTCACTTCTACCGGAGATATTCCACTGGACCTGCTTATGAAGGAGACTGCCCCTGTAGCACAGACAGCACACGCATCAGAGCAGGAGGCTGACAGAGAGCCGGTGAGAGGATTTGTGGTGCCCCAGTCAGAGGACCTGGAGATACAGTTGGAGGACCCGGAGGGAGTTGATGATCCGATGCAGTCTGAGGTCCCCACTAGTGAGCCTGACCCCATGCAGACAGAGACCACATAGGGAGTTTTCTTCACTCTTTATCCCTTCCCTAATCTTATTTTTGCTTTTAGCATTGAGGATAATGCTATCTTTTATTTGGGGGTGGTCTTATTTTGATTTGATGACTGGCATGTAATAATTATGATACTATTTTCCTTTATTTTTACTTATCGTTATTTTCACTTTCGTTATTTTTCACTTTTGGTATGTATATAACTTTACCATTCCATGTATATATTCATCTCCATTTTGTATATATCTGGTTCACTCCATTATTATACATATTCATTTTACTTTCCGTAGTTTACTTTATAACTTCTTTTGTATTTTTCCTTAATAGCTTAGCTTCTTATTTCCTTTAGTAGCTTTTTTTGAGTATTTAGCTTCTTTTCACATTTTTGCATGATCAATAAGTCTTTGGTTTTCTTAATGCCACAGTTCTTGTCAAAGGTAGATATTGTGTGAATCGGGTGGCTCTTCCCAATGATGGATGGCATGACAACCTTCTTAAGGAATTGAGTCTGTTTTTCTTTTTGCTCTGATATGTAGTAGTAATGAATAAAATTATCTCAAGTAGGCTTCACTTGGAACTAACACATTTACCTTCGACCTCATGGTTAAAAACAAGTTGATTGACAAAGAATAGCTCTAGTTGTGACCTTTAAACTCTTGAGTTGACTAAAACTATCATCAAGTGGTTTCTTTGAGCCATCAGTGATCTTCAATCTTAGCTAGGGTTGTTGTGGGCCCTCGACTCTATTCTCTTTAACAATCCATTAGCTTGAGAGAGAGGTGAGGTATTTAATTGCAAGTCTAAGTCCCGTGCCAGTAAGTCTAGAACTTGCCCTGAATGTTTGTCTAGGCAAAATTCTAAGTGTAGCTCGACTTGAGAAGTGATTGTAGGCTCTCCTTGGTCCCATTTGAACTGTGAAAGCTTTCGTAGCCTACCAATATGATATCCTTAGTCAACCCCTTTGAGCCTAAGCCTTTTTCATTCAATAGCCACATTACAAGCCTTCATCCGTTTTATAATGACCCTCACTTGGCACCCAATCTTTCCTTAGCATTCATGATGAGCAATTAGCAAAAATATAAGTTTGGGGGAGAGACGAGGAATTTCAAAGTGATGAAAGGTACAAAGAACAAAAAGAATTGATGAAAAGGAAAGGCAAAGAAAAGGATGAAGAGTTAAAAAGAAATATGTCAAAAAGAAAGAAAAGGTTGAAGGGATTCAAAGAAAACAATGTTGAAAGGCATGGAATGATGAGAAAAGGAGAAAAATGATTGTCATAAACAAGAAAGAGTGACAATGTGTCTCTCTAGTTTCACTGAGGAAGAAGAAAATGACTCAAAGAGTCAAGAAAGTATGAACCGAAATGAGAAAATGGAGTGATTAAGGAAAGATGAAATAATCATAGTTCATTATGTCCTACCTTGATCCAAAAAGCCTTCATTACACCCCGCTAAAGCCCTATGTGATTTCAAGTTGAGTGAGCTTACATTAGTGGTGATTTACATAAAGGACAAGTTTATGGTACTTAGAGCCGGACTTGTGGCATTCTTTTGAGAGTGATAAGCGCACTTCTTTACAATCCTTGTTTTGAGTGTCACATTCTATAAAGTGAGATTTGCCCATGGAGAGTAGAGGAGGAGGAGTTTGGGATCCACAATGACCTACGTGAGAGAGCGAGCTTCCTTGATTAATTGAGTCAACTCTTGATCCTTTTGTGTCACATTAGAACTATGGAACTCAAAAAGTCATAGCATGATGTTGTTGATAATGCATTTGTGTTGAGGGTAATTGTTAGTCCCAATTGATGCTTGATGAAGTCACCTTAGGACAGCTGAAATTTTCATTTATTTTTCTTGTGGATGTGGGAATTACCTTGTTTGCTTGAGGACAAGCAAAAGCTTAAGTTTGGGGGAGTTGATAAGTAGGGATTTTAGCTTATTATTTGCTCTCTTTCACTTAGGTTTTGGGCCAAAAATGCGTGAAGGTATTCCCGAAAACTGACTTAATGTGCTTGCTTGCAGGGTTTTATTCGAAATGAGCTAAAGAAGCCATAACCAACTCATAAAGGAGTCAAACTTGAACAAAAACCAAGTCTAGACCAATACTGTGGAATGCGGAACGCGATAGAAAAGGGCGGCCACGAAATTACCATCGCTGAGGCGGACATTATTCCGTGGACCGGGAAATAGAGATTCGGAGAGGTTTTGAGCACTAAAATTGAGCGCTGAGAGCGGCAGAAAGACGCGACGGTGAAGTGACTGGCGCGGCCGCAGTTGGAATTTAGCGGACAGCGTTTATCGAGGTTCAGAGACTTTGAAAGATGGACATAAATGAAGAAGGCGGTCCGCGTCCAAATTACGCAGCCGAGAAGGAATCTCACGCGGACGCAGTGAACATTACGCGGTTCGCGAAATGAAGATCTACCCAGGCCTAGATATGAAGAAACGCGGACCGCGCTCACTATTACGCGGCCGCGAAAGCCCAAGCGCGGACGAGGTTAGAATTATGCGTCCGCAAAACCTCTGCAGGGGCATTTTTGTCCGGAATTTTCAGCCTAGTATAAATAGATCCTTTTATCAATTTTAGGTTAAGTTTTATTTAGTAGAGCACGTGAACGACTAGTTTTTCTCTTTTTGGGCAATTTTAGAGTAGGTTTACCTTCAAACTTTAGATTTTTATCTTGTACTTTAATATTATGGCTTATATTTTATCTTTATCTTTGATTTATGTTGTTATTATGAGTAGCTAGACCCCATAGCTAGGGTTGTGACCCAACCCTAGTGTGGGGATTTAATAGGTCTTGAATTTTAGGGCTTAATTATTTATGGGTTAGTGATATTTAGCCTAATTTATGCTAAAATTATAGAATTAGTGATTGCAAACACTAACTCATGCCTTTATGACTTAGGCTCTTCTTGAGAAAGAGGGATTAAGTCTAGGAAAATTAGGTTAACAAGGAATTGGGGTGAACTCAAGAGATTGATAGCTCCAATTAAAGGGTTAAACCTAGAGATAGTAATACCCGACTTGAGCAAATTTTACTTGTATTGTATGAACACCCATTTGGGCTTGAGAAAGTGAAATCGGGCAAAGTCACTCAAACTACCGAGAGGTATAGAGTGAGCACTTATGTGTGATGGTTATATCACGACCTCAATTATAACAAGCTTGTCCTAGATTCTTCATACCCATTAGATACTCACCTAGGCGGAAGTCACTTCCCTAGTGCCTTTTAACACTTGAAAACTTTCACCAAAAATATTGTACTTGGCTTACACTTAGCATACAATAGTATAAAATTAGAATAGAATCAATCGCAACAATGTTTGAAAGTGCAATTAGGAACAACACGCACATCTAGATTAGTTAGATATCCAACTCCAAGCCAAATTAACTCCCTGTGGAAATCGATCCCGACCTCATTGGGTAAAACTGCATCGACCATCCTCGCTACTCTATAGTGGTGTAGGTTTGGCATCGATCAATCATCTATACAAAAGTCAAACTCCGGTCAAATCTTTCAACTTAAGCCTCCAAATTTGGGATTAAGTGTCCTAATTCACTTCGAAACTTACCGAAACCAAACCAACTACTCCGACAAATTACATAACCACAATATAATATAGAGGAGGCAATACATAGGGGAACAAGGCTAAAATATTTAAAACAACCGGCTGAATTGTTACAGTTATAAAAATAAAAATATTTACAAGAAAAATAAAATTTGTAAAGATAAAAGTAAAAGCCTAATCTAAAAAAATAGCTAATTTTATGTCCCCGGCAACGGGACCAAAAACTTGTTGCGACCAAACGAACACGCAAGTATACGCGGTCGTCAAGTAATAAAGTGACTAAAAGTCGGATGTCGAACCCACAAGGACTTGTGATTAACAATTAACTAAATTAGACTATCTTGTTTTATCTAAACAAGAATTAAATATAGAAGTATTTGATTCTAAACTAAATTGAACTCTGAACGAAAGAAGAGCAGATTTTTATATTATCAATAATATGAAAACGATCTAGGGTTATGAGATATCTAACAATCCTATTGTATTCTTCAATTGTATTGACCAATTAATTTATCTGATTTATTGGTTGATGGGTTAATATTTCTCATAAGAATCTGTCGATCTCTTACTCTCCTATTCAAGCTAACCTAACGCCTATATGTCTATAAAGTTAGAATCAACAAGAATGCCTTCACAATTGCCATATAATAATCAAACAAGACAGTTAGCATGTCTATCCTAACCGCGAATCTATTTCGCGATGCACAGGTTCAAAAACATGCTCTACTCAATCCTTTGTGCAATCAAGAATTCCCACGTTCGAGTTCAATTCTAGATTCGTAAATAGTATTAAATTGGTGATTAAGCAATCAAATAATTAAGCGCAAGATTGAATAAATGAACCAATATGATAAATCAAAAAATCAAAATCAATATTCAAACCACAATAGTCATGAAAGAACCACAATCATAGTACGTGAAGTTTAGCTCCACATACACATAGTAGCCATACAAAAAATCATACCAAGAAATATAAAAAATTACTAAGTATCATAGAAGAAAAGATGAAATCCGACTTCCACGACGGCTCTGTGCTCTTTCTTAGTTAAAAAATTTCTAAAAATTATGTTTAATAACTATTTATAGATATAAGAAAAAGGCCTATGCGAAATAATCAAATTAAAAACTTTTTTAAAAAAAAAAATAAGCTCGAAACCCGGACTGGCGCGACGGACCTCGCTTAGGGCTGCCCGACGCGAGGCTAAACGCGCCGAAAATCTCCCGCGTCGCCTAACCAACTCGTTGCTTTCCAAATTCAATTCGTTGTTGGCTGCCTGACTTTGTTTCTTTTGCCTCTTTGGTTTCTTTAATTTCCTCTCATGTAATGCCTTTACAAATCTTTCTTTATTTTATCTTCTTTTGTCTTTTTATGTCATTAATCATCACTCAATCATTCTTTCTTCTCTCAAATCCTTTTCAAAGTACATACGCATAAATAAACTTAATTAAACATAAATATAGTATACGTTATTATTAAAGTATCAAAATATAAGATATGTAATACATTAAAAATATATAATTTTATCTAAATATTAAGCGTGACACGTGCAACCGAATACAGATAGAAAGTAAATCAAGTAATAACCTGTATCGGGAACAACAATTGCAGTTGTCATCGAATAGATCCCAAAGGGAGCATGATCAACGTGAGCAGATTGAATGTTTGCCATCGGATATCATTCATTGAAGAATATTCCCTGACATTAAATGGGCAGCCATTGCAGAGAATATTTGTATTCATGGTCTGCGGTTACATATTCATCAATGACCCATTTATTGTCATTTAAGAAAGGTTTGATTATAGGATCTTGTTTCCCTATATACAACTATAAATAATAGGTTGAACAACCATTATAACACGGGGCAAAACTTATGCTATATTTCATTTTCAAGCTTAATTAGATAACTTCATTTGCTCTTTTATATTGTTCTTATTTCTATCCTCGGAGGCATCGCTCTCGGAGCCAAGCTAGTTATTTCCTTCGATTATAAGTCTTATTTTTATATCTTGTTTATTTATCATTTTTGGATCAAATCAATTCGATTGTCTATAAACCACATAACAAATTCAACCGTATTATTTTACGGGTAAACATTAATCTTTGGATTGTCTTTAGTTCTCTTCTCTATATTCTCTTTATAGTTGCTTTTACTTTTTGGGTTTGTTTCCACTTTCGTGCTGGTATCAGTAAGTCTTCAATACTAAATAGAAGCAAGTTCTACAGTTGATATTAATACTCCTTTTATTACCATCTTTGCAACTCGCATATGGTCTAATTCCTCCTGCAATTTCTGAAACATCACATTTATCACGTGGTGTCTAAGAAATATTTGAGTCAAAATTGAAACTAGAGCCAGTCGATCAGACACAAATTTCAAGATATCTTCCTAAGTATATGTCTGTTATCGACCAATCAGACACAAATTTCAAGATATCTTCCTAAGTATATGTCTGCTATCGAATTAACACATGGTAATCTAAGTCCAACAATTTGTTCCCAACATCAAATCAAAGAGAACAAAAAAGACAAAGATAACTTAGAATTTGTTACAGTCAACACTACCTTATTCCTCCTAATACCGAACTTTGACACAACTTTAGATCCAAATACACTCAATAATGACAATAAAATTAACAGCCGTCTATAAGAATCCAGATAACTGTTACTTGCTAGGAAAAACAAAATAACTCTCTATCCGGATACACTCTCCTTTTTTTGTTTCCTAAAACAAAGATACATATCTATATTTGGAAATAGTACAATTCTAAACTTTTTCATATTGCTCTTGATGGCATTCTTGTGTGATAGGAATATTTTATTAAGACCTAAAGGTAATTTCTAAGAAGTAGTAGTTAGACCGACTATGTTGTAGGGTGTAGAGTGGTGGTCAGTCAAGAACTCTCATGTCCAGAAAATACAAGTAGTCGAAATGAGGATGTTGAGATTAATGTATGGGTATACCAGGTTAGAAAAAATTAGGAATGAAATTATTTGGGACAATGTGGGAGTGGCCTCAGTGGAGAAAGATGTGAGAGGCGAGGCTAAGATATTCGGGACAATGTGGGAGTGGCCTCAGTAGAGAAAGATGTGAGAGGCGAGGCTAAGATAGTTCGGGCGTGTTAAAAGGAGAAGCAGTGATGCCCTAGTCAAGAGGTGTGAGAGATTGACCTTCGGGGGTAAAAAAAAGGGTAGAGGTAGGCCAAAGAATCTTGGGAAGAGGTGATCACGCGGGACTTGACGCGTCTTGAGCTAACCGAGTACATGTCCCTTGATAGGCAAGGGCGGCCCAACCTCATCGGAGGCCTAAAGCAAAACCTTAATAAGAGGCCTCAATGAACATCGTTTTTAAAAAAATTAGACTAGTGAGGATGTATAATTAAAAAAATGAGAACTTAGTTTTATAAAATACAGAATCTAGAAAACATAAGTGACTCCTTTTTTTTAGTAAGTCCATTTCTATATTTGGTAACAATTCAACTTTAGATTTTTTTTTTTTACCATTAATGAGATGATTTCTAGCCCAAAAACTTCTATGATTTATTTAAGATTACAAGTTTCAAAAGTTTTCCTTTATTTCATAAAATCCATGTCAAGTCAAACACTTTTATATAAATTGGGACGGAGAGAGTATAATTTATGTAAGAAAAATAAATAATAAGTTAGATTATTAGATATAGTTACGTGACCAACTAATGAATAGAGAAATATAATTAAGTAAAAAAGTAAAATAAGATTGACAGAAAACTATTTTAGTTATATTAATTAGAGGAAGAAATCGAGTTATTAAAAATTAATATGACAATAAAGAAATAAGTTTATCAATAATAAAAGATAATTATATAAATGATATACTACTATATATAGAGAATACTAGTAATTTTGGGCCCTTAAATTTTTGGGGCCTAAAGCAAGTGCTTGTTGATAGGAGAGTGTGGATGTTGAGAATTATGGTAGAAGATTAGTAGATAGTCGAGTATTTTCCTATGTCTTCCTTAGTTCAGTAGTATTATTAGTGTTAGTAAGGTATCATTTTTATCCTTAGATTGATACTACATATCTTGTATTGTTTGTACTTGCTATCAATAATTCTTTCATCTTTTCTTTTGTTATTTTGGTTTTAGTTTTCTAAATATCATGTAGTGTTATTACTTCTTATTAGTGTTTTTTCTATATTTTCTTTAGTTGAGGGTCTATCGGAAATAGTTTCTCTGTCATTCCAATATAAGGGTAAAGTTATATACATCCTACTTATGAGAATACATTGGGTTGTTGTTGTTGCCATCTTCTTGATGACATTATTTTATAGCCACATAAATATCATGACATAATTAAGATAACAAGTTTAAAATCCTTACTTCTGTTTCAAACTCATTACCCAATCAAACATAATCCCATAAAATAGGATGGAGGAAAAAAAAAAAGCAAGGTCCCTTCCAAGTTTATTTTTCGGACAAGTATAACATCAACTTCGAAATATATCACCTCAAAATACTATACTGTTGCTCTATACGTTTGGCGGCATATATGCATTTTGGTACTACTTCCATTTCAGTTTATGTGAATCTAATTCATTTTTGGTTCGTTCCAAAAAGAATGACCTTTTTCTAAATTTGAAAATAATTTTGCTTAAAATTATAATTATACCCTTAATGAGAAACTTTTATAATCACACAAATACTCTGGGTCCCTTTTTGAATTGTTTAGGACCAAATATTCTAAAAGTTTTTATTTTTTCTTAAATCCCGTGCTCACTCAAATAGTTTCACATAAATTGGAACGGAGGGAGTATTATTTTAGCACGTTATAACATATAACAAGTCTACGTTTTCAATCGTTAATCTTATCTTTTGTTAACATTGATTATAGTAATTCTTTAGATGACTTAATAGTGAAAATTCTTTTAAATTGTCTGGTATAAAATTAAACTCGTCTTAGTAAACAACCACAGCACATATATTTACATGATCAACTAAACGAATAAAATAAAAAGTTGAACAAGAGAATATATTCCCAATTTACACTTATTAATGATTATTTTAAAAAAAAAAAAAGCAAAAATTGGTCTATAGCTGTTCATTTATTTCTATCTCTTATACGCTCTGAAATTTTAATAAACTAAACAAAATTCAATCATATATCTGCCTTTGGCTTTGAATTTATAAACAGTATACAAAGCCAATTAAACAGAAAAAAATAAAAGATTAAGAGATTAAGATAAATGGTATAATGACTAAGAATACAAAGCTTTTGGGAGAAAACAGGGGAATGAAATTCCCACGTTGGAATATCTACAAAATCTCCCAAAATCATCATCATCTGTGTAATACGTCAGAATCAGCACCAGAATTGTAGCCACTCTGGGTTTCTCCAGGAGTCGCCGTTGACGGAGTAGAGGAACCTCTGCTTCCATTCTTCTTGGTAATTAATTCAGTAGCTGATTTTACTAAGGATTTCAAAATCTTGATCTTGATTTGTCCCCTTCTTGGAGGAACTTTCTGATTCTTTTTTGACTTGGCCATGGATTTTCCCATGTGCAGTTCCATTTTTATACTGACATAAGCTATATAATTTTTTTAAAAAAGAAACAGAGTTTATGTAAAGAACAGAGTGAAACAGAGCTAGGAGTTTGAGACAAAAGGGCAAAGGGGAGAGTAGTTGATATTTGAACAAGTGAGTCGAGAATATAGTAATTTTAAAGGGGAGGAAGCCACCTTTATATATTAGTTTGAACTAGCCCAAACCGGATGATAAGTATATTATTGACAGAGGCCAACTTTATTTTCGACTTGAACTCCATTCTACATTACAGAATTTTTTAATTTTCTTTTTACCTATATTCACACCAGACCATATTAATTTATGATGATTAAGCGCTAAATTGAAGTAAAAGCGCTTATTACTTCATTCTCAGCCGAAACAAAATCGTTAATGGATTTCCTTCTTCTATCTAAGCGATAGAATTATAAATTATTCAAAGTATCTGTGTTGACGAGAAATAGCAGGTAGAAAGAAGCAAGTAGTCGGGACATCATTGCTAATAAAAATAATAGAAATAAGGTTAGAATATATACTAATTTGTTATAGTTAACACTAAAAGTGTATAAAAAAAATTTGTCATACATTTACTCCGAGGTGGAGGTAGAATATTATAATCGGGTTCATCTAATACTAGTATTTTTTATGCGTAACATAAATTTATGAGTACAAATTTATTAAAATTACAACAAATAGTATATATGAACCCATAATTTTTAATATAGGGGTCATTTGGTTACCGGAATAAGCATACTAATTCCAGAATAGAATATGAGATTATATTTGTCCCATATTTGATAATGGGTATTAGCTAATGGTGAGATAACTTTTATACTAAAATGATGGGAGCTAATCTCATGAAATATTCTAGCGCATAAGATGTCCTTGTCTAACCAAATGACCCATAAATATATAATGAGACTAATGTTGAAAGTTCTCAAGAATGAATCCTTAAAGCTTAAATCTTAAATTTGTCAATGTATTTACTAACTAATTTAATATAAGCTTCATTTTATGCATATTGTCCGCATCACTAATTTAAAGTCCTAGATCCACTTGAGTCCGACAAAGCGAATTCCAAATTCCCAAGTCTCATTCGAATCGCCAATTGATAAGCCTAGACTCGCGTAAATTCATAGTTTGGCAAATCAGAAATGGTCAAGTGGACCAGTGTACTGTTGTCAAGTATGACATAAAACTGATATGTGGTCTTTTAATTTATTTTGTGTAACGACCGACCGGTCGTTTTGACGTACTTGAGCCTTGTTTTCTCTCATTTGATGTTTTTAGTATGCTTGTTCATTATTTTGGGACTTACGGAGATGGTTGATTTGATTTTGGGGAGGTTTTTAAGTGAATTAAAATACTTAGTAATTCTTTTGTTGGAAGCTTAAATTGTAAAAGTTGACCAAGGTTTGACTTTTATGTAAACGACCTCAGATTGATGATTTGATGGTTCCAATAAGCTCATTTGGTAATTTGGAACTTGAGCATACATTCGGATTAGGATTTGGAGGTTCCTAGGATGTTTTGGCTCTAATTGTCGAAAGTTGGAAATTTGAAGTTTTGAAGAATTCTTAAGTTTGACCAGGAATTGACTTTGATGATATCGAGTTCGGATTATTGTTCCAGAAGTTGGAATTGATTCGTTTTGTCATTTGAGGCTTGCGTGCAAAGTTTGTTGTAATCCGGATTAGCTAGGTTTGAATCGGACGCTTGGCTTGAAGTTGAAAGTTCTTGAACTTAAGAGAAGTTCAACTTGGGTTTTGGCCTTTGATTAGTCGATGTAATGTTATCGTATGTGTTTGGAGGCTTTGGTTAAATTCGGATAATAATTATGGACTTATAGGTATGATTGGACAGGGTCTCATGTGGCTTGGGTGAGTTTCGGACTACCCGCAGCATTGTTGAAATTTCATAATTTTATAGGCGTCTAGTGTGCTTCGCGATCGCGGAGAAGTATTTTGGGGCAGGTTGGTTTTTCTCTTCGCGTTCGTGTCACGACCTAAATCCCACCAAAGGGATCGTGATGGCACCTAACCTTAAGAATAGGTAAGCCAATCACATTAGCAATATTAAATCATCAAAATATGATATAACATGTCTGAGTTAACATAAAACAACGAAAATAGTGATAAACATAAGCCAAATGACAATACACAATACAACTCCCCAAAATCAGGTAGTACATCTATGAGCTCTAAATTGGATAGATAAAGAAATCTCAAATACAATATTGTTCGTATGTGAAAAATAATAGTATCAAAATAGAGGAAGGAATTCCAAGGGACTGCGAAGGTCATGTAGCACTACCTTGAATCCTCTCGAACAGCGTATGCACTCACTCTCGAAGTCCACTACCTTCAACACTTAGATCTGCACCAATGTACAGAAGTATAGTATAAGTACGGGACAACGTGTACTTAGTAAGTACCAAGACTAATCTCGGTGAAGTAGTGACGAGGTTCAAGTCATGTAATACTATATATATATATATATATATATATATATATATATATATATATATATATATATATATATATATATATATATATATAACAACTTGTAACAAGAATATGTAGCAGATTACAATACCATTAATCTCGTTAAAACATTTGATATTAACTCGACGTAGGAAACATTTATTTTTTACAATCAACTCTTCAAATAATAACAGAGGCATAGGAGAGCATGTTAAGAACATCGTGAAAATAGATAGAAATGTATGACCAAGCACAAAGGGTGCATGTACATAATCAAGAATATCACCCTCATGCCGTCACATGAACGTCAACAGTGAAATACCACCCTTATTTCGCCACATGTGCATAATCAAGAATGCCACCCTTATTCCGTCACATGTGCATAATCAGGAATGCTACCTTATTGCACCACATGTGCCTACCCAAGAATGCCATCTTTATTTCTCCACATGTGCATAACAATAATCACAATCACATGACAAAGATCACGACCATAATATCAATCATAATCGCACGGCAAAGACCTCGTGCCACAGTATCATCACAATCGCATGACAAAACCTTGTGCCAACACCAAATCAATCCGCCCAATATGTCAACATGTGCCATAATCATAGCAGTGCAATATGCCCAATTATCATTAAAAGATATATGCTCATAATTTGCCGACAAGGTGGACAAAGATATGATAATAATAAAAATACGGATAAGTATTCAACAGTGTTCAACATATAAATCATGACTACGGCTAAATCAATTGTAGCAATCGAGATCATGTAGTCGCAAATTGCTTAAGCGTGTTTCATATAAAGCATATCATCAAAATAAGGCATTTTAGAAGCCTGGGATATTTTTCGGTTATAAACCACACACAGCACCCGTGTACATGCTCGTCCCCTCGCGTACATGTTGCTCTACACAGAACACAATTAGGCAAATAAGGCCAAATCCTAAAGGGTATTTTCTCACACAAGGTTAGACAAAATACTTAACTCAATAAGCCCAAATCAATCCTCTAAAATATCCTTTTGTTTCTATAAATCACCTCCGTCCGGCGCAAATCTAGCCAAAAACAACTCAATAATATCAAACAATGTTACAGGAATCAATTCCAAATAATAAAGTTTCAATCTTTACCCAATTCTCAAAAAGTCAACAAAAGTTAAGCCCGAGCCTACACGGTCAAAATTCAAGTCAAGGAATAGATCTCGACTACCCATAACTCTACGAGTCCAAATATGTGATTAGATTCTAAAACTAGGTCCAAAATAACTTTCAAATTCTCAATTTTCATTTTTAAAACATGATCAAAATCCCCAAAATTCTTTTCAATTTCTTTAATCTAGGTGTAATAATCCATGAAAAATAAGATAAAATATAAAAATCAAGTGAAAATCATTTATCCTGCCTTATGTGAAAATCCTCTTCAAAAATTGCCTATTTCCAAGTCTATGGCTCAAAATATGAGAGAATAGGTCCTAATCCTAAAATTCTTTCAATGTAGCCAGCTACAGAAGTCGTATATGCGATCAGGGGTTCGCAATTGCGAGCCCCGCAAATAAGAGAAAAGGCTAGCAAATGCGATTTGGATCCCACAGCTTCAGTCATCGCAATTGCGACCAGGAAGCTCGCAAATACGATTAAGTGTTGCAAATGCGGACTCCCTTTTGCAATTGTGGATGTCCCAAATGTTGGCCTTCTCATGCATCCTTCACAAAAGCGATCTGGACTCCGCAAATGCGAACCTTTTCAATTGCAAGCAGACCACAATAATTGCAGGTCTGCAACACCAGCAAAAATTGAACATTCCTAATACCAATTCGAAACTCATCTGATCCCCTCGGGACCTACATCAAACACCCACACACGTATATAGACCTCATACGAACTCGCTCGCAAGATAAAAACGTCACACTAACATCCATAACCGCAAATCAAATACCAAAATGCATCATACAAGTCGCTAAGTTTAAGAACTTCAATATTCACAACCAAGCATCTAATTCCTACCAAACCAACTTGGAATGAGACCAAACTTTGCTCACAAGTTTCAAACCATGGACCTATTTCAAGTACCGGAACAATAATCCGAACCCGATAGCCTGAAAGTCAACTCATGGTGAAACTTATGAAATTTCTAAACCTTCAAATTGTCAACTTTCGGCAAATAGAGATAAATCATCCTAGGAACCTCCAAATTTAAATCCGTACATACTTCTAAGTCCAAAATTATCACACAAACCTATAGGACCATCAAAATATGAATCTGAAGTTATTTACACAAAAGTCAAAGCTTGGTTGACTCATATAACTTAAGCTCCAAACGCTGAAACTAAGTTTCCAATTTACTCCAAAATCTTTCCAAAACCAAACCTACTATTCCTGCAAGTTACAGAACAACAACCAAACATATGAAAAGAATCAAATGGGAAAATGGGGTTCAAATACACAAAATAACCGGATAGTTTTTTGCAGTTCACGAGCTGGAGGTCGTGTTCGCATTGGGTTGTGGCTTTTGGCCTTCGCATTTGCACCATAGGAGTCATGTTCGCATAGGAGGGAGGGAGGCTGGAAGTTGGCTAGAGCTTGGCCTTCGCAATCGCGGGAAGGGGTCCGCGTTCACTTAGGCCACTTGCATATATGCATCACATTCGTAGTGGTAGGGCCACATTAGCGGAGGACTATTTCTTGGCTATTATATTTTGGGCTTTGCGAACACGATGCAGCGACCGCGTTCGCAAAAGGATAGTGCTGGACAGACTATATGAAGTTTTAATTTCAAAATTTTAGCCAATTCTCTCATATTTTTAACCCTAAACTTGGATATGAGCAATTCTTGAAGGAGACTTTCGTACAAGACTTTGGGGGAAAGTAATTTTTTACATATTAATAGTAATATTTCAAGAATCTACATGGATTATTAATACCTAAGACATGGAATTTTGAAAGAAATTTGGGAGTTTTTCCTACAACTTAAGAGAATGAAAATTGAGAATTTGAAGGTCGATTTGGACTTGATTTTGGAATCTAATCACATAGTTGGACTCGTAAGAATTATGGGTAGTTGAGATCTACCCCTTGACTCAGAATTTGACCATGTAGGCCCGCGTTGAATCTTTTTGACTTTTCATAAATTGAGTAAAGATTGACGCTTTATTGTTTGGAATTGATTCCTATAACTTTGTTTGACGTTATTGAGTTTTTTTTGATAGATTCGAGCCGTTTGGAAGCCGGTTTGCGAGGGAAGGCATTCTTGGGGTATTAATTTGACTTGTTCGAGATAAGTATCTTGCCTAACTTTGGCTTGAGGGACTAGTTGCTTGAATTGTTGATGTTGGTTACATGCTTGGGGGTGGCGTACATGCAAGGAGTCGAGCCCATATGTTGCACTAGATTCATGCATATTCGGGGTAGTCTTTAGGCTATATAATGCCTTGTTTTGAATATTTGTAATTCCTGCTATCATGCTTTATATGTCGTACAACTACGTGACTTCGTGAATTATGATGAAGATCATGTGTATGTATACTTTTTCCTGTTAATGATGCTCGTTGTTGTATGTACCCGCCCAATTTGAGTCGTAGTTGTACACTTCTCACATGCATACACATTTTTGTACGAGTTTAATTACATCATCCTTTATAAGAATTTTTATACGGCAAATGTCCAAATATACCCCTGTATTTTCGAAAATGGTCTAAGAATACCCCTCGCTATACTATTGGGTTATCTATACCCCTGCAGTCATACTTTGGGTTCGAGTATACCCCCTCATTTAAACGGAGGGACACGTGTCATCGTCCTGTTGGCCAATTCTAAATATCTCCTAATTAATTAAAAAGACTCATTACCCATACCCGAAAATTAATTTTCTAAAGCAATTTTTTTTTGTTGTAAAAACTAAAAAAACTGAATTATTTTTTACTAAAAACTGAAAAAAAAAATGAAAATATTTTGTTCCAGTTTTTACAAAAAAACTGCTTTAAAAAAAACTGAAAAATATTTTTTAAAACAATATTTTTGTAAAAACTGAAAAGTAATTTTCTAAAGCAATTAAAAACTGAAATTATTTTAATTAAAACTGAAAAAAAATTATATATATTTGTTTTTTCAGTTTTTACAAAAAACATTGCTTTAGAAAATTGCTTTTCAATTTTTGTTTTTAGTTTTTACAAAAAAAATTGCTTTAGAAATTATTTTTCAGTTTAATTTTAAAGGAATATTTTTCTAAAAACTGGAAAAAAATATTTTCAATCTTTTCAGTTTTTAGTAAAAAAAAAAACATTCAATTTTTTCTAGTTTTTACAAAAATATTGCTTTAGAAAATTGCTTTTCAGTTTTTTTTTCAGTTTTTACAAAAATATTATTTTAGAAAATATTTTTCAGTTTTTTTCAAAGCAACTTTTTTGTAAAAAACTGGGAAAAAAATATTTTTGTTATTATTTTCAGTTTTTAGTTTTTAAAAAAAAATCAGTTTTTCCACTTTTTACAAAAAACAAATTGCTTTAGAAAATTAATTTTCGGGTATGGGTAATGAGTCTTTTTAATTAATTATGAGATATTTATAATTGGCCAACATGACAATGACACGCGTCCCTCCATTTAAATGGGGGGTATATTTGAACCCAAAGTATGACTGCAGGGGTATAGATAACTCAATAGTATAACCGAGAGGTATTTTTAGATTATTTTCGAAAGTACACGGGTATATTTGAACCTTTGCCGATTTTCATATCATAAAAATACTTGAAAAATCATACTGATAAATGCTCATGGTAAATGAAATTATTAATAACATAAAAAAGTATATTACTTATTGTAACATATTAAATTACATTAACAATGTCACATTTTAACACTGATAACATATATAAGCTAAATGCTTTCCATATATTGAAAAAACTAGTTTTTTTTTTCTTTTTTAATCTAGTACACACCGCTATGAGTCTATGACAGATGGATAATCAGGGGTGGAGGTAGAATATCGACGCCGGGCTTAGCTGAAGCTTGTACTTTCGACGTAAAATATAAATTTATGTATAAAAGCTCACTAAAATCGCAATAAATAGTAGGTTTGAACCCATAATTCTAAAAATACAATGGTTCAATACTAACTTTTTTAAAAATTAAACCCATAGAATTTAAATTTGAAATTTGACTCCGTGATAATATTAGTCATAATAACGTAAAAAAGAAGGTATTTTACAGTAATGCAATTGAACGCACAATTTCGTGTAATTGGCTTTAGGTTAAGTCGATAGTACAAAAATTATGTACGCTGTAATCTTATGTTAAAGTTAAGCTCATAAATGAATTTCGAACATGTTTTCAAATGAAAGCACGGAGATACAGTTTCTAGCTATGAGTAGACGTGCAACCATTGACAATAGCTAGGGTGTTTATGGTTCGATTTGGATCGATTTTTCCCTAAAAAAAAATCAAATCAAGTAAGTCGGTTCTTCAAATATTGAAACCAAATCAAATCAATTAAGTCGGTTTTTTATCGATTCATTTTTGATCGGTTTTTCGGTTTTTTTGATTATTTATCGGTTTTTTTTCTTAAATATGAGACATACACTACCAAACACATATTTTGGAGACTACATTTTCAACGTAACACTATCAAACCAATTGCTCTTTGAGAAATATATCATTTATTAATTTAAGTACTCAATTAAAAAACGATAATTTTTAGCATGAAATAAATTCTTGTATTTGGCAAAAGAAAACTATCAATCATACTAGAATGTAAAGGCAAAGAATTAGATTATTATAATAGCAAAAACTAGACTAAAAATATAAACGACAAATATGTACCATAAATTTTTAAAAACTTTATATAAAAATATACATATATACATGTGTAATAATAAATTGAAATAGCTACTTCTATAGTCAGTTTGGTTTGGATTTTTTCGGTTATTTTTTGATTAATACCAAAATCAAACCAAATTTGATCGATATTTAAAATTCAAATTTAAAACCAAACCAAACCTAAAAAGTATCGATTTTTTTGGTCCGTTTGGTTCGGTTTTCACTTTGGATAGATTCGTTGGGTTTTTATAAACACTTAAATAGCAATGCTTTTACATGTGTGAAGCCGTGAAAGAAATCCACTGAAGCTTGTACCAAAAGTAGTGCTTTCTCCACTTTTGTTAATGTGTCTTATTTTGCTTTTGAATATGTCTTTAAGATAGATTTACATATATACTTATGCCTTTGTAAAAGAGAGTTGGAGCCGCTGCTCTTTCTTTTTGGTTTTTCTAATTTTTTATTGTTTAGTATTCTTGTTTGTAATATCATCAAAAAATATGTTGTCAATTATGTAATTATCATAGAATACTTAGTTCTTTATTGCTTTTATTTTTTGGTAGAGGTGTTTATCTCATTAAGATTTGTAAGGTAAGGCTTCGCCTCCCATATTTGTACTCTTTTTATCTTGAGGTTTTATTATTAATAAAAATAGCTACTAGATACACATATTGCTTACTGAAAAATAATTTTAAAAAATTTAAATAAAGTTTTAATTTCAACATTTTTATTTATTGTTTATGAAACTTTCTTATAAAAATGATATAATATGTTAATGATGAAAAGTTTCAAATGATGACAAGTTTCAAAAATATACTTTTGATAAATTATACATACTTTAACTTAAAGAGAGTGGAGTAACATTTTGTTGGTGAAATTACAAGTAATTACAGCTGAAAAATAAGATAAATAAAAATAAATAAATATTCTTCAGGCTGAAACGCAGATATTTCACTCTCTTTAAAAAGATTCGAGCCCACTGCGGTAGCATCTTCACCGGTCCAGCAGTAATACTCTTGACTAGTCCTCTTCAGAATACAATAGCCCGACAACATCATATGATTCGAAAAAACTCTGGACAAGTTGTTAAATTCAAAACTCCACCAAAATGAATAACTTCCTACCACGAAATAATATTCCTTTTTGCAAAGTATAAGTTGAATTGACTTAGATTTTCTCTTTCTTAAGCTCTCTTTTTCACTATGTCAACCACACTTTTCATGCATACTACAACATTTTCTCTTACACAACACAAGAAAGAAACACCACTATTTATAGGTATAGAACCTCTTCCATAAAATAAAAAATAAAGTAATGGGATAATAAAATTATAGAACATGATTGGTGATTACAATATTTAATCTTTAGTGGGTAGTACTTTCTTCGTTCCGATTTATTTGAATTTGTTTGATTGGCCATAGAGTTTAAGAAAAAATGAAGACTTTTAGAATTTGAGGTCCTAAACAAATTAAAAAGGAACCCAGAATATTTATGTGGTTATAAAAGATTCTCATTAAGGATAAAATTGTAAGTTTAAGCTAAATTATTTTCAAATTTAAAAAGGGGTCATTCTTTACCAAAAAAAAAATAGGTTTATATAAACTGGAACAGAAGTAGTAGATTATAATATTAGTACTTTCACGAGTTACACTAAAGTAATAATCACTTTCTTGTCAATTTATAATCACCACCTCATGAGAAATAAAGCACTTTAATATTAAAAATGCACCAACACCTAACACATTTCACAATTTTAACTTTATGCTTGGTCAAATCAAAAAGATAAAACGGAGGAAGTTAAAAAAAAAAAGTAAAAGAAAAGAAGAGATAAAGATTATTGATTTATTGCTACCAAAAGGAACTAAAAAGAATCTCCTAGTACAACAATATTGATGAGACACACTGCACATCATGTTTTAAGAAAAAAAACAAAAAACCATTTCAAGAAAAAGACAATCAACTGAAATCATACTACTAAGAAAAAAGCCAGAGTCCATAAATCTCTGTTTTGTCAGCCGAGAACTGACATTTTAGGGTACTATCCTTCAAGTGGGATGATGGGTATTGGACCAAAGCAACCTCCATTTCCTCTGTTTCTCTTTTCCAAATTCAATAGTTTCTTGAAAATCCGGACTTTAATCTTACCTCTTTTTGGTGGGATTCTTGTTTTTGGTATGTTCTTGTGGCTCAAACGCTGGATTTCCATGCCTATGAAGTTGGTGGATGATAAAATCTCTAACAACAGATATTCAGAGAGATAAATCTTGGAGTGGAGTGGATTAGTAGTTTTGATGAAATATTGGGGGGAAATTTGGAAAATATTGAAAGCTCTGTGTAGATTGAAGAAAGAGTGGGTGAATTTATTATGTTAATGTTTGAAGGGGTTGGGGTTTCCTAAAGTAAGCAATTACTTTGCTAAGCAAGTCTTTGCTTTTTCTACTTGTGTGCACGTGTGGGTAGACACTAGCTACTAGGCATGTGGGCTCGAATATTGATGAAGTTCATGTTTTATTGAATTTGCATGATCCCATTTTCAATCATCCACGTCCATTTTTCTTATATCGATCTGTCGACCGTCCGGACTTTCATCTTCTATAGTAGTGGAGGATTTTGACATAAACTTCTACTATCTGTTTATTTATCTCAAAAGAAAACCGAAAAAATATAAATAAAAGAAGGCGAGACCTTACCTTATTTATAGTATTATATTATAAGTGCTAAGTCGTTCGTTTTTTATTATTAAAAATAAATTTCATATTGGATAATTATGTAATTTCAGTTGTTTTTTTTAATATTTAAGACTTTTAAATCAAGTAAAAATTTAATTATTATCTAATATTTAGAAGTTCGAAATCAACTAATTAAGAACAAAATATATTAAGAAAAATGAAGAGAACATAAAAAGTAAAAAATAAGTTTCTTTTCAACCAATGACCAAAAATATTATAAATTTTTTATGTAAATTTTTGTGCCTATATCGTACAAGGGAACTCTTAGTGTGCAAAGATCAATTTTGATCCTTTATTTTTCTTTACATACGAAAATATTTTCTTCGTTGTTTAAATTATATTTTATTAAAATTTTCACAACTATAAGTATTTCATGTGTTAAATTTCTTAATATTTACATATTTAGGACTTTAAAGTCAGTTTTATTTACCGAATATGTATTATTTGAACCATGTCAGAAGTCTTAATTATAAAATTTAAAATCAATTAAAATTTTAATCATCTTTTACAAATTATTTCCTTAAGAAAATATTTAATTTATTTTGATATAAATTGCTCTTTTTTTAATAATTTGTTCTTCTTACATATAAATATATTTATTAATTGATGTAGCACACACGTGCAATGCACGTACATTAAAACTAGCGAAATATTGTTCGACATTTTTACCCTTTTAAAATAGAGTTTACATTGGATAATATAGTAATTTAATTATTTTTCTGATATTTAGCACTTTGAAGTCAACTAAAACTTTACTTATTAATTTTTTCTTTATTTTTACTACTACATAGGAAATTCTAATAACTAAGATATCAAAATCAATTAAAATTTATCGTATGCAAATCGAACAAATCATTTATACAGTTTTCTTTTTATTGTACTATAACGATCCGACTTGTTATTTTAAGAATTAATGCCTCGTTCAACGACTTAAGGTCCCAGACAACTTCATAATATGTATTATGACCCGCGGGTGTGGTCGAGTTTGATATTCGGAAGATTTAGAATTTAATTGAAAGAGAAATTCTCATTTTGAAGCTTAAATAGAAAGAGTTGACTTTTGAGCAAACGACCTCGGAATATAATTTTGATGATGTCAATGGCTTCGTATGGTGATTTCGGACTTAGGCGCGTGTTCGGATTTGGATTTGAAAGTCCGTAGGATAATTCGACGTATTTTGGCGAAAGTTGAAAAATAGACGATTTTCGAAAAGTTCGATCGAAGGTTGAATTTTTGATAACAAGGTCGGAATCCGATTCTGGAAATTTGAATAGGTGCGTTATGTCACTTATGACTTGTGTGCAAAATTTGAGGTCAATCAAACTTGATTCGATAGGTTTCGGCATCGAATGTTGAAGTTGAAAATTTCATAATAGACTAAAGTTTCAAGTGAGTTCGCACAAGATCTAATTTCAAACGAGTATATCTATCTTGATATGAAGAGTTATATGGTGTGTTATCTATTAAAATAAAGGTCTATGTGTCTAGTTTCCAACGCTTCAAACCGTTCGTCATTTAGACATTCCTACAAGAAGTTATGACCAAATTACCAAAGGTTGGAAAAATGCAATTCTGCGACCAATTATGCGATCACAAAACTGCTTCTGCGACCGCAAACTGGTCGCAGAATGGACCAGAAGAGCCCAGTTCTGGGCACCGATTTTGCGATCAGTTTTGCGGCCCGCATACCCATTCTACGGTCCATTATGCGACCGCATACCTACTTTCGGAGGGTTAATTTTTCTATTTTCATAACCCGGCCCCATTTTGATAAATAGGCTTTGGGGCTTATTTTGGGGTATTTTTCTGAGGGTTTTAGAGAGAGGTAAGAGCATTTTAGAGAAAGAAGGAGGGAACTTAATATTCTAATCATCCAATCTTCAAGAATCAAGCTAATCACAAGATCTTTATCAAAGAGGTAAGATTCAACCCCTAGTCTTCAATTTCGAGTTTGGGGTAAAAGATTGGTGATTGGGAGTATGATTCTTGGGTGTAATAGTATTATGTATATATGCGTGTACCAATAAGGTTTGTGGAAAGATTGTTGAGATCAAATATATAAAGATTGGGTTGTGGAATGAAGAAAATCTTGTAGAAGAACCTTGTAACCAAATTTGTACACCTAGTGTTTGATAAAATGCTCAAATGAGCTGAAACCATAAAAATCTTCCTAATTATGGTTCACTTTTGTTATGTTTATAAATAGATTGAAGTTGCTAGGATTTCCGGAATCTCGTAGTAATGTAAGGAAGGCTCAAGAAATATTGGAGCCGTCTGGAGGTCAATTCACGTGAGAAAACTATTTTGGAATATCGACCTAACTTAAAAAAGGTAAGTGTCTTGCTTAACCTCGAGTGGGGGAATTTTCCCTTAGGCATTGAGTCTTATGTGCAATTTGTATAATTAAAAACCATGTACGCGAGGTAACGAGTATGTACTTGGTTTATATGTGCAGATTTTATTGAGTTAAAGTCTTGAGCATATTGTGTAGTAAATTGGATAATTATTAGCATATATTTAATCATCTATTTGTTGTGATTAAATGATAATGATATTTGGCACGTGAATTATCCGTGCAGTTATGAAATAAAATGAGGGCACGAAGTGCCGGGGGAAATATGATGATTTAATTATGGGCACGAGGTGCCATGAAAATATAAAAAAAATATAATTGAAATCGGCTTACCTAGTCTTAGAGACTAGGTGCCATCACGACGTCTGTGGTAGGATTTTTGGATCGTGACAAGTTGGTATCAGAGCACTTGGTTCATAGGTTCTATGAGTTACGAACGAGTCTAGTAGAGTCTTGCGGATCGGTACGGAGACGTCTGTACTTATCTTCGAGAGGCTACAGAACTGTTAGAAAATTTTCATATCTTTCATTCTTGTCGTTTCGAATTTGTTGAATTTGGAATTTGAACCTTTGTATCTCCATTCTCTCACAGATGGTGAGGACACGTGCTACTGAGTTAGCTGAGCAGACATCCACACATAGTGCTAGGGCTGCAAGAAGCTCGGGCCTAGGTAGAGGCCGGGGAAAGGCACGTGTTGTGACTAGAGCACCTGCCAGAAAAACAGTTGAGGAGCCACTAGTAGCTCCAGTTACGGGACAGGTACCAGAAGCACATGTTGTTATCCTAGGACTTTAGGAGACTTTAGCACAGTTCCTGAGTATGTTTGGTACATTAACTCATGCAGGACTGATCTCTGTTGCACCAAACATTCCGCAGATTGGGGGAGTAGCTCAGACTCCTACCACAACTCCAGAGCAGCAGGTTCACGTTGGACAGGTTCCGGGTGTAGTACCGGTACAACCTGTTATTCCGGTTCAACATGAGGTTAGGCCCGAGGCATCAGAAGAAAAACAAAAGAGACTTGAAAGGTTTAAGAAATATGATCCGCCAATTTTCAGTGGCACAACTACAGAGGATGCCCAAGGATTTCTGAAAATTTGTCACCGTATTCTCCGCACCATATATATTGTGGAAGTTAGCGGAGTTTCCTTTACTACATTTTAACTGTCAGGCGCATCGTATCAGTGGTGGCAAATCTATGTAGAGGGTAGACCAGTCGATGCCACACCACTAACTTGGGCTCAATTTTTGTAAATGTTCTTGAAAGAGTTTGTTCCCCAGACTCTTAGAGATGCATGGCGCACAGAGTTTGAACGGTTGCGACAGGGCACTATGACAGTGTCAGAATATGCTATCAGGTTCAGTGAGTTAGCCCGTCATGCACCTATCTTAGTTCCTAAAATTAAAAAACGGGTCCGCAGATTCATTAAGGGGCTCGATTATGATATTAAAATATGCATGGCTCGAGAGTTGCAAACTGATGCTCCATTTCAACAAGTAGTGGAGATTGTAAGGAAGATTGAGGGTGTTTTAGGCGAGGAAAGGGAGTCTAAGGAGGTCAAAAGGTCTCGAAAGTCTGCAGGATTCAGTGGGTTTTACTCTTCAGCTAGAACCCATTATAGCGGAGGCTCGAGCAGTCGGTCAGCTCAGTCCGCACATCAGATTACTCGGAGTGCTCCAGTTTACAGTGCACCACCCACACGAGATTCTTACAATGGTTATTCCAGTTATCCGGCACAGACTCAGTACGAGCAGTCGCAACCTCAGAGGGATTGTTATGAGTGTGGTAACACTAGGCATATCATGAGAGATTATCCCAGACTTGGGAGGGGTGGATTTCATCTGAACACTCTAGCCACAAGCTTTATTCCAGTTGATACTCCACGTGCACAGTCAGCTAGAGGTGGAGGACAGGCAGGTAGTGGGTGCTTAAGAGGTGGAGGCCCGACCCGTTGATTTAATCACTATGATTTGGTTGAGGACAAAACACTAGATGGTGTTGTTGCAGGTACGATCCTGATTTTATTATAAAAAGGATATTTTCCTTAATTTGATTCGGTTCTGAATATTTAGGTGAGTCCTCCTATTATGCTCCAATTATGGGTGAGCTTCATAAATTTGTGACCCACTTATATGTTTATCCCTGTTGGGAGATTTAAAGATGTGAACCCATATCTGTCATTTTATTTTTGGTACACCATTGAGGGCTATAAACCCAAAAGCAATTTTTATTATTCATTATAGTGGGTTTAATATGTTTTGGAATAATTGATTCCAATTTTTATGAATTATATGCCCTACCGGTAGGAGGGTTCATTATATATTGTGAAATTTATTTATGAAATATATTGAAAAGAAGAAAGAAAGGAAATTAAAATTTTCAGTTGGCACAATGTGCAACATACTTGTGATTCAGAGTTGAGGACGAGATCCTCGCATTTTTACATGATGTGAAATATTTAAATCGAGCTGCAAGCCGTGATGGAAGTTATGTAAGGAGAGGTCCTTGTGGTGAAATATTTATGAGTTTAAAATTTTTTCTTTGTGAAATTTAATTGTACAATAGTATTAATAGGGAGTTATGCCTGTTAGGCTTATTTGATAATTCTTGTATATTGTTCTGTGCAAATTCAGCCATTTTCGTGCTGTAAATATTGAGTTTTAACCTATGAGATGAGTGCTCAGGTGGCGTTAAATATGACTCATTAATCCGAGTAAATAATTATGAGGTCTTCATGCCTCATATTTTGTTGTCAGTGTTGTGAATATTCGAAATGAGGTGGTGGTTAAAATGAGATTAATGGATAATGCTTGAATTAATTATGAATAGCTTTTAAGACCAGAGATGTGGTGATGAGAATACATATGATGTGCTTAATGTCCTGATATCATTATGATAATGCAGTGCTTGTAATGATGAGATTGGTTTTATTGATATACACCTTGTGGTATTTTGTTGGATTGTGGATGTATTGTTAGGAGTTGTTTTGGTGTTACTCACGCAGGTGGATAGGCCCAATTACGGGGGGGGGGGGGGGGGAGGGGTAAAATTTCTGAAAAAAATTGGGAGTTAGTAAAATTTGGAGGATTGAGATTTGCAAAGGAAGAGATAAATATATTATGTGTTTGAGGGCGAATGATCCTAAGCATGGAAGAATGTAGCAACCCAAATTTTTTTTGAAGTACTTCAACACTATCAAGAAAGTTGATGTGTGCGTAGGCACGAGTTACTATAGCCAGTTGAGACTAATACCGTGTGTCGAAGTGAAAATCAAGCCTTTTGAAAATGAATGGAGAGTTAGGGAATTTTCTTTAAAGCTTATAAGAATGGAGAAAAAAAATCTCAATTGAGATGGTGTCGTCGGACCCGTGTTAAATTACAGGAACATAGAATCACCCACAAGTATGTGTGTAAGAATACACTCAGTAATTTAAAGTCCTCAGAAAGATTCTTGGCACGTTCGAGGACGAACGTATGTTTAAGAGGTGGAGAATGTAACGACCCGACTTGTCGTTTTAAGAATTATTACCCCGTTCAACGACTTAAGGTCCCGGACAACTTCATCTGACATCGCCCTAGCGCACCTTCTCAAACTCCACGCGCCATGCATCTCGAAGGGTCTGGAGAACAAACTCTCTCAAGAACATCCCTGAAAGTCGAATCCATGAAAGTGAAGTTGCATCGGCCGAACTACCCAATCCGTACACTCGCCACCACCAATATGCCTCTCCCTTAAGTAGGACCATAGTAAAAGCATCCCCACTCGTCTCCACAATATCCTTAGTACAGAGAATATGGTAGCACTCCCCTAGGAACCCATGCGAATCCTCTGAAGCCGAACTACTGAAAGTAAGAGGGTAATACTTCTTGAACCTCGCAAGTCTGAGGTGTTCTTCCTCAGATGCTGCTGCCCTAACCTCGGACGGAACTGGAATAACATGTTGTGTCGGGATGACACCTGGAACCTGACCAACGTGGACTTGATGCTCCGGAGTATGGGTGGCGGGAGTCTGAGCTCCTCCCCCAATCTGTGAAGTAGCTAGTGCAATCGGAATCAACCCCGCCTGAGGCAATGTACCAAACATGCTCAGGAAATGTGCCAAAATCTCCTGCAGTCCCGGGGTAGCAACCAGCGCCTCCGGTACCTGTCCCCTAACAGGAGCTACTAGAGGCTCCTCAATAGCTTCTCTGTTAGGCGCTCTAGCTACAGTACATTCTCCTCCTCGACCTCCGCCTTTGCCTCTGCCTCTACCCGGCCCCTAGCAATACCGGCTCTGAGGGCAGCGTCGTCGATAATTGTAGCTCATGTCCTCACCATTTGTGAGAGAATAGAATGACAAAGGTTCAAACTCCGAGATCAATAAACTCGCACGATAAGAATAAAAGAAGTGAAACTGTCCTAATAGTTTTGTAGCCTATCGAAGATAAGTACAAACGTCTCTGTACTGATCCACAAGACTTTACTAAACTCGCTTATGACTCGTAACACCTTTGAACCTAGAGCTCTGATACCAATTTGTCATGACCCCACTTTTCCTCCATAGGATATCGCGACGGCACCTAGTCTCAAAGACTAAGTAAGCCTAACACTTACGAAAAGAATCGAGGAATTCAACCATCAATTAATAAATATGAAATTGAAATCTTTATACACAACTTATAATCCCAAAACGGATAGTTCAAGTCATAAACTCTACTGAGTTTACTAGAAGAATCCCTAAATACAATTATTTAGAATGGAAATTAAATGGTACAAGTACAATATCAGAAGGTGACTTTGAGGCCTGTGACAGGTTTACCTTGAGTCTCCACAGCAATGCTCGACCAGCTAGATAATAATCAACAATAGCCTCAACACCTGAGATCTGCACAAAAATGTGCAAAAGCGTTGTATGAGTACTCCACAACGGTACCCAGTAAGTATCAAGACTAACCTTAGTGGAGTATTGACGAGGGACAATCAAGGCACCCAATGGACTAAACAACCTGAACAAGTATACATGTAGAACTAGCGGGGAACAATACCAGTATAAGCTTGGTATGATGACAATAATAATACAACATTTATAAAAGGGACTAAAACCAACAAATAGAAACGAGACACAACATGTAATAACACTGTAGAGTAAGCTGAGCACAGTCCAAATCCGGTGAAACCAAAGAAAAGAAGACAAATGACAACTAGTAGGAACAACCGCTTTCACACCAGTTGTACCCAAGGATTTCCACGAGGTGCCAAACCTCAAAATCACAAATCACAGGTCCCAATTCGTGAACCTTAATCACTTGGCATCTTGTTCCCACATTACAACTCATAACTGCACGGACGACTCTCGTGCCAATAGAACATCCCTCACACAGAAGGCAAGTAGACAAGAGTACGTATAATGGTCAATGATATCAGGATTTATATTTTACAACCGATATGGGTGATTCAACTACGTGTATGCTTATGCAAGTGTTCTACCACAATTCAAATCAACAGATAAGAGTAGAGACAATGAATGACACATAAGAAACGATCACCACGAAATGTATAGTATAATAAAAGCAGCAATGAAGTTTGGAGCAATGACTAGCAAAACAAAATTAGCTATATAGTACTGAGCAAATAGTGCAACACGGAGGGAAACATTTAATAGTATGCCAAGGAAAACAACAATCAAAGACAAGTGCACAGAAAAGGTAAATGACGACAAGATCCCTGCCGAGGTACCACCTCGTAGTCTCAAATCATAAAATAAATTACAACTTTCCTTATATCACCGCGGGAGCCTTTATATTTAGTTTTGAAAATCATTCTTCCCGAAATAGCATCCCGCATTTTAGCCCACCTTATCACACAGCATGACTTCTAGTAGTTCCCTACTAGCCATGCATTTCAACCCCACCTTATCTCACTGTATGCGTTTCAACACCAAAACCTTATACCACCGCATGCGTATCAATAATAACAACAACACGACATAAACCTCTTGCAAACACAGTAACAACCGCACGTCAGAAACCTAGTGCAACAACATAACAATTCTCTCAACAATAACATGTGTGCCAAAACATAACAACTCAAATAAATGACTTTCACAATATGTGCCCATATTCCATAATATTTTCTCAACACAGTTTAAATATCAAAACCACACATAACCCTTGGCTTAATGACACTGAATACAACAGCAACAACGACAATAACACTAGAATACGGCAAGTAAATCAACTCAGGAACTTTAGAACACAAAGGAATGGAAGAACAAGCTCACAAAGAAGGACACGACAAGGAATAATAGTCTTAGCAAGACTAGATCAACAAGGAATAGATAATGTGTAGCATTGATTCAGCAAAAGTACAATTCGACGATAAGAGAGATAACATGAATCAATAATTCTAAATAAGGATAAGTCAACAATGATAAGGGATAACAAAACTTCATTTGAGGTTGAGCAATTACAAAAGAGATACAACAAATTCAATTAAGGATAAGCAATTACGGAAAAGATAATAATAACTTTAATTAAGGATAAGCAATTAGGTAAGGAAATTTGGATTAGTTCCTTAGGCTTGAATTGAGTTACGAATCATGATTTTGATATTGTTTTGTGTGATTTGAGGCCTCGAGCAAGTCCGTGTTATGTTTCGGGATTGGTTGGTGGGTTGGACAGGGTCCCGAGGGCCTCTGGTATGTTTTAGATTGATTTCATATTATTTTTTATTGAGTTAGCATTGCTGAGATTTCTGAGTTTTGGTGTTTTCACATTTACGAAAGTTTGGCCGCAAATACAGATTCGCAGATGCGGTATGGGAGGCGCAAATTCGAGATTTGGCCATGGCTGAGGCAGTTTGTATATGTAGAACTGTAGCACATATGCGTTTGCGCAGGAGCGGTGGTCTAGCCGTAGAAGCGGACTCACAAGTGCAAAGTGAGGGTCCGTAGAAGCGGATGGTCGTAAGGTTAGTGATTTCTGCATCTACGATGGGTTTTCTACAGATGCGCCATTTGGGACAATTGCAGAAATGCTGGGCATACTTTATAATTCGAAGAGTTTGGTCTTTTTCTTATTTTTGGAGTTGTGGAGCTCGGCAAGGGGAGATATTTGGAGGGCTTTTCATCACAATTGAAGGGATAAGTAATCCTACTTGATTTTGATATTAGATATTGATTACCCATAAATTATTACATCTAATTTATATGAATTAAAAGTGAAATTTGGGGGGGGGGGGGGGGGATTGGATAATGATTTTGGATTGTGAGAATAGGTGATTTGAGGTTGGACTCGTATCGGAATGGGTGTTCGAAATTTGTGAGTTTTGTCGGGTTCTGGGGCGCGTGCCCGGGGTTAAAGTTTTGGGTTGACTTTGCATAATTGAATCAAGATCTCATCTTTATTATTTGAAAATATTTCTTATGGCTTTTATTGATGATATTAAGTTATTTTGGCAGATTCGAGCTGTCCGGAGGTTGATTCACGCGGGAGGGGCTTCTTAGAGTACTTCTTTGGCTTGTTTGAGGTAAGTATCTTACCTAAACTTGGTTGAGATACTAGTTGCTTGAGTTATTTATGATAGCTACATGCGATGGGTTGTGCACATTTGTGCGGAGGCAGTCTGTGCTTCGCGAATGTGAGGCAGTGTATGCCTGGGCAGACCACTTTAAGTTGGAATTTTGGAATTTTACTTACATTATCATATTTTGTGCCCTAGACTTCGAGAGTGGGTGATTTTAAAGAGCAAATTCACTGCATCATTGGAGGAAAGAAACTTATACTTGGATTTGACTTTATATCAAGATTTTCCATGGATATCTACACCTAAAAGCTTGGATTTTAAAGTAAAATTTGGGAGTTCGACAAAACTTTTGAAAAGTGAATAATTAAGATTTGAACCCCGATTTGGTGTTTGTTTGGATGGAACTTGCATATTTGGACTCGTATCGGAATGGTTTATGAATTTTCTTGGGTTCCGGGAGGCGGCCCGAGTTGACCTTTTGGTTGAATTTTTGTATTTGATTAAAGATTCAATCTTTATTATTTATGTTCGATTTCTATGGCTTTGTTTGATGTTATTGGATTGTATTTGACTAGATTCGAGCCGGTTGGAGTTGGATTATTGAGGCTTTCACATTTTAGTTATTTTAGGCTACTGAGTGGAGGTACGTCTCTTGTTTGACTTGTTTGCTATGTGTTTAAGGCATTGGGTGTGGTGTATATACGCAGTGGCTAGCGTATATGCATTTACCGAATTTATATCATGATCGGGGTAGGATTAAAATATTTTATACCTTATTTTGGCTATGCGCTTATTTGATTCATGATTTAATTGACTTATGTGACTATGTTTGCTCTCTTATTCATGTTAAAAATCATGCCTAGGTTTGTAATTATTTACGAAGGATTTGGAACTTATCCTTGATATATTGAATTGCTTAAATGATCCATAGTCACATAGAGATTTCATGCGCACATATTTGTATGATTTGTATTAAGTCCTTGTGCACCTTTTATCTGAAATTCTTGAGCATATACATGTATTTTGAATAAGGACACTTGATTTGAACTGAGGATTTTGGCACGAAAGGTAAAGCGTGCGGAAGAGATACAGTTATGACACATTGGACACGATGATCGGATATTGACTTAAGAGTGATGCTATTATGCTCCTCTTTGCGCTTGGATTTGGATCTGTCCCTTTGGAGTCATGTGATAACCCATGTTAGTTTGGACCATGTGAGCGTAGTCGGTACATGAATTTTGTATTGGGTCAATACATAGATTTTGTATCGGGGGTACATGGATCTTGTATCAGTTTGGGAATATATTCATATTATTGACTCATTTAGTAGTACTCATTTATCCGTTAATAGTTACTTGACATTTTTATATGCTAGTTGGGAGTTCCAGCTTCGTCATTTGAGCATGCTATCTTTTAATTCCGTGTTGAGCAGTGTTATGATTATTTTTGTATTGGAAGAGCATGCCTCGTACTTCAACTGTTGAAATTTGTGATTCTTATTATTCATGATATTGTCTACTGTTCAGTTTTAATTCTTTTATTATACTTGTGCGGTAAGTTTCGGAGCATCTAGCCTCGTCACTACTTCTTCGAGTTTAGACTTTATACTTACTGGGTGCCGATTGTGGTGCACTCATACTATGCTTCTACACATCTTTTTTTTTAGATCCTCAAATGGGTCCTAGTAGAGTTTCTGATTGAGCTTAGGAGACCATACAGAGACTTAGGGTAAGCTGCACTTCATGGATCTTCCTCGCATTTCCTAAGTCTTAATTCCTTACTTATTTCCTTTCTATTTCTATTTTAGACAGCTTGTTATGTATACAAGCTTATTCTCATTTCGTAGTTTTTTTGTGTACGTGTGCCACCTATTCTTGGGGGTTGTATGGTATTTAACGTGTTTAGGCTGTGTTATGATTTTATCGGATATTCTATATTAAATTATTACTATCTTTACTTATGCTATATCATCGTTAATCAATGTAAGTGGACCTTATTTGTGGATTATGAGTCGGCTTGCTAAGCAAGTTCAGCTAAACGTCATCACAGCCTCGAGGTGGGATTTTTGGGTCGTGACAGACCAGCTTCTATCATTGGCAGAGTTTTCCTACAACAACAACTATCAATCCAGTATTCAGATGGCGTCATATGAGGCTTTATACGGTATACAGTGTTGTTCTCTTTTTGGTTAGTTTGATCCTGGTGAAGCTAGGATGTTGGTTACGTATTTGGTTCGTGATGCTCTAGAGAAGGCGAAGTTGATTTAGGATCTCATTCGTACATCGCAGAGCAGACAGAAGAGTTACGTGAACAAGAAGGTCCATGATGTGGCTTATATGGAGGGCGAGAAAGTACTTTTAAAAGTTTCGCCTATAAAGGGCGTGATGAGATTTGGGAAGAAAAGCAAGTTGAGCCTGAGTTTTATTGGCCCATTTGAGATCTTAGAGAGAGTTGGAGAGGTTGCTTATAGGCTTACATTGCCTCCCAGTATGGCAGGAGTACATCCGGTATTTCATATTTCTATGCTTCAAAAGTATCATGAAGATGAGTCGCATGTATTAGACATGGCGCAACTTGATGGGAATTTGACCGATAAAGAAGAGCTGGTATCCATTCTAGATCAGCAAGTTCGAAAGTGAGATCTAAGGATATTTCTTCTATGAAAGTGCTTTGGAAAGGTCAGCCAACTGAAAGTGGTGATTCCATCAAGATATCGAGTAGTTCACATAGATCGATCATAGGCCTGCATGTGCCTTCAGACAAGAAAGAAAGAGTAGAAAGATAGGTTTACAATCAATTAGTCAAGAGGCTACTTGGGAGTCCGAGTCCGATATGAGGAGCAGATACCCACACTTTTTACCAGTCCAGGTACATTTCTATGTCCGTTCGAGGATGAACATTGTTTTTAGAGGCGGAGAATATAACGACCCGATAGGTTATTTTGAGTTATAGCTTCCCATTTCATAATTTGACACCTTACATAGTCTTATTCGATTTCCGAAAAGTTTAAATGTGATTTTTCAAAAAACACTTGATTTTTTAAACTTTAAAAATAGGTAGATTTGACCACGGTAAACGTTGTTGGTAAACAATCTTGGATCAATATTTGACAATTCCGGTAGGTACATATAATGATTTTAGACTTGTATGTATATTTGGTCTGGGTCCCAGGTGACCCGAGGCCATTTCGGCACATATTGTGAAAAGGTAAAATATGAACTTTGAAATCTTTGGGTTTTGATGCTTGATTCTTGATTGTAGATGTTATTTTGATGCTTTGAGTTTACGAGCAAGTTTGTATGATGTTATTGTACTTATGGATGATTGGATTGGAGCACGAGGGGCTAGGGTGAGTTTCAGATGGGTTCCGTACTGATTTTTGGCAAGAGTTGAGTTGCTGGTGCTGCAGACATCACAATTGTGATGGTCTGTTCGCAAATGCAAGCCTCGCACTTGTGATGTTGGGGAAGAGTTGGGAAGCTCCGCAATTGCGCGCTTTTGCGAGGGGTCGATCCTTCGCATTTGCGACATCCGCAATTGTGATGCCTCTGTCGCAATTGCGAGATCTGAGGCTCACGAGCTTGATTGCATTTGCGATAAGCAGTTCGCTTTTGCGAACAACGCAATTACGAACTAGAGTTCGCAACTGCAAAATCTGCAGCTAGGTAAAAATAAGGGTTTCAGGATTTAGCTCATTTTACTCCATCTTTGAGGTATAGACTCCACATAAAGGCGATTTTGGAGAGCAATTTCTTCCCAACATCATAAGTTAGTAACTTTAACCTATTTTGTTAAATTCTCATTACTTTATCACATATTTTCTCACTAAAACTAAGATTTCATAGAGTAAAAATAAGGTTTTGGGTAGAAATTTAGGACTTTATATTTTAGAGATTTAGACATCGATTTGAGGTCGGATCTCGAAACAAATCACATATTTCGACTTAGGGGTGAATGAGTAATTAGAATTTGGTTTTAATTTCAAATTGCGACTACGTGGGACTGGGTTAACTTTTTGCTTACTTTTCTAAATATATTAAAGATCGAACCTTTTTATACTAGGGTAGTTTCTAAAGTTGTTTTGACTTATTTGAACATTAATTGACTAGATTCGGGTGGTTTGGAGGCTTGTTCTAAAAGAAAAGCAGTGTTGAATTGTTGAATTGTACTGCAAAGAATAAGTGTCTTGGTTAACCTTGATTTGAAAGAAGCATGATATAATTGTGTCTGATTTCTATGTGCTGAGGCGGCGTATACGCAAGGCAATGAGTGTATATGCATTTTCTAAGGGTTGAGCATGCGGGTAGAACTAGTATTTATAACTTGTTGCTTCATGTTATATATTATTCATGCTTTACCTAGATTGTAATACTCTTGGACTATTTCCATTCGTGTTAGTAGCTCAGTTAGACTTGTCGTGATATCGGGTAATAAGGCTATCGAGTCATTGATTTGGCTATTGGTGCAAAGTAATAATTATTTCCAATATTATAAGTTGTGTTCAACCACTCTTCTTGATATTGTTTGTGCTTTTCACCTTGCTTGGTACTGTTTTACATGTCTATGTTTGGTGAGGAAGAGTGAGATGTACGAAGGGTACTACCGTGTTTGTGAGGAAGAGTGATTGTACACGAATGGTGTTATCGTACTTTCTTTATATATTACTATCATTGCACGGTGGGTGTTGTCATGCTTGAGAAGAAGCGTGAATACACATGGAGGATGTTTCTGTGCTTGCTATTATGTTATACTTGTGAGGTTGAGAGTAAAAGCACGAAAAGCGATGTTGTTTTTCCATCGGTTGATATCTCGCATTCCTTATTTTCTACATTGACTGAGATTTTGCCTATGTTGTACCGTGGAATAAAATTGTGGTTTACCGTAATCGTTTCTTCCTTTATCTTATTGTTATTTATCTCATGTTTTTTATTTGGTCATTTTACTTGTTAGTTTGGTCCTCTTCATGTTGCTATATCTCTTGTTATTTTCTCGTTGTTTAAATGTAAAGGTTTATATATAGGTGTCTTGTCTTAGCCTTGTCGTGGTTAGACTCGACATTTACGGAGTACATTGGGTCGGTTGTACTCATACTACACTTTTATACTTTTTGTGCAGATTTTGGTACGAATCCTAGTAGTATCCAGCAAGGGGCATAGCTTGGTGACAAGGGAGACTCGAGGTAGTGCTGATTTCCGTCCGCAGACTTCAGAGTCACCTTCGCTCTTATTATTGATGTTTCTTTGTATCAGACATTGCTGCATTTTATTTTAGACCTTGTATGTAGTATTCTTAGCAGGTCATGTACTCTGTGACACCAAGTCTTGGGAGAATTTGTAGACATTATATGGTTTAGACTTATTTACATATATTTCTAAGTTTTACTCTTCTTTCATAGTATTATACTTTTATCTATTAGACTAGTTCCTTATTTATCGTTAAGTGTTGGTTTGCTTAGCAATCAGTGTTAGGCGTCGCCATCATGACTTTATTGGTTAGAATTTTGGGTCGTGACAACTTGTCCGCTATACTAAAAATATATTTTCACTTTTACTTGTCCATTTTAACAAATCAAGAGAAAGTTAAATTCTTTTTAAGTTATCTTTATCATTAACTACTCATTCCCCAAATCATTTTTCATGAGCTTTTGAAATGCAATCATTAGTATGGCTTTTATAGTAAAATATATACTTTATTAATTATTTCTTCAGGGGAATGCGAAATTCATTGGACAAGTAAAAGTGATCGGAAGGAGTATAATTTAAAAAAATGACTTATTTTAAGTGGTAATTTATCTACGCAGTGATCGATTGAGAATACGAGCATAAGTTTTTTCAAACACTACTAAAAGTACGGGCAAAATCCTCAAAAACAACCGACCAAAATGGGTCGGTAATGGCCAATAACCGTCCAAAACGCCACCATTTACGAGTAGACGGTATTTTGAAGGTCGAAAGGGCACCCCGACCAAAGTTGGTCGGAAATTAACAACCAACTTTGATCGGTCAATTAAATTCAAAAAAATAATTGTCGGTCGGTATTTTAATTATGTAATTACAAAATGCACCATTTGGGAATCAAATCGGGGTCTGTACTATGGCAGGATACTATTCTACCACTAGACCATTAGTGCATTTTGTTTTAAGACTGTCTTTTATTTCATTTATACTCTTTAATTTTATTTTCGCACGAAAATAACTGACCAACTTTAGTCGATTTTATTAAAAAATAAAATTACCGACCGAATTCGGTCGGTTTTTTAAAATGACCGGCCGAATTAACCGACCGATTTCGGTCGATTTTTTAATATTAATTTTAATTTATTTTAAATAAAAAATCGATCAAAGTTGGTCGGCTTTTTGAAAAATAAATTTTGCTGGACTCAAAAATAATTTTTCGAATTTTTGCGCCAAAAAAAACCGACCAAAGTTGATCGATTTAGTAAAAATAATTAAAAAATAAAATATTTTGAAAACCGATCAACTTTGGTCGGTTTTCTAGTTTGAACTGAAAATGTTTAATAGGGATAATTTATTATGTGTTCAAGTGCTCAATTAAAATATGCATTAGCCGAAGCGTTTAAATAAAATATACTAACAGGTTTAAAAGCCTCTCGATGTTCCGCCAGAATAGAACAAATTAGATCGTCACTGCATACTACAATTGCCAAAGAACCAATCATTCCTCTCATTTAAACTTATCTTAAGGTCTTAGCAAGCACGTTTATTTAAAAAATGGAAGCCAGCTGTTGTTATCCATCTACCTTCCTTCTTCGATTTTTTGTTTGTGTAACATTGTAACTCTTGAGACCCAAAAGAGAAGAACCAAAATAAGAGAAGGTAAGAAGAAAAAACTTCTCTTATTAACGTGTTTAGCTGCCGAGTCAAAAATTTATATACAGAAATAAAAAGACTAAAATACCACACAGAAGATTTGAAGTTTGCGACCTAAAACAATCTTTTTTATATTAAAAATATTCAATAGTTTATAGATAATCAAAAAAAATATTTTTATCTTATTTACACAGTATAAATTTTTTAACGAAATTCTAAGATAAAAAGAATTTTTAATCAGCACTGAAACAAATAATGCTAATCCTGGAGGGGGTATGAACCGAATCATGAGCCGGCTAGACTTGTCTGGGTTCATGCACTTCATAGAAGTTCTAGAATAAGATTCGGTATAGGATTACAGCATTGTTTAATTGTAGGGGGAAAAAGGAAACATGACATCATCCACCTATGTCATCAATGACAATGCCACCTTTTCGTGTAAATGCAAGAATAATTGCTTCTGGTTCAAATGCTAATGGATCCTCTAAGGTTGCATGTACTCCGCTAGGTATTACGTTAAAAATGTTACGCCGCGCTTTCCTGAAATTCCTTGAAAGGGCGACGTAAGGCTAAGCAATTGATGCTATTGTGGTTGCTGTCCGTCAACTGAGATCCCCTCCATACGCTAGACTAGATTGTCAGTACTATACGAAAAAACCAATATCGTGAGCAATTGAGCAGCGAAAATGAGCAATTGATGATGAAAGCTGATGATTGTATTGATGATGATGAAAGCTATTACAAAATGCTATGCGGTGTCAGAGAGGGGGGGGGGGAGGGGAAAGATACCAGTACAGAGAATTATCTGCGCGCGATATTATATGGATCTGCCTGCGGCTGGGTGCTGACACTTTGGCATAGGATCTGCGTACGCGACATTGTCTGTGCACGCGGCGCTGTTGGAAACATGATGGTCTATGCGCGCGGCACTGTTGGCCTTTGCTAGCTGTTGGGCGCTGGCAATGATTATCGGTGGGGCGACAGAGGCACATGCGCGCTTGTCACTTGGCGCTGCCGAGACCAAGGGGCCGGCCGTGGCGCTAGGCGTTGGGAGGCTTGCTAGGACGCCACGGGGCGTGTCCAAGGGGTCATGGGTCGATGATGAAAAGCAGTCCATGACATTCTCCCCAACTTGAGTTGGCGACGTCCTCGAAGCCTTACCTGCAGGATGATGATTGGTCAGGCTCTTGTTGGCTGGGAGGTCTGTTCCCCTCGGTCTTGTGAGGTGGCTTTTTGAATGATCTTCCATGTATTTGTGAAATGTTCTGAGGCGGCTGATATAGAAGACTAGATGGATTTTTCACCAGGCTGGTGTGTTCAGCTGGTATGTGAATTTTCCGATGCGCCTTTAAATGGAAAAGGGTCCAATGTATCTTTGCAATAGGCGAGGGTCATGGGTCCTCTTTGCAAACAAGTTCCGCCCCGGGGTTCTTACCATCACTTTGTCTCCTGTTTGATGTTGGAAAAAATGAAGGTTTTGTTCGGCATACCTTGTTACCCTCTCTTGGGCTTTAACAAAATAGCTCCGCACTATCGCCAAAGTTTGCTCCCATTCTTGCGAGAAACTGGCAGCTCGAAGAGATGTTGGCATGTCTAGTGCATTCACAGTCGGTGGGAGTAGCGGTTGCTGTCCGGTAATAATTTCAAAAGCGCTTTTGTTTGTAGGGGCGCACTTTTGTGAATTGAAACGCAGTTGAGCAACATCCAGGAGCTTCACCCAATTTGTTTATGATCCGGTTGCAAATTAGCGGAGATATTCCTCCAGCATGTTATTGAACCGGTCTATCTGGCCATCTGCTTGTTGATGGACGTTTGAGTAATGACTCAATTTGGATCCGAGGCACCTGAAGAGATAGGTCCAAAATTTGCTAGTGAAGCGTGAGTCGCAGTCAGTAATGATGTCTTTGGGCATGTCCTAATATTTGACAATATGAGAGAAGAAGAGTCGAGTTGTATCTTCTGCCGATATGTTCTATGGGGCTGCTATGAAGGTAACATACTTGGAAAATCGGTCTACTACCACCATGATGGTTGCAAGATTTCCGACCTTGGGTAATCCTGTGATGAAATTCAGGAAAATGCTTTCCCAAGGTCTTTGTGGGACAAGTAGCGGCTCTAAGAGTCCCGTTTGTGCTGAGCGATCCGACTTGTCCTTTTGGCATGCTTGACAAGTCTTCACACACTGAGGGGCTCCATAGGTTGTTGGACGCCGATGATTTGATGTTTAATTGATGATGTTAAGGCCAGTAGGAAACGTAGGTTCAGGTCTTTTGATTCCCTTCTTTGACTGCATGGCTGACATGTTTTCAGCGGCCATCTTTATGGGTATGCACGGTATGGTGCGGGGTTTGGCCCCGTTGTCTCCCATCATTAGGAGCATGTTGGCATATAGTTCCGGGATGGTGTTGGTTTGCCTGAGGAATTCCAATCCCACTATCAGTTCGAAGTTATCGATGATAGCTATGCGTGGGTTAAATATTCCCTTGTATGGGCCAAGCTTCATTGGCACTTCTTTGGCTATTCCACTCACTGACTGAGATGGAGAGTTGATAGACTTGACACGACCCCTACTCTTTTTCACCGCTAGACCGAGGCGCTGCAGCTCCGTTGTATGGCTTTGGCTCCGGGATTTTTGGCTTTTGTGGCATTGGGGCAGTGTTCATGGCACCCCTGATTTGGTTTTCGCCTCCTTTGAGCAAGCTTTGAAGGGAAGCATTGACAACATTGTGCTGGCCTGTCAAGTTGTCTATGGTTTGCTACATGACGGTCAGTCAGTCTTCCTCTAGTTCCCGATGGGCTAAAACCTCGGCACGCTCCTGTTGGAGGTCCTCGAATTTGCCATGAATTTCGGCTGCCTCGACGGTTGCCATTTGTCGGTCTTCCTCAGAGTCGCGACTGATGTTTGCTATGTTAATTTCGGCCTGCCGCATTATGCGGTCCAGGTCGTCCAAAATTATATACAAAAATAGAAAGACTAAAATACCACACAGAAGATATGAAGTTTGCGACCTAAAACAATCTTTTTTATATTAAAAATATTCAATAGTTTATAGATAATTAAAAAAAATATTTCTATCTTATTTACACAGTATAAATTTTTAAACAAAATTCTAAGATAAAATTTTTTTTTAATCAGCACTGAAACAAATAATGCTAATCTGGAGGTGGTATGAACAGAATCATGAGCCGGCTAGACTTGTCTGGGTTCATAGATATAAAGTTTGCGACCTAAAACAATCTTTTTTATATTAAAAATATTCAATAGTTTATAGATAATTAAAAAAAATATTTCTATCTTATTTACACAGTATAAATTTTTAAACGAAATTCTAAGATAAAAAGAATTTTTAATCAGCACTGAAACAAATAATGCTAATCTGGAGGTGGTATGAACAGAATCATGAGCCGGCTAGACTTGTCTACATCATCCATTTATGTCATCAATGACGATGCCACATTTTCATGTAAATGCAAGAATAATTGCGTTTGGTTCAAATGCTAATGGATCCTCTAAGGTTGCATGTACTCCACTAGGCATTACATTAAAATTGTTACGCGGTGCATTCCTTAGGTATCTTAGAAAGGCGATGTAAGGTTAAGTAATCGATGTCAGTACAGTTGTGTCACGACCCAAAATTCAACTAGTCGTGATGACACCTAACCCAACCCGCTAAGCAAGCCAAGTTTCAATTATCCAATTTAAATAATAATTTTTAAAGCAATTTAAATGAATAAAGATCTTAATCTTATACATCTCCCAAAAACTGGTAGTACAAATCATGAGCTTCTAAGAATAGAGTATACAAAGTGAAAATGAAATAAATGCATAGTCTGTTTGAAAAGTACATAAACAGAGCTTTTATAAATCTAAGACTACCATGAACAAGAGGCAGCTACAACAGGAATGCAAGTGCATCTTCAAATCCCGCAACCATCGAGCACAGCAACAACAACAACCAACATTTGCACGCAATGTGCAGAAGTGTAGTATCAGTACAACCGACCCCATGTACTGAGTAAGTAATAAACCTAGCCTTAGGTTGAAAGTAGTGACGAGCTTCTACCAAGGTCGGGTCCAAAATCACTAATCCATAACAGTCCATAACGACATAAAAGCAAATAATACCAGAAATAACTCAGAGATAAATTGCTCAGTCAAATCATTATTTCAACAATAATAGTTCTCCCTTTCAAGTACATTAGTGAAAACCCAAATCTTTTGCCGAAGTTGCCAAAAATATGAATAGTTGAAAACAATAAATTTCTCCCAAAATCTTTTCAATAATAAATAAGATGTTTCATTTTCCTTCCGGATAACCAGTGTAAAAACAAATGCATCACTATGCCCATCTGTCAAAATGTGTGAGAAATCATGAATGATGTGATGCTGTACAACATGAGAAAAATACATCTCTATACCTGCATGTCATGTGTGCATGCAATTCTATGCAACTCAGTGATAAAATCATAAACAGCCCATCGGACTTACCTCACAATCACTCGTATACAGCCCCTCGGGCTTACCTCACAATTACTCAAAAACAGCCCCTCTGGCATACCTCACAATCACTCATGCCTCCCAGTCACTCATCACTCAGCACTCGCACTCAGTAGGTACCTGCACTCACTGGGGGTGTGTACAGACTCTGGAGGGACTCCTTCAGCCCAAGCGCTATAATCTGCACGGATAACTCACGTGTTGCACGAACAACTCACGTGATATAATAATAAAGTATATAAAGCATGTTGCAGGCGGGCAGCCCCGATCCACACTTCACAATTAGGCCCTCGGTCTCACTCAGTCATCAATCTCTCCAGTCTCTCTCTCATGGGCTCAAAATGTCATGAAAATATAAAATAGCCCAAAAATGATGATATGATGTATCAATAAATAACAACAGAGACTGAAAATATGGTATGCATTGAAATGAATATGACTGAGTATGAATTTTCAATTTAAAATAAATAATTCACAGCAATATGACTTCTGTGGGTCCCAATAATACGGGCACATAGCCTCAACATGATTTTTAATCTACTTTTCAGCTCAATTTCTTTAACTCATAAAACTGCATAAAAATATCAAGATTATTTGACTACAAAATTTCACAGAAACAATTAGTTCACAATTCCTATAGTGCACGCCTACACGCCCGTCACCTAGCATGTGTGTCACCTCCCAATAATTCACATAATATATATATTTAGGGTTCATACCCTCAGCTCCGAGATTAGAAGAGTTACTTACCTCGAACAATCCAAATTCAATGTCGAGCAAGCTAAGCAATGCTACAAAAATTTTTATTCTGCGCGTATCAACTTCCAAGCGGCTTGAATCTAGTCACAATTAATTTGATTCTGTTCATAAAAATTTATAGGAATTAATTCCATATCAAAATACTAATATTTCTACAAAATCTGAAATTACGCCTCAAAAATCACTCGTGGGGATCACGTTTCGGAATCCGACGAAACTCACAAAATCCGACAACCCATCCAATTACGAGTTCAACCATACTAATTTTACTCAGATCTGACTCCGAATCGGTGTTCAAATCTCGAAAATATATTTTATGAAGTTTCTACAATTTTTCCCAAATTTTCATCTTCAAGTACTAATCTGATGATGAAATCATTGATATATTCATATATATTAACAAAATCCGAGTTAGAAACACTTACCCCGATGAATTTCTTGAAATACCCAAGAAATTCGTCTCCAACCGAGCTTCGAAAGTCCAAAAATGAAATAATAACCTAAACCTCAGATATATAGCACATCCTCAGAACTCACACTTCGCGGTCCGCCAAATATTTAGTGTGTCCGCGCCCCGGGTCCCGCAGTCGCAAAAAACTGGTGCGTCCGCAAAATTTTGGGGTTGCACTGTCAGGCTTTAGTATTTTGGCCTTATCTTACTACAGATATCCAAATGATAACTTCCATACCTTTCTGGAAACTAGACATGAAGGGCAACAACTTTCGTTTTTGAATCATCTAACAATTCCTTGTAGATAAACTGATATAGGCTTCTGAAGTCGGACCAGCGTATCTGCGGAACTTCCTTGAGTGCGGTCGCGGACAGAAGTGCGCGGTCCATGAAAATTTGAGCGCGACCGCGAAATTCTGCTTCTGTCCGCATCCCTCATTCGCCTCAGCACTCAAAAATGCACGGTCCGCGCCCCTCCTTCACCTCAGCGCCCAAAAATGCGCGGTCCGTTTCCCCGAAAGTGCCAGAATAATCATATAGTGTCGAAATGCCCGGTCTCACTCAAAACTCATCCAGAATCTCCCGGACACAAACCATATATGAATTTCAATCATAAAATACGATACGGACCTGCTCGCACACTCAAAATACTGAAAATAAGTCGTTTTGACCCGATATTGACCATGGCCAAACTCCCAAATTTTTTAACTTTATAAATCTCTCAACCAATGATCCAAAACTACACCCAAGCCCCTCGGGACCTCAACCAAATATACCAACACGTTCCATAACATAACATGGACCTACTCGAGGACTCAAATCACATCAAATAATATTAAAACGTTGAATCGCACCTCAAATCAAAATCTATGAACTTTAAACTTTCATATTTTATATCTTGTGCCGAAACATATCAAATCTATCCGGAATGACTTCAAATTTTGCAAACAAGTCACATTTCACATTACGGACCTATCCCAATTTTCAGAATCGGATTCCGACCCCGATATCAAAAAGTCAACCCCTCGGTCAAACTTCCCAAAAATTCAACTTTCGGCATTTCAAGCCAAATTCCACTACGTACCTCCAAATAATTTTCTAGACACGCTCCTAAGTCCAAAATCACCATACGGAGCTATTGGAATCATCAAAACTCCATTCCGAGGTCGTTTACACATAAGTCAATATCCGGTCACTATTTTAACTTAAGCTTTAAACCTTGGAACTAAGTGTTCCAATTCATTTCAAAACCTCACCGGACCCGAACCAATTACTCCGGCAATTCACGCAATAACTGTAAAGTACCATTTGAGAAGTAAATGAGGAAACTGGGTTGTAATACTCAAAACGACCGGCCAGGTCGTTACAGGTTATTGTCCTTAAACATACGTTCATCCTCGAACGTGCCAAGAGTTGTTTCCAAGCCATCAAATAATTGTTCCATCTTACCACACACGTATCCGGAGGTGAAACCATGTCACCCTATTCCATATGAGCTTGACAACACAATGCAATTGAAATCATTGATTTAACTTTAGCCCATAAACCTTGGAATTTAATTTCCAACCTTTAGAATTTCTTTCAAGACAAGAATCTTACATTTACACCCTGTATGAGTTTGAACAAGTTGTATCAAGCCATCACTATAACCATAACAACGAACATAATCACCTAACGTATTACACAACTCGCATGCTCATAGCAACATTCATGACCATAGTGACTACTCCAAAACAAACCAAATACTAGTATTAAACCCATATCGAACCAAACCTCATCCCAAAACCTTCGTACACTGTTGATAATGAAAGAAACACACAAAATTTCATGACCACTTACCAGATCAACAAGTCACGGAGCTCTCTTGCCTCAACCAGAACCAAAATCACTTTCTGAGCCGACTTTCAATATTATACTCCCGAATATACCAAAATCAAACCTGATAGTACCCATTCTAGGTCCAATGACCTTATATTACCGAACACAACTGTTCCACAGACATGCCGCACCAATATAACTCAGGGCCACAACCCGTGCCATCCGTGTACCAATACGCAATAATTCAAATGTACCCAGTCATGGAAAATGACTCAAATGAGAGAACTGCCCCAACAGATTAACAAGTACCGCCACAATGACACGCTGAAAATTCATCATACCTCGTAGAACCATCACCCGATTCTAACACAAGGTTCATACCTTAACATAACTCTGCTGCAATGCGCGACCCCATCCAAACGCTGGTCCATAATATATACCTTGAGCCACCCCGCTCAAAATTAATAACTGTAACACTCACTCTGAGAATACCTTATGTGAATTTGAAATTGTTCTTCTTACCTTCCTTATACAAAAATGTAGAATTCATAGCCATATAGAATTTCTGCAAGTCCAAGCACCATCAAATGCAAATCTCAGGTTTTATCCATACACAAGTCCGGAGAAATTCTCAATTGCTATATAAAATTCTCAAACCTACTAGAATATTTCTCGGACGTCACCCACTTTTCTCAAGTCTAAATTGCGCCGCCCAAATATGCCAGAAGACACGTGCCCCATTAGCACAACCACACTCAAAGAAGTAACTCTACTTTATCACCACCTATCAAATTCATACTCCGTGCGCACTACATTATTCACTAATAACAACTCACACATCCCACGATTTTCATATACTCATACGTGCAATATAACCTGTAACCAGGAAATTGCTTTATTCGAGTCATCCTGATCTCAACTTCTGCAAGTCATAACTAACCCACCAGTATGCCTCATTCCAAAACTAAACCTTTACATATAACCATGAAATTGAATTTATCAATAGCAGGCTCCCCCACTTAGTTCAAAGCCATAGATTAAAACATTCAATAACTTACAATACTAATACTCTATTACTGTCATAATGCCACAGTCAGTTCAACGAAAAGAAACTATGCCCCACACATATGCTCGCAATCATTCTCTTGACATTCAAGTCAACTTTCTCAGCCCGATTCAAATTCAAATCTCCATACATATGCCCCACTGGCAAAAAAGAAACTCTCCACTCACATCATAAGGAATACACCTACGTAGATTACTCCGCAAGGAATAACCCACATGCTTAACCTCAAATTGGTATCTTGATATACTCTTTCGCAGTCACAATTACTATGCAATCACTTAGTCTATCTGAGTCCAAACTCACTAACCAGACATGAGAATTTAATTTGTTCCAAACTTTAACAATCGTGAAAGATCCTTCAAAACATTCTCACTCGAGACTGTACGTCACATCAAAAAGAAAATCAAGCGCCCAATGGCCTTCCTTTACATTTTAAGGAAACACTTCTCGTCACATTCAAATTGTCTTAACACATCCCGCAGTTACATTATACTCATCACAAAGCCATTCCACTGCTCATCGAGCCACAAATTCCACTGTAGGGTTATTACCGGACATATGAGTCCAATTGTACAAGTTACAACTGAATCTACCAAGCTCAAGTTGCAGTTTAACTCCAGCCTCAAGTCTTCCATACTGGCCCATCAACATAACGCAGAATACTCATCTCGAACCTCGTCCATGGAATCACAAGCCAACGATACACAGTTGATACTGAGCGCTCATGTGCGCATACGAATACATGGAAGAAATTCAAAGAGTTATGTCCTAAGCTGAATCAATATCGCACGATAAGGAAAGAAAGATCGGAAGTATATATCCTAAATGCCCTGTAGCCTCTCGAAGATAAGTATGGACGTCATCATACCAATCCACAAGACTCTACTAGATATTTGCTCATGACTTGTAGAACATATGAAACTAGAACCTAACAGGAACGCAAGTGCATCTTCAAATCTCGCAACCATCGAGCACAGCAACAACAACAACCAACATCTGCACGCAATGTGCAGAAGTGTAGTATCAGTATAACCGACCCCATGTAACGAGTAAATAACAAACGTAGCCTTAGGTTGAAAGTAGTGACAAGTTTCTACCAAGGTCGGGGTCCAAAACCACTAATCCACAACAGTCCAAACAACATAAAGCAAATAATACCAGAAGTAACTCAGCGATAAAATGCTCAGTTAAATCATGATTTCAACAATAATAGTTCTCACTTTCAAGTACATCAGTGAAAATCCAAATCTTTTGCCGAAGTTGCCAAAAATATGAATAGTTGAAAACAATAAATTTCTCCCAAAATCTTTTCAATAATTAATAAGATGTTTCATTTTCCTTCCGAATAACCAGTGTAAAAACAAATGCATCACTATGCCCATCTGTCAAAATGTGTGAGAAATTATAAATGATGTGATGTTGTACAGCATGAGAAAAATACATCTCTATGCCTGCATGTCATGTGTGCATTCCAATTCTATGCAACTTAGTGATAAAATCATAAACAGCCCCTCGTGCTTACCTCACAATCACCTGTATACAGCCCCTCGGGCTTACCTCACAATCATTCGTAAACAGCTCCTCGGGCATACCTCACAATCACTCATGCCTCCCAGTCACCCATCACTCGGCACTCACACTCAGTAGGTACCTGCACTCACTGGGGGTGTGTACAGACTCCGGAGGGACTCCTTCAGCCCAAGCGCTATAATCTGCACGGACAACTCACGTGCTGCACGGACAACTCACGTGCTATAATAATAAAGTACATAAAGTATGTTGCAGGTGGGAAGCCCCGATCCACACCTCACAATCAGGCCCTCGGCCTCACTCAGTCATCAATCTCTCCAGTCTCTCTCTCTCATGGGCTCAAAATGTCATGAAAATATAAAATAGCCCAAAAATGATAATATGATGTATCAATAAATAACAACAGAGACTGAGATATGATATGCATTGAAATGAATATGATTGAGTATGAATTTTCAATTTAAAACAAATAATTCACAATAATATGACCTCTATGGGTCATAATAATACGGGCACATAGCCTCAACATGATTTTTAATCTGCTTTTCAACTCAAATTTTTAAACTTATAAAACTGCATGAAAATCTCAAGATTATTTGACTACAAAATTCCACAGAAACAATTAGGTAACAATTTTTATAGTGCACGCCCACACGCCCGTCATCTAGCATGTGCGTCACCTCCCAATAATTCACATAATACATATATTTAGGGTTCATACCTTCAGCTTCAAGATTAGAAGAGTTACTTACCTCGAACAAGCCAAATCCAATGTCGAACAAGCTAAGCAATGCTCCAAAAATTTCCATTATGTGTGTATCAACTTCCAAATGGCTCGAATCTAGTCACAATTAATTTGATTCAGTTCATAAAAATCTATAGGAATTAATTCCATATCAAAATACTAATATTTTCACAAAATCTGAAATTACGCCCCAAAAATCACTAGTGGGGCCCACGTCTCGGAATCCGACGATACTCACAAAAATCCGATAACTCATCCAATTACGAGTTAAACCATACTAATTTCACTCAAATCCGACTCTGAATCGGTGTTCAAATCTCGAAAAATTATTTTATGAAGTTTCTACAATTTTTCCCAAATTTCCAACTCAAAGTACTAATCCGATGATGAAATCATTGATATATTCATGTATATTAACAAAATCCGAGTTAGAATCACTTACCCCGATGAATTTCTTGAAAAATCCACGAAACATCGTCTCCAACCGAGCTCCCAAAGTCCAAAAACGCAATAATAACCTAAACCTCAGATATATAGTACATCCTCTGAACTCATACTTTGCGGTCCGCCAATTTTGAGCGCGGCCGTGGCCCCAGTCCCGCGGTCGCAAAAAATTGGTGCATCTGCGAAATTTTAGGGTTGCACTGCCAGGATTTAGTATTTTTACTATAACTTTCTCTACATATGTCCAAACGATAACTTCTTTACCTTTATGAAAACTAGACACGAAGGGCTACAATTTTTATTTTCGAATCATCTCAAAATTCCTTGTAGATCAAATGATATAGGCTTCCGAAGTCGGACGAGCGGATCTGCAGAACTTCCTGAAGCGCGGCCGCGGACAGAATTGCGCGGTCCGCGAAAATTTGAGAGCGGCCGCGAAATTCCGCTGTTGTCCGCGTCCCTCCTTCGCCTCAACGCCCAAAAATGCGCGGTCCGCATCCCCGAAAGTGCCAGAACAATATTAGAGTGCCGAAATGCCTAATCTCGATCAAAACTCATCCCGAAACTCATCCGGAATCTCCCGAACACAAACCATATATGAATTTCAATCATAAAACATGTTACGGAGCTTCTTACGCACTCAAAACACTGAAAAGAGGTCGTCTTGACCCGATATTGACCATGGTCAAACTCCCAAATTTCTTAACTTTATAAATATCTCAACCATTGATCCAAAAATACACCCAAGCCCCTCGGGACCTCAACCAAGTATACCAACACGTTCCATAACATAACACGGACCTACTCGAGGCCTCAAATCACATCAAATAACATCAAAACGTCGAATCGTACCTCAAATCAAAATCTATGAACTTTGAACTTTCATATTATATATCTTGTACCGAAACACATCAAATCAATTCGGAATGACTTCAAATTTTGCACACAAGTCACATTTCACATTACGGACCTATCCCAATTTCCAGAATCGGATTTCTACCCCGATATCAAAAAGTCAACCCTCCGGTCAAACTTTCCAAAAATTTAACTTTCGACATTTCAAGCCAAATTCCACTACGTACCTCCAAATAATTTTACGGACACGCACCTAAGTCCAAAATCACCATGCGGAGCTATTGGAATCATCAAAACTCTATTCCGAGGTCGTTTACACATAAGTCGACATCCGATCACTATATTAACTTAAGCTTTAAACCTTGAAACTAAGTGTTCCAATTCATTCCAAAACCTCACCAGGCCCGAACCCATTACCCCGGCAATTCACACAACAACTGTAAAGTACAATTTGAGTAGTAAATAAGGAAACGGGGTTATAATACTCAAAATAATCGGTCGGGTCGTTATAGGTTGTTGTCCGCCAACTGAGGTCCCCTCCGTACGATAGACTAGATTGTGAGTGTCGTATGGAAAAACCAATGTCGTGAGCAATTGAGCAGCAGAAATGAGCAATTGATGATGAAAGTTGATGATTGTAATGATGATGAAAGCTATTACAAAATGTTATGCTGTGTCGGGGGAGAGACACACCAGTACAGAGAATGGTTTAGTTGCTTGAATGTTTGAATGCTTTGGTCCCCCTTAATAATGCTTAAAAAAAATAAATCAAAGTTACATGAGTTGACCTATGAAAGCTGTAAAAGCACACTGAAAGAAAATGATGTAAAACTACTCTATAATTATAATGAAGAGGACTTAGTCTTCTACAAGGTAGAAGCAAGTCTGATGGCAGCAACGTTGTCTTGAGCATCAGGGTCTGCACGCGCATTGTTGTCGGCGTGCGCGGCACTAGACATGAAAGGCTACAACTTTCGTTTATGAATCATCTCAAAATTCTTTGTAGATAAATAGATATAGGACCGGCGGATCTGCGGAACTTTCTTGTGCGCAGCCGCGGACAGAAGTGCACGGTCCATGTAAATTGGAGCGCAGCCGCGAAATTCTGCTGCTGTCCGCGTCCCTCATTCGCCTCAGTGCCCAAAAATGCGCGGTCCGTGTCCCCGAAATTGCCAGAACAATAATAGAGGGTCGAAATGCCCGGTCTCACTCAAAACTCATCCCGAAACTCATCCTGAATCTCCCGGACACAAATCATATATGAATTTAAATCATAAAATATGCTACGGACCTGCTCGCACACTCAAAACACTGAAGATAGGTCGTCTTGACCCGATATTGACCATGGCCAAACTCCCAAATTTTTTAACTTTATAAATCTCTCAACCAATGATCTAAAAATACACCCAAGCCCCGGGACCTCAACCAAATATACCAACACGTTCCATAACATAGCACGGACCTACTTGAGGCCTCAAATCACATCAAATAACATTAAAACGTCGAATCGCACCTCAAATCAAAATCTATGAACTTTGAACTTTCATATTCTATATCTTGTGCTGAAACACATCAAATCAATCTGGAATGACTTTAAATTTTGCACACAAGTCACATTTCACATTACAGAACTATCCCAATTTCCAGAATCAGATTCTGACCCCGATATCAAAAAGTCAACCCCTCGATCAAACTTCCCAAAAATTCAACTTTCGGCATTTCAAGCCAAATTTCACTACGTACCTCCAAATAATTTTTCGGACACGCTCTTAAGTCCAAAATTACCATACGAAGCTATTGAAATTATCAAAACTCCATTCCGAGGTCGTTTATACATATGTCGACATCTGATCACTATTTTAACTTAAGCTTTAAACCTTAGAACTAAGTGTTCCAATTCATTCCAAAACTTCACCGGACCCGAACCAATTACCCCGGTAATTCACACAACAACTGTAAAGTACCATTTGAGTAGTAAATGAGGAAACGAGGTTGTAATACTCAAAACGACCGACCGGATTGTTACAGGTTATTGTCCTTAAATATACGTTCGTCCTCGAACGTGCCAAGAGTTATTTCCAAGCCATCAAATCATTGTTCCATCTTTCCACACACGTACCCGGGGGTGAACCTACGTCACCCTATTCCATATGAGCTTGACAACACAATGCAATTGAAATCATTGATTTAACTTTAGCCCATATACCTTGGAATTTAATTTCCAACCTTTAGAATTTCTTTCAAGACAAGAATCTTACATTTACACCCTGTGTGAGTTTGAACAAGCTGTATCAAGCCATAACTATAACCATAACCACGGACATAATCACCTAACATATTACACAACTCGCATGCTCATAACACCATTCATGACCACAATGACTACTCCAAAACCAACCAAATACTAGTATTAAACCCATATCGAACCAAACCTCATCCCAAAACCTTCGTACACTGTTGATAATAAAAGAAACACGCGAAATTTCATGACCACTTACCAGATCAACAAGTCACGGAGCTCTCTTGCCTCAACCAGAACCAAAATCACTTTCTGAGCCGACTTTCAATATTATACTCCCGAATATACCAAAATCAAATCTGATAGTACCCATTCTAGGTCCAATGACCTTATATTACTGAACACAAATGTTCCACAGACATGCCGTACTAATATAACTCAGGGCCACAACCCGTGCCATCCATGCACTAATATGCAACAATTCAAATGTACCCAGTCATGGAAAATGACTCAAATGAGAGAACTGCCCCGCCAGATTAACAAGTACCGCCACAATGACACGCTGAAAATTCATCATACCCCGTAGAACCATCACCTGATTCTAACACAAGGTTCATACCTTAACATAACTCTGCTGCAATGCACGACCCCATCCAAACGCTGGTCCATAATATATACCTCGAGCCACCCCGCTTAAAATCAATAACCACAGAGAGGCAAATGACAAAAATGCCACACAAAACCTGAAAGAACATAACCATTACGCAATCAATCATGCAATACCCAAATACTCATCACGCTCAAATTACGCTATAAGGCTCAAATAGAACCACACCATTTGTGCACATAACCAATGAATCACAATTCCTCGTAGCATAAAGGAGTAACTCACTGATCATTTCAGAACACGAATAAGTTCAACATCAACCGAATGACACATCCCTCAACAATAGCAGTATGGAGCCAACTATTTTGACTCAGTGTAGAATACACATCTTAATTGGGCATACCAATGGACCCTCAAATCAACTCTGGTCACCCACAATTAGACAAATAGCCATTCGAAAATTCACCGCAACTGATTCATAATACATCCCATCATCTGGCTAGCTCCGGCCACAACTTCACAGTCCACAATCATGAAACAATCTGCTCCAAGTCCATAGAACACACGAATCACTATTTCTGATTCCATCTGCACCACCCGAATGCCTAACACATCTCTCACACATGATCATCCTACGAGGAATATTTCTCCCTTTCTTTCGTGCCACATAGCAACGACTTAAAATCAGCAGTCGATCAACCAGGAAAATGCTGCAATACCTATGAAATATCCATAATTCAAAACATAGTGCGCCCTCTGAAATGTACACTCTACTCACGCAATACCAAATAGTTATAGCATTCATCTAATCATCGAAAATTGTTTATGCCTTCTAAGAATTTATGACCTCCCTTTCAAAGCTAAACCATGACCTTGCACATGCCAACCTTAATCCACACAACACACCGCATCTATCATGCCATCATTTGAAAAATACGAGAATCTCATAATCATTCTGAGTCATAAATAAAATACATATATGATCAGCCAGAAGACTTCCATTTGATCCCATCCGATATAAAATCATAATATTCAACATGCTCCTCAGGCCGGTAGGAAACTACCCATCTCAAACTATGGTAGAAAACCTTGAGAATGCTTTGGAATCTATTTGTACATAATCAGGCCATCATAGTTGAATCTCTCTAAATAAACCAAGCCACGATATTTAGCCACATCTCACCCCACAAACCTAGCATAAAACCACAACGCCCTACGGCCCATAAGCAACTGTATTCTTCTTAGCACCTTCAAAAATACTACAACTGTAACACTCACTCTGAGAATACCTTATGTGAATTTGAAATTGTTCTTCTTACCTTCCTTATACAAAAATATATAATCCATAGTCATACAGAATTTTCGCAAGTCCAGGCACCATCAAATGCAAATCTAAGGTTTTATCCATACACAAGTCCGGAGAAATTCTCAATTGCTATATAAAATTCTCAAACCCTCTAGAATATTTCTCGGAAGTCACCCACTTTTCTCAAGTCTAAATTGCGCCGCCCAAATGGGCCAGAAGACACGTGCCCCATTAGCACAACCACACTCAAAGAAGTAACTCTACTTTATCACCACCTATCAAATTCATACTCCGTGCGCACTACATCATTCACTAATAACAACTCACTCATCCCACGATTTTCATATACTCATACGTGCAATATAACCCGTAACCAGGAAATTGCCTTATTCAAGTCATCCTCGATCTCAACTTCTGCAAGTCATAACTAACCCACCAGTATTCCTCATTCCAAAACTAAACCTTTACATATAACCATAAAATTAAATTTATAAATAGAAGGCTCCCCTACTTAGTTCAAAGCCATAGATTAAAATATTCCATAACTTACAATACTAATACTCAATTAATATCATAATGCCACAGTCAGTTTAACGAAACTTCTTCTCAAACTCATGCAATGCCAACCATAAAAATAAGCTCGCAGTCATTCTCTTGACATTTCAGTCAACTTTCTCAGCCCCATTCAAATTCAAATCTCCACACATATGCCCCACTGGCAGAAAAGAAACTCTCCACTCACATCATAAGGAATACACCTACGTAGATTACTCCGCAAGGAATAACCTACATGATTAACCTCAAATTGGTATCTTGATATACCCTTTCACAGTCACAATTACTATGCAATCACTTAGTCTATCTGAGTCCAAACTCACTAACCAGACAAGAGAATTTAATTTGTCCCAAAATTTAACAATCGTGAAAGATCCTTCAAAATATTCCCACTCGAGACTGTACGTCACATCAAAATGAAAATCAAGCACCTAATGGCCTTCCTTTACATTTCAAGGAAACACTTCTTGTCACATTCAAATTGTCTTAACGCATCCCGCAGTTACATTATACTCATCACAAAGCCATTCCACCGCTCATCGAGCCACAAATTCCACTTTAGGGTTATTACCGGACATATAAGTCCAATTGTACAAGTTACAACTTAAGCTACCAAGCTCAAGTTGCAGTTTAACTCTGGCCTCAAGTCTTCCATACTGGCCCATCAACATAACGTAGAATACTCATCTCGAACCTCGTTCATGGAATCATAAGCCAGCGATACATAACTGATACTGAGCGCTCATGTGCGCATACGAATACATGGAAAGAATTCAAAGAGTTATGTCCCAAGCTGAATTAATCCTGCACGATAAGGAAAGAAAGATGGGAAGTATATATCCTAAATGCCCTATAGCCTCTCGAAGATAAGTATGGACGTCATCATACCGATCCGCGAGACTCTACTAGACATTTGCTCATGACTTGTAGAACTTATGAACCTAGAGCTTTGATACCATCTTGTCACGACCCAAAATCCAACTAGTCGTGATGGCACCTAACCCAACCCGCTAGGTAAGCCAACTTTCAATTATACAATTCCAATAACAATTATTAAAGCAATTTAAGTGAATAAAGATCTTAGTCTTATACATCCCCAAGAATTAGTAGTACAAATTATGAGCTTCTAAGAATAGAGTATAAAAAGCGGAAATGAAATAAATACATAGTTTGTTTGAATAGTACATAAACAGAGCTTTTATAAATCTAAGGCTACCATGAATAAGAGGAAGCTACAACAGGAACGCAAGTACATCTTCAAATCCCGCAACCATCGAGCACAGCAGCAACAACAACCAACATCTACACGCAATGTGCAGAATTATAGTATCAGTACAACCGACCACATGTACTGAGTAAGTAACAAACCTAGCCTTAGGTTGAAAGTAGTGACGATCTTCTACCAAAGTCGGGTCCAAAACCACTAATCCACAACAGTCCAAACAACATAAAGCAAATAATACCAGAAGTAACTCAGAGATAAAATGCTCGGTCAAATCATGATTTCAACAATAATAGTTCTCCCTTTCAAGTACATCAGTGAAAATACAAATCTTCTACCGAAGTTGCCAAAAATATGAATAGTTGAAAATAATAAATTTCTCCCAAAATCTTTTCAATAATAAATAAGATGTTTCATTTTCCTTCCGAATAACCAGTGTAAAAACAAATGCATCACTATGCCTATCTGTCAAAATGTGTGAGAAATCATGAATGATGTGATGTTGTACAACATGAGGAAAATACATCTCTATGCCTGCATGTCATGTGTGCATGCCAATTCTATGCAACTCAGAGATAAAATCATAAATAGCCCCTCGGGCTTACCTCACAATCACTCGTATACAGCCCATCGGTCTTACCTCACAATCACTCGTAAACAGCCCCTCGGGCATACCTCATAATTACCCATGCCTCCCAGTCACTCATCACTCGGCACTCGTAGTCAGTAGGTACCTGCGCTCACTGGGGGTGTGTACAGACTCCGGAGGGACTCCTTCAGCCCAAGAGCTATAATCTGCACGTACAACTCACGTACTGCACGGACAACTCACGTACTGCACGGACAACTCACGTTCTATAATAATAAAGTATATAAAGCATGTTGCAGGCGGGCAGCCCCGATCCACACCTCATAATCAGGCCCTCGGCCTCACTCAGTCATCAATCTCTCAAGTCTCTCTCTCATGAGCTCAAAATGTCATGAAAATATAAAATAGCCCAAAAATGATGATATGATGTATCAATAAATAACAACAGAGATTGAGATATGATATGCATTGAAATGAATATGACTGAGTATGAATTTTTAATTTAAAACAAATAATTCACAACAATATGACCTCTATGGGTCCCAATAATACGGGCACATAGCCTCAATATGATTTTTAATCTGCTTTTCAACTCAAATTTTTAAACTCATAAAACTGCATGAAAATGTCAAGATTATTTGACTACAAAATTCCACAGAAATAATTAGGTCACAATTTCTATAGTGCACGGCCACACGCCTGTCACCTAGCATGTGCGTCACCTCCCAATAATTTACATAATACATATATTTAGGGTTCATACCCTCAGCTCCAAGATTAGAAGAGTTACTTACCTCGAACAAGCCAAATCCAATGTCGAGCAAGCTAAGCAATGCTCCAGAAATTTTCATTCTGTGCGTATCAACTTCCAAACGGCTCAAATGTAGTAACAATTAATTTGATTCAGTTCATAAAAATTTATAGAAATTAATTCCATATCAAAATACTAATATTTCCAAAAAATCTGAAATTACGCCCCAAAAATTACCCGTGGGGCCCACTTCTCGATATTCGACGATACTCACAAAATCCGATAACCCATCCAATTATGAGTTCAACCATACTAATTTCACTCAAATCCGACTTCGAATCGGTGTTCAAATCTTGAAAAATTATTTTATGAAGTTTCTACAATTTTTCCCAAATTTTCACCTGAAAGTACTAATCCAATGATGAAATCATTGATATATTCATGTATATTAACCAAATTCGAGTTAGAATCACTTACTCCGATGAATTTCTTGAAAAACTTACGAAACATCGTCTCCAACCGAGCTCCCAAAGTACAAAAATAAAATAATAACCTAAACCTCGGATATATAGTACATCCTCTGAACTCACACTTTGCAGCCCGCCAAAGTTTGAGCGCCGTCGCGAAAAACTGGTGCGTCCGCGAAATTTTGGGGCTGCACTGCCAGGATTTAGTATTTTTTCTATAACGTTCTCTACATATGTCCAAATGATAACTTATTTACCTTTCTGCAAACTAGACACGAAGAGGTACAACTTTCGTTTTCGAATCATCTCAAAATTCCTTGTAGATCAAATGATATAGGCTTCCGAAGTCGGACGAGCGGATCTGCGGAACTTCTCGGAGCGCGGCCGAGGACAGAATTGCGCGCTCCGCAAAAATTTGAGCGCGGCTGTGAAATTCTGCTGCTGTTCGCGTCCCTCCTTTGCCTCAGTGCCCAAAAATGCGCGGTCCGCATCCCCGAAAGTGCTAGAACAATATTAGAGTGTCGAAATGCCCGGTCTCGATCAAAACTCATCCGGAATCTCCCGGACACAAACCATATATGAATTTCAATCATAAAACACGCTACGGACCTGCTTGCGCACTCAAAATACTGAAAAGAGGTCGTCTTGACCCGATATTGACCATGGACAAACTCCCAAATTTCTTAACTTTATAAATCTCTCAACCATTGATCCAAAAATACACCCAAGCCCCTCGGGATCTCAACCAAATATACCAACACGTTCCATAATATAACACGGACCTACTCGAGGCCTCAAATCACATCAAATAATATCAAAATGTCGAATCACATCTCAAATCAAAATCTATGAACTTTGAACTTTCATATTCTATATCTTGTGCCGAAACACATCAAATCAATTCGGAATGACTTCAAATTTTGCACACAAGTCACATTTCACATTATGGACCTATCCCAATTTCCAGAATTAGATTTTTACCCCGATATCAAAAAGTCAACCCCCCGGTCAAACTTTCCAAAAATTTAACTTTCGGCATTTCAAGCCAAATTCCACTACGTACCTCCAAATAATTTTCCGGACACGCTCCTAAGTCCAAAATCACCATGCGGAGTTATTGGAATCATAAAAACTCCATTTCGAGGTCATTTACACATAATTCGACTTCCGGTTACTATATTAACTTAAGCTTTAAACCTTGGAACTAAGTGTTCCAATTCATTCCAAAACCTCACAGGACCCGAACCAATTACCCCGGCAATTCACATAATTGTAAAGCACAATTTGAGCAGTAAATGAGGAAACAATGTTGTAATACTCAAAACGACCGGCCGGGTCGTTACAGGTTATTATCCGCCAACTGAGGTCCCCTCCGTACGGTAGACTAAATTGTGAGTGTCGTTCGGAAAAACTAATGTCGTGAGCAATTGGGCAGTGAAAATGAGCAATTGATGATGAAAGCTGATGATTGTATTGATGGTGATGAAAGCTATTATAAAATGCTATGCTGTGTCGGGGTAAAGAGACACCAGTACAGAGAATAGTTTGATTGCTTGAATGTTTGAATGCTTTGGTCCCTCTTAATAATGCATAAAAAAAATAAACCAAAGTTACATGAGTTGACCTATGAAAGCTGTAAAAGCACACTGAAAGAAAATGATGTAAAACTACTCTATAATTACAATGAAAAGGACTTAGTCTTCTACAAGGTAGAAGCAAGTCCGATGTCAGCAACGTTGTCTTGAGCATCAGGGTCTGCGCGCGCATTGCTGTCGGCATGCGCGACACTATTTGGATCTACCTGCGGCTGGGCACTGGCGCTTGGCATAGGATATGCGCGCGCGGTGATGTTGGAAACATGATGGTCTGTGCGCGCGGCACTATTGGCCTTTGCTACTTGTTGGGCGCTGGCAATGATTATCGGTGCGGCGACAGGGGCACATACGTGCTTGTCACTTGACACTGCCGAGACCACGGGGTCGACCGCGGCGCTAGGCGTTTGGAGGTTTGCCATGACGCCACGGGGCGCGTCCAAGGGGTCATGGGTCGATAATGGAAAGCAGCCCATGACAAATAATGCTAATCTGGAGGTGGTATGAACAGAATCATGAGCCGGCTAGACTTTTCTTGGTTCATGGATTCGCTATAGGATTACAGCATTGTTTAATTGTAGGGGGAAAGGAAACATGACATCATCCACTTATGCCATCAATGACGATGCAACATTTTCGTGAAAATGCAAGAATAATTGCTTTTGGTTCAAATGCTAATGGATCCTCTAAGGTTGCATGTACTCCGCCAGGCATTACATTAAAACTTATGGTAAGTGCTCACCGTTCTTGTATAATAATGTAATGTTAGTGGATCCAAAATTTAAAGTATATGGGTTTTTATAGCGAACTCAAGTTAATATATGATTTTAATTTATAGATATTTTATAAATTTTTAAATATATATAAAATATATACAAGCATAAAAGACAAATGAACTATTAATTAGTAGGGTAATGTGCAATAAATTCTAGGCTAACATGATAAAATGTAAATTTAAACGAGCAAACAAAAAAGACTCCTTTCTTCGTGATTATAAAAATATGGTTTCTAACTCACTACATATAATACTATACTGGTATTCAGATGGGTATACTTTTGGTGCCGCACCCATGACGATACGATGTGGATGTGGGTATGAGATCCGTACCGGATTTAGTCAACCAATTGGGTACTTTGACCAAAATCGACGTAGAAATTTGGGACATATACAATGATTTCTAAAATCAAAATAAAAGCTATGATGAAATTGAAGAAAGTGATAGACCTTGTACATAGAAATTTCTATGTAAGTTCTTTTCTTTTTATCTCCTACTCGGATTCTCCACTTGATCAATATTTTCTTCTTCGCCGAATACATTGTAAGTTTTCAACATAATATTTTATAATTTAGACATACTTTTATAACTCTATTTTTAGATATTTGACTTATTTTTAGCCGAATTTTTGCACCCGTATCCGTACCTGGATTTGTACACCCGAATCTTAAAATATAGATCATGAAGGATCTGACCTCTAGATCTGCACCCGTATCGTACATCCACACCTGAGTCCAAGCAATTTAGCTTTTTCGTAACGACCAGGTCGGTAGTTTTGAGAATATTAGCATTGATCCCCTATTTATTGTTCCCTCTATTTTATTTTTTGGTTACGTGACTTGTCGGGGCGCTTGGTTTCGGGTTCGGGAGAGTTTCGGAGTGAAATGGGACACATAGTCCCTAAATTGGAAGTTTAAGTTGTAGAAGTTCACCGTAGTTTAACTTGTGTCAAGACGACTCCGGAATGGAGTTTTGGCGGTTCCAATAGCTCTGTATGGTGATTTGAGTCTTCGGAGTATATTCGGATGTTAATTTAGAGGTCCGTAGGTCATTTCGGCGTTAATTGGCGAAAGTTAAAAAGTTGGAAGATTTTGAAAAGTTTGACAGGGAGTAGACTTTTCAATATCGGGGTCGGATTTTAATTTCAGAAGTTGGAGTAGGTATGTAATGTCAATTATGACTTGTGTACAAAATTTGGTGTCAAACGGAGTTGTTTTGGTATGAATTGGCATTGGTTTTGGAATTCGGAAGTTCTTAGTCTTGAATTGGGGTGCGATTCGTATTTTTGATATTGTTTGATGTGAGTTGAGACCTCGACTAAGTTCGTATTGTGTTTTAGGACTTGTTGGTATATTTGGTTGAGGTCCTGGGGCGCCTCGGGTATGATTCGGACCATGTTCGGCGCATTTTGAAACTTTTTGAAGAATTTCTGAAGTTGCTGGTTTTTCTCAGTTCTGGTGTCCTTCTACATGTTCGCGATGATGCTTCCGCATTCGCGTAGAGACTTCAGAGATTTGCTGGAAGTTTACTCTTCGCGTTCGCGAAGATGGCCACGCGTTCGCGAAAGGGCAGGACCTGGTGCTCTGCGATCGCGGACTGGGTTACGCGTTCGCGATAAGGAAGGCAGCCTGGGGTGAGACTCATACATGGTCTACATGTTAACGAGAAGGACTTCGGGATCGCGAAGCTTGAGAACCCTTGGTCACCACATTTGCGAGTGGTCCCTTGGTCATACTATGCTTCTGCACATGGTTTTGCATATCCAAGTACATCTTATCAGCCTCGATATAAGTGCATTGTGTTGCTGCTTTAGAGACTTCACGGTACACTTGCCCGCGTCCGCAAGCCTCGGAGTCCCCTTCTACCTTGTTTTCCTTATTTCTTTATGTTTTTGATAGATAGTGATGTATAAGATTGTTTAGTATTGTATCTAGAGCTTGTGACTTATATCTCACCGGATTTTGGAAAATTGTACGTATTGAGCTTATAGTCTATTGATGAAATTGTTGAAGTTTTAAAATTTTAAGTTTTTATTTGATGTTTCCGCATATTATTAGGCTTACCTAGTCTGAGAGACTAGGTGTCATCACGACATCCAACGTAGGAGATTTGGGGTCGTGACAAGTTGGTATCGGAACTCTAGGTTCATAGGTGTTATGAGTCACAAGCAGGTTTAGTAGAGTCTTGCGGATCGGTATGGAGATGTCTGTACTTATCTTCGGGAGGCTTTAAAACTGTTAGGAAAAGCTTCACTTCTTTGATCCCTTATCATACGATTCTTTGACTTCGGATTCTAAATTTCTGTCTTTCTATTCTCTCATAGATGGTGAGGACACATACAGCTGGATCAGATGACCAGACACATGCGCCCCCTGATAGAGCCGCGAGAGGCCAGGATCAGGGCAGAGGCTAGGGAGGTCTACGTGGTGCAAGCAGAGCACCCGCATGAGCTGCTACAGAGAATCCACTAGTAGATCTAGTTGGGGGGCAGACACTTGAGATGCCTCTTACTGCACCAGCTCTCCAGGAGACCCTCGCCCAGTTTTTGAGCATGTTCGGAACCTTAGCTCATGTAGGGTTGATACCACTAACTCCTGCTACATCTCAGGTCGGGGAGGAGCACAGACTCCCGCCGCCCGTACCCCAGAGCAGTGAGTCCAGGTTGACCAGGTCCCATAGGTCATACCAGTGCCGTCGGTCACCCCAGTTCAGCAGAGGTTAGGCCAGCAGTTTCTGAGGATGAGCAGCTCGGGCTCAAGAGGTACAAGAAGTACCACTCTCCTAATTTCAGTGGCTTGGCTTTAAAGGATGCCCAGGGTTTTCTTGAGGAGTGCCATCATATCCTCCATACTATGAGTATTGCGGAGTCTAGTGGGGTTGCTTTCACTACGTTCCATCTTAGAGGAGAGGCTTATCAGTGGTGGTAGCATATGAGTTGGGTAGTCCGGCTGAGGCAACTTCACTCACTTGGACTCAGTTCTCAGATATGTTCCCAGAGTCTTAGAGATGCATGGCGCGCAGAGTTTGAGCAGTTGCGCCAGGGTTCTATGACCGTGTCGGAGTATGCGGTCCGGTTCAGTGATTGGTTAGACATGCACCAACCTTGGTTGCAACTGTTAGAGAGCAAGTCCATTGATTTATCGAGGGGCTCAACCCCAGTATCAGATTTAACATGGACCAAGAGTTGGAGATGGACATCCCATACCAGCAGATAGTGGGGATTGCTAGGAGATTGGAGGGTATACTGACTTGGGAGAGCAAGGAGAGGGAGGCCAAGAGGTCTCGAGTGTCTGGCACAAATAGTGGTACCCGTGTCCCAGTTGCAACTCGTAATGGTAGGGCTATGTGAGTCGCCTTGTTCATTCACCACTTCCAGCTTCCAGTGTTATTCTGGCCACTCCTATGCCTCAGTCTCACTATTATACACCGCCATTATCTAGTGCACCTCTTGCACGGGGTGCTTTCAGTGGTCAGTCCAGCCGATCAGGCCCGAGCCAGCGTCAGCAGCCACATCCTTCGAGATCTTATTTTGCGTGTGGTGACACTCATCATATGGTGAGGGATTGCCCCTAGATTCAGGAGGGTTGCACCTCCACAGACTACTTAGGCTCCGTGTATTCCACCAGGTCCTCAGGTTTCTCAGTCCATGGTCGCCGCACCAACTGCCACCCCACCTGCACGACCAGCTAGAGGTGGAGGTCGGGCAGGTAGAGGTCGCCCTAGAGGGGGAGGCCAGGCCAGGCCATATATTATGTTGTTCCTACTAGGACGGAGATAGTTCCTTCCGACTCAATCATCACAGGTATTGTTCTGGTCTGTCATAGAGATGCATCAGTCTTATTTTAATCCAAGCTCCACTTATTCATATGTCTCATCTTATTTTTTTTTTTATTTGGGCATATCCCATGATTCTTTGAGTTCTCATGTCTATGTGTCTACACCTGTGGGAGATTATATTGTTGTTGATCGTGTATACTAGTCGTGTTTAGTTATTCTCGGTGGTTTTGAGACCAGAGCCGATTTATTGTTGCTTAGTATGGTAGATTTTGATGTTATTTTGGGCATGGAGTGGTTGTCGCCCTATCATGCTATCCTTGATTGTCACGCCAAGATGGTGACGTTGGCTATGCCAGGTATATCGCGGTTAACGTGGAGAGGTACTTTAGATTATGTTCCTAGCAGGCTTATTTCATTTCTAAAGGCTTATCGGATGGTCGAGAAGGGGTGTGATGCGTATCTAGCATATGTGACATATGTCAGTGTTGATACTCCTACTATTTAGTCAGTTTCGGTAGTGAGGGATTATCCAGATATATTCCCGGTGAATCTTCGGGGCATGCCGCCCAACAGAGATATCGACTTTGGTATTGATTTATTACCGGGCACTCAGTCCATTTCTATTCCACCCTATCGTATAGTCCCAGCAGAGTTGAAAAAGTTAAAGAAACTTTAATAAGATTTCTCAACTATCATAAAATCAATGCCTTTCGGACAAACTTTATCAAATACGTATTTTACTAAGACCCATGAATAGAGGATATAATAATAATTCATATGGAGAAATCAAGAATATAGACAGCCCTAGTATTTCTATGAATAGAGTCATTTATGAAAGTTGCGTATTTTACTCGTTTCGTTTGTATCATTTGGATTATGCCAAAAAGAAAGAAGGGAATGCCTTAACATACCTTAACTCCGTTGAGTCCTTAATACCTTCCAAGAAATTTTTCAAACAACTCAATTCAATATATCACATCATAAGGAGATTCAAAATCAGTGCTGAGTAAAGGCTAAGTCCGCAACTTAAACTCATAGCTCGTTTACGTAAATTTGGGCAGCATCTCCCCTGTAACTAGGCCCTCCTCCAATACCATACACCAACAACAACAAGAACACAACAATAACAACATGTAAGCATCATTTTCCAATCTTATCTCCATCACAATATACCACAAAATAGCCCACACACCCTAATCACTTCATACATAAAACGATAACCAAAGTAGTGTCAAACAACCTAAAATATGTAATGACGAACGACCAGCCCACCATTCCATCATTATGTGGTGTTTCTCCACACTATTTATCCTTCAAAACTCCATTAAACAGTAACAAAAATATACAGCCCAAAGGCAACACGAAACAGCCCACAAAACAGTCCACTACAAGTCAAATAACTCGAACTCACAACTTGCGATCACTATCCCGTGAGGTCTAACTATTAGGAAACGAATTTATCAACTTTTTTTGATATTTTAAAGCTTAAATACAGAAATTAGGAATTTTTATTAACTATTAAATACATTCTAAAACTCAAACTACAAAGAAAAAGAGAGGCGATATAGTGATACTTACGTCGATCGTTCTGATATTATCGCTTCTCGATTTCGTACCCGGGATGTTAGTATTATTTAAAGCACTACTAGAGAGCTTAAGGACTTTTTTATGGTGTTCTCTGGTCAGGTTATATGTAGAAATGAAGAGAGAGACGAGTTAAGATATATATATCAACTTTTGAAAAGTTAAAAGGTGCTAGCTTGGCACCCTCTCATTCGCCCATCTTCCGACGCTTATATCTTTTTATCCGAATATCGTATGAATAAACGGTTAAGAGCGTTGGAAACTACATTCCAAGACCTTCAATTGGGTATATAATATGCCCCAAAAATACCTCATATAGTATACAAAATTTATTTCTCAAAAAACTCTATTACAAGGCAAATCCTTAGTCAGTTTTTCTGCAACTTAAACCCGATTTTTCCCAAACTTCATATTTTCTATCCAAACATCATATATAGACATATTATGACTTTAAAATCATTTAAATCATTATTAACAAGTCTCATATTCATTACGTCACCTTGGGACGCACATGGTGTAACATCAGCTCATTTCATTCCGGTGGTGACTACTTACTCTTCAGAGCAGCTCGTTAAGGTTTATATTTGCGAGATTGTCAGGCTTCATGGAAGATTATATATACCATATACATTATGTACAGGGAAAATGAAGTCCAAATTGAAGGAAGTAAATAAGGGGAAGGGAAAATCCACAATTGAAGTCCACGGTGAATAAAACTAAATCCACAAATAAAGTCCACAATACATAAAGTAAATCCACAATTGAATTTTACAGTGCAAAAAATAAATCCACAATTTAATTTCACAATGTGAAAAGTAAATCCACAATTGAAGTCCACGATGCATAAAGTAAATCCACAATTGAAGTCCACGGAAAGTTAAAATCCACGAGAGATTGAAAATGATAATTGACTGTTGAAGATTGAAAATTGTCGATTGACATTTGGTAATTGGAAATTGATGAGTGGAGATTGATAATTAAAGCCCATAAGTTTGTATTTGAAAATTAGAAAATAAAGATAGATAATTGAAAATTAAAGATTGGTATTTGAAGTTACCTAATATGTAATATAGTATATATAGAGTTGAAACTGAAGGTTGATAATTGAGAACTGAAATAAAAGAATGATAATTGAAATTGAACCTAAAACTTGATGATTGACGATTGAGATTGATGATTCAAATTGGAGATTGATTTGCGTTAGGAGCTTTAACTATGTCTTTTCTTTAGAAATAGCTACTAGCTAAAAATAATTGTTAGCGATAAAGAAATATATTCAAGTGTGATAGAGTTGAGGAATTTTATACTTGCAACTCATGCTTTCAAAAATTGAATCCACCTCAATGTTTGAAGATGTATGAATCCATAGCTTGAAGAAGCATCTACGTATATAGCTTAACTAAGAATTAAGTCCACGTCCACTTTAACAAAAAAAATCGTGTCCACCTTCACATATGTATAAAATTTATTATATAGAAATATAAATCCACATTAACGCCCACGTCCACATTCACAAAATATAAATCCACATCAACATCCACAAAATCTATAATAAATTCACGTTCACGTCCACGTCCACGTCCACATCCACATATATAAGCCACGTCTACATCCACTTCCACAAAATCTGTGAGGCAGAAGAAAAATTCACGTCCACGTCCATGTCCACGTCCACATCCACGTCCACGTCCACGTCCGCGTCCACGTCCACGTCCACGTCCACAAAGTTTATGATGAGCAAAGGTAAATCCACGTCTATGTCCATGTCCACAAAGTTCACGGTTAAGAGAATAAAATCCACGTCCCCATCAACAAATCTACATTGAAAGATATAAGTCCATGTCCACATCCACCTCTAAAAAATCTATGATCCAGAAAAATAAATCCACTTCCACATTTAAGACGTGTAAACATGAATCCTCGTCCATAAAATCCACGATAAAAATATAAGTCCACATCGATATTCATAAATGGAATCTACCATGAGAAATATAACTCTAAGTCCACGTCCATACCCATAAAAATCTATCACGATATATCTACGTCTTCATTCTTGTCCCCAAAATTTACTATGAGAGACACAAATTCACGTTCATATCCTCAAAATTTATTATCCACTTCCACCTCTACATTCAGAGACTCTACTATGACAACTTCATGTCTCTAAATCCTAAGGTGAGAAAATATAGATTCATGTTCATATCCATTATTAAATAAAGTTAAATCTATGGCTACGTCCACAAGATTTTGATCCTATCACCTAATGAAATATCACATTCTAGAAAAAATTTGTTAGCAACCTATAATAAATATATATGCATAAAATAATAATAAAAAGTTATGAATTCAAACTCATATGTGAGCTGGGAATCAATGTCCATATCCATGTTCACTGTCCACTTTGAAGAAGATTTGATTCACATACATATCCACGTTCAACTGTATGGGTAGATAGAGCTTCATGTCCACGGTGAAGAAAAATGTATCAAATTTGATCCTATCTCATCCAAAGAAAAATTGTGAGTTTGAAAAAAAATTAGTTGACTTGTACCTCTATAGGAACTTGGTCCTTAGTTTTGGAATGGAAGAATACTCAAAGTTTGAAGGATTTAAAGGATATTTGACGGATTGAACTTTCTAGCCTTGGAAGTATTTGGCTCTGAATGATTTGAAGGGTTAGAAATTTTGAATGATCGAGGAAGTTATTTGATTGGCTAAAACAAATCTACTCCAGTTTTCAGTTTTGGGACACTTGAAGTTTTAAATAATGGTGTGACCGAACCTTTGTATAAAGTTGCCTAGGTATCTTGTCAAAATATGAATCAGACTAGACGTAGTTTGAACGTAAGAAATTATTTGAGTTGAAAGAATTTAAGATATGATGTTTTGGTGATGATTGAATTATTTTGAAAGTCATAATGATCATATAGGATTGAGGACTTAAAATCGACTTGAATTTAAGAGTAGGCGGGTGGAGACTGGTAGTGCTCGAATAAAACTTGCTTCTTTGAAAAAGATTGAGTAAAAGGTAGACTCGTGTACGACATAAAACTTTGAGACGCTATTGGAACACCCAAAAACATTTAATATAGAAAAACATTAACAAATTATTTTGGATCAACTTGAAACATGAGTACGAGGTTGAATTGATGCGTTGCATTGAAAGATCGACAGACATATGAGAAGGCATGATCTAGATGGCCATTGTTACGTCTTGGACTGAATTTAGAAACATTGTAAAGTTTTCGAAAATTAGGTGGATAAGTTCTTGAAACTACTAGATAGGAAAGGTTGCAATTTAATCAATTAGAAGAATAGCGAGTAAATGGTAGAGAAATTTTTGACTAAAGTGAGAATTTGAGAATAAATTCTATTTGACAATGGTTCTAAGATGGAATTCGAATGAGAACAGTAGCACATTTAATGATGGAATGAATGGACGAAATAGTAGAAGGTTGCACTTATTGAAGAAAAATTCAGTAGAATTAATGTAATAAAAAGTTTATGTGATGGAGATTTTGCTATCACTAAATATCTAAGAACGACAACATTAGAGAATGTTGAAAGAAAATATTTGGTTTGAAAGTGGTGGTGGAGTGCATTTTGAAGAAGAGCCTAAAAATTAGATGAAGGGGTTTGAAGACATTTGCTTAAAAAGTCATACTCATTCAAAAGGAATTGGGATCATTTATCAAGGGTAAAATGAGAGTAGAAGGTCTATGCTAAATTTTAGCTCTTGAATTTTTGATAAAATATGGATGCTTTGTCAATTTCCATTTTAGCACAAGTCAACCTTTTATTATTTTAAAACAAGTTTTTAAAGAGAAAAGAAAGAAAATAAGAAAAGACAAAAGGTGAAAAGTTAGTACAATAATAAAAGAGATATATAAAGCACGTGGAAGATTAACTAAACATATTTTTCACATAAATTAATTGCGTTTTATAATGCAAAGGGACTTCTTTGCGCTAGAGGTAGGCATGACGTATATTTGAAGGATAGATATGCATTGTGTCATTCCACAAATCTTAATTAATTAAATGATTCAATTTTGCAATAGAAAATAAAGTACAAGGATAGTTTTTCAGTACATGTAGAATGAAAGAAATATATGACTCCTAATCTAAGAAAAACTAAACTTCTTCGATCAACTTAGATGATATCAACTACTTCTTGCGAACTTAAATTTCCACACCTGACACAAAAAGGTTAGTCATAATCCTTCACCCTAGAATTTAATCAATTTAGAGCAAATGGTCCACATAATTTACATATTTATCCTTCAAGATATGCACATAAATTATAATAAGTGTTACTTAGGGTCGTAAACCCATTCGGATATTTGGTAAAGTTGGCTAATGGACTTAATACACCAAGGGTATTAAGTATCTTAGGCTTAAATGATGCATGTATCTCATAAAGGTTTTGGCTTAGCTCTATCCTATGTTGACTAAGATTTGATTTTTCTGGACTGGTCGGCTCTCAAGTGGACAACTTGAGAGTGGAAAGGTCGTGACTGTCAACTGCACCGCTGATCGACTTACCCCACGAACTTTTCCCCTAAAAGATTTTTTAAGTAGTACACGGCCGCAAATCACGTAACCGCTCAGTGTGTGAATTATGTGAATTTTCCAAATGTGAAAGAAGTGAAACGGAATGACAGTTATATAAGCAATATATAGCATGTAAAATAATTTATAAAAGCCACGTAGATAAACACACAAGCCTTAATTAAACTAAGTCCGTTATGGTTAGAACCTAAGTATCCCAGCAGAATCGCCAAGTTGTTATACCCCATTTTAATTCAGGTCAAATAGAGTACAACATATTAATGATTTTTAAATAATTATTAACTAAAGAGTCGACAGCTAACTATATTAAAAGGTGAGTTAAGGCACCTAAATTATCTATTGTTAACTCCGTAAGGTCTACTAAACATTAGAGATTCTAAGATAAGGGTTCAAATTAAATTAAGGAGAAGGTAATCCGCATAGAAAAGTTGTTCCTTTCCGGACCTAGATTAATTAACTAAGGCTTTATAATGCTCAAGTAAAACGTAAAAAAGATATTTTAATCATATTAAAAGGTGATAAGTTAAGAAGAAGACTCAAGACTGTATAAAATCATTTCGAGGCTTAATAAGTTTTGAGAATTCAAATTTTGAGGTGGCAACACGCTGACTAATCTTGGCTAAGAAAAATGAACATATTCTTTAAAAAGATAAGACATTTAACATATTTTCTATTAAATGAAAATTGGTTTGAAACTGATTCAAAGTTCTTAACAAGGACGTCTTTTTTTTTTATGTGATAAAAGAAGGTACTTTTGTTATTAAAGTGAAAAACAAAACTTCATTGTTAATCCTATATCGAAAGCAAACTTCAATAACAATCCAAAAAAAAAAACTTGAGATAACCACAAACACATAAATCAACAATCGTAAAAGAGTTAAATAGAACAAGTGATAAAAGAACAATTTTTGCTTGTTTTCTTGTTGTCCAATGCGATTAAAGAAGATAGGACGTAAGACTCCCTTGTGGGGGGCAGTGAACGAAGGACTTTGAGGTCGCTTCAGATCTACTCTTTTGGATTTCGAATTGAAGCTTGAGAGAGATAGAGTACAAAAAATTAAAAGTATAAATATGATTTTTTGAGATTCCAGAATGTCCCCCTCGGCTGAGACTTTAGGATGTATTTATAGGTGAAAATAGGTAGGGTTGAGATTTAATTTTGAAATTCAAAAAAAAAGGCTAGAAGAAGTCACGGGTCTTGAATTCCAAGAGAGCCGTTTGAAGAGAGGTCAAAATCGTACCCCAATGGCAGAGGAGAGATGAATTGTGGTTTTGAAGAAGCAAAAACTTAGTAATTACGGAGAGATGGAAAAGAGAAAAGAAAGAACTTTCATTGAAAAGGAAATTTTGGGGGTTGTTAAGCCTATGTGAAGATTGATTCCTGAAGTGTTCATATCTCCTTTTTGGCAGAGATATTCACATTATCATTGACTTTTGATAAGAAGCAAGAGATATGATTCAAACATTTACACGAAATGGAGTAGCAATATCTGGAGAGAAAATAAAAGGTTGAGAAAGAATTGGACATTTGTCCAAGAGAAGAAAGGGGATGGGGGGCGTCTGCTATCGACCGAGAGAGGTTAGGAGATTTAGATTATGGAAAAGCTGGGCTGTTGGATTTGTTATTGGACTATTGAGGAGTGGGGTGGGGGGGGGGCGAGAAATTCAAACATAGTTATCGAAATTTAGTCACTTTTCGTATAAAGATAAATCTGAACGAAAATACTATTCAAAATTCGAAAAACACTCTAGTATATTGTACTGGAGTTCCAGCATAAGTATATGCTGGAGTTCCAGTATAATATACCGGTCCAGCATAATATGCTGGAAGTTCAATTCAAACATAGTTATCGAAATTTAGTCACTTTTCGTATAAAGATAAATCTGAACGAAAATACTATTCAAAATTCGAAAAACACTCTAGTATATTATACTGGAGTTCCAGCATAAGTATATGCTGGAGTTCCAGTATAATATACCGGTCCAGCATAATATGCTGGAAGTTCATACACATGTGCTCCAATCTCCAGTATATTATGTTGGAATTTTTCACGTGTTGGATTTTCAGCATAATATGCTGGAAGTTCATAGACAGATGCACCGATCTCCAGTATATTATGCTGCAACTTTCCGTGTTGTAGCAAAATAGTGGTTATTTTTCAATGACTTTGCAAACGCTGGCTATTTTTGAATGACCAGTCCGAAAACTGGCTAGCTCGTGCTATTTTTACAGTGATGGGCTGCTGAAATGTAGTGATATGTTTGGGCCAAAAATCATGGCCTTTTCCTTCTTCAAATTAATTTAATTGGGCTCCCATATCTTAATAACTCGGACTCGATAAAAAGACTTTGAGCATATATAATATTACATTTTAAATAAGTAATTAACTCAATAATAGTCATATTAACGGTAATATTAATAATAATGTTAATAGTACTAATAATAAAAATAATAATTTTTGTAATAGTAGTAATATCTTCAATAATTATAATTATAATAAATAGTAGTAATAATAGTAATAAATAACTAAAAATAGAGCATTAGATTATTAGTGACTAAGGAGCGCAAGAAAATTAATTAGAAAAAAGGTAGGACACAATTGGGTATCAACATTGATGTCCTTGAAATATCTTGCTGTTGAATTTGGTGTTGAATTGCAAGGCCGTGGTTCTTTTGAGGCAAGGTGTAAGTTGTGAAATATCATTTACTTAGTTGTTGTGTTTTGGCTTTCGTGTTATTATTGAGTTGATTCTTTGGTTGTTTGCACGAGGTTTTTGTCGTGCTGTTGTTATTGTTGCACGAGGTTTCTGTCGTATCGTTGATATTGTTGCACGAGGTTTCTGTCGTGCCGTTGTGATTATTGATACGCATGCGGTGGTATAAGGTCTAGGTGTTGAAACGCATGCGGTGAGATAAGGTGGGCTTGATACGTGTGGCTAGTAGGGGAACTACTAGAAGCCATGCGGTGTGATAAGATGGGTTAAAATGCAGAATGCAATTTCGGAAAAATAATTTTAAAAACCAAATATAAAGGCTCCCGCGATGATATAAGGAAAGACTATGATTTGTTTTTACGATTTGGGACTACGAGACAGTACCTCGGGAGTGCCCATGTTAATCTTCTTTATTTGTTGTATTTTTTGGTTCTTGTTTCCTTAACATGTAAAATTCTTGTTTTCCTTTCGTGTTGTATTAGTTTTTCCTTGATTCTGTGTTGTTATTTCCCGTAATTTCTTTATTGTTCACTTCCCTGTCATTTTCATTATATCATTATATCTTATGTCTTGTTACTTATTATCTTCAGTAGGGCTATGAGCTGACCTCGTCACTACTCTATAGAGGTTAGGCTTGGCACTTACTGGGTATCGTTGTGGTGTACTCATACTATGCTTCTGCACATATTTGTGCAAATCCAAGTACATCCTATTGGCCTCGATATTAGTGTATTGTGTTGCTGCTTTGAAGACTTCAACGTACACTTGCACGCGTCTGCAGGCCTCGGAGTCCCTTTCTACCCTGTTTTTCTTATTTCTTTATGTTTTTGATAGACAGTGATGTATGTGATTGCTTAGCATTGTATCTAGAGCTTGTGACTAATATCTCACCGGGTTTTGAGAAATTGTACGTATTGAACTTATAGTCTATTGATAAAATTGTTGAAGTTTTGAAATTTTTTTTATTTGATGTTTCCGCATATTGTTAGGCTTACTTAGTCTTAGAGAGTAGGTGCCATCACGACATCCTACAGATAGAATTTAGGATCGTGACATTTTTATTACATTAGAGAAATTTTGGGGTAAAATTAGTTTATAATAAATGATCGAATGATGGCATGACACGTGGAATCGAAGACAGGTAAAAGGTGAGCCAAAACAACCGATACCAGGAATAATAATTGCAATCGACATCGGGTAAATCCCGAAAGGAGCAGAATCAACGGGGGCAGATTGAGTATTCTCCATCGGATAATATTCAATGAGAGAATATTCTTTCACATTAAATAGGCAACTGTTGCAGAGAATATTTGCATTTATAGCGTGCTGTTACATATTCATCAATGACTCGTTTATTGTCTTTTAAGTGGATCTTGATCTTACGATCTTATTTTTCTAGGTATAACTATAAATAGTAGGCTTAACAGTCTTTGTAGGACACGAAAATCTTGGCAAAACATATGTTATATTTTATTTTTGCTCTCAATTAAACAGTTTTATTTGCTCCTTTACATTGCTTTCAATTATGTCCTCGGAGACATTGCGCTCTTAGCCATACTCATCATCTTCTTCAATTTCAATTGCTAAGTCTCATTTTCTATAAACTACGTAATAAATTTAACTGTACCATTTTATGGGTAAACAAGAAATTAATTTATTTTACTGTGACGGGTTTAATAAATTTGTACGAATAACAACAATTTTAGTCGCTCCTAATTTGCTTGAAATTGGGACGTAATTTATTTTACTGTCACGGGTAGTTCCTGCGTTATCCGTACACTATTTCTTTAGTCAAAGGTGATTACTTCAAGGGGTCGTTTGGTAGGATGCATTAGATAAAATAATACAAGCATTAGCTTTGTATATTAATAATACCTTGTTTGATTTGCCTTTTGAACTTATGCATTAATTATACAAGCATTAGTAATACATCATTTTTGGTATTATCCTACGCAGAGACGGATCCAGGATACAGAGGCTTCGGGTGCCACAAAATTTTGAACATAGCCATACTATAATACATTATCTAAATAGGGTATAAATTTAATCGGTTTGGTCTATTTAAGTTTAGGTTCGGGTTATTCATCTTTAAAATTAATATAAATAAATCGATCAAGCAAAACTATTATGTAATTATTATGAGAACTTGAAAAAAAGGCATAAAATTCAACCAGATGATGCATTTTGTATAAATAAAGGGACTCGTTATCAATTTATATTTAGATACTCAAGGCAAACACTCGTACTAATAAGCACTCTAAATATTAAAATAAAAGCAAGTTTACAAAGATTTTTTAATTTACTATTTATTTTTGTGAAAATTTAACTCACTCAATATTAAAATTGTCCTACTCTAGAGCAATCTGACAATAAAATAAACTTTTATCCTTGATTAGAACAACAACTTATTCAAGCATTTCTATATTTGTTTGGTTTCTACAAATAGATTTATCAAAGTTGTGCTCCCGGAGAAAAAAATTAATTTTTTTATCGTCTGTTGATAAATCATGAAGGAGTTGGGAAAGCGCAATAGTGGGGGGAAGGGGGTTTACGAGGAAAGAATAGATTTTTGAAACAAAATATTTTTATATTTTATGTTTAATGTTTAAAGAAAAAAAAGATAAAATTTTTCAAAATAAACTACAACGAACAAAGAAAAGGTCAGATTCGAACTCTAATTAAACAAAAGAGAGCAATTTATTAGGAAAGAGAAAGAAGAAACAAAGGAGTAAACCTCTAATTATAGATGTCTTAAATGCACCAAACAAAACTTTTAAGACACAAGTGTTCTAGGCCAGATTTGAGCTCGCACCACCAAGATGGGATGATATTGCATTACACCTTCCAACATTTTGTTAATGAGGGTGTCACTTAAAATATTTGACTGCATTCATTCTCTATATACATGCATGCATACATACTATTGCATAGTCTCGGCTAGAGCTTGAGGGTGGCGTGTCACCCCATCTCTTACACATAGATCTGCCCCTGATCTTACGCATAACTAATGCATAAGAAACCACGACATTAATAATATAATAAGTTTTAATGCATGCATTAGTTTAGTTAAAGACAAAATTGTCCTTCAAAATTATGCTTGATTAAAATATGTTGTCATATTAATGTAAGTTTAAAATAATCCATGAAAGTGAAAAATAAAATTATATCCCTAGTAAATAAATAAATACTTAGCATATTTCTTTTTTTATAAATAAATATTTAGTTCAACACTAGAATATAGGTAGACAAATCAAATAATTTTTTTTAAACTCTTTTCATATAAAAGCATTGCTCAACATATATTTCTTTTATAAAGATAAAGTGATTGACTGTTTATGAGAGTATTTTTGTAAACAAACAATTCTTTTAGAAGTTGCGCAATATTTTAATACATCAAACCAAACAGTGGATAAGAAATATATCAACATAACTAATGCAAGCATAACTAATGACAGCATAACTAATGCAACCATAATTAATACCAACATTATTAATATCAGTATTACTAATACATCATATTCAGCATTATTGTTATGCACCGCCGTAAAGCATTGTAGCAATCGAAGGACGATGGATATGCTTAGTTGGTCTTGCCTCCGAAAATATAATTCTAATCCATGGGATTTAGGACATTTGACGAATATTGGCCATCCCAGCGTAGCCGTTTGGAATTGTTTAGCGATGATTCAGTGTGAAAAGATCTAATGTGATGTGCAGGGGCCAAACTGTTTGACACAAAAGATATTTCTTGGAGTCCCAAATAACCTCAACCTAGATTTTGACTACATGCCAAAGGAAATCACAGTAATTTAGATCCCCCTTTAGTTCATTTGTTTCTTCCTCCTATCTTGATCATGAATGTTATTTATTTAAGAGAGAATACGAGTGAATTGAAAGATTTTCGTTTTTGCTCTTTGGGGCCTTTTAAACCCTTTTCGATCATTGTAACGATTTGGCCAATCGTTTTAAGTATTTTAGCCTCGTTTCTCCTATTTGATGCTTTACTTATATATATTTGAAGTTTTGTTACTTGCCGAGCTAGTTGGTTTGGTTATCGGGAACGTTTTGGAGTGAATTGGGACACTTAGTCCCAAGATTAGAAGGTTAAGTTAAACGGAGTTTGACTTTTGTGTAGGCGACTCCGGAATGGAGTTTGATGATTTCAATAGATTCGTATGGTGATTTGGACTTAGGCGTACAGCCGGATTTGGATTTGGAGGTATGTAGGTTGGTTTGGTGCTTTTTGACGAAAGTTAGAAAGTTGAAGATTTGGAAGGTTGATAGGTTTGACTGGGAGTTGACTTTATTGATATCGAGTTTGGATTTTGGTTCAGGAAGTTGGAATAGATCTGTTGTGTCATTTGGGACTTGCATGCATAATTTGAGGTCATTCTGAGTTGTTTACGCTTGTTCAACATAAGTTTTGAATTTGAAAAGTTTACTAGTTTCTTTAGGATTGAATTGGGGTGCGATTCGTAGTTTGGATATTGTTTGGTTTGATTTGAGGCCTCGAGTAGGTCCGAGTTATATTTTGGGATTGGTTAGTATGTTTGGACAGGGTTCCCGGGGGGGCGGGGGGTGTTTCGGATTGAGTTCGTACCATTTGTGGACTTAGGTGCATTGTTGAAGGTCCAGGCTTCTGGTGTTTTCGCATTTGCGGAGGGTTTGGCCACATATGTAGAGCTGCAGGTGTGGCTTATTGATCGTAAAAGAGGAGTATGGCTAGGTTAGGATGTGTCCGCAAGTGCGGACTATTAAGTGCAGGTGCGAGGAAGCTTCCACAGAAGCGGAGCCGCAAATGCGGCTTGGAGTTCGCAGGAGCGGCATGTCGGGAGGCTAAGTCATTTCCGCATCTACGATGGTTTTTTCGCAGATGCGGTGTCGCAAGTGCAACTATATGGACCGCAAGTGCGGTTTTGCTGGACAGGTTTTATATTCGATTGTTTTGGTTATTTCTCTCATTTTTGGAATTGTGGAGCTCGACTAGGAGTGATTTTGAGAGACCCTTAACTACAATTGAAAAGGTAAGTGAAGTTTATTCAATTTTGATGATAGATAATGATTACCCTTATATTATTTCATCTAGATGATGTGAATGTAAGGTAAAACTTAAGGATTTTAGACTATGTAATTGGAAGTGAGATTTGATAATTTGAGGGTTGATTTGTGGTTGGAATTTGATGAAACACATCTATTTGGACCCGTATCGGAATGGGTGTTCGAAATTTGTGAGTTTGGTCAGGTTTTGAGGTGCGGGTCCGGGGTTGACTTTATAATTTTGGTTAAAGATCTTAGTTTTATCATTTGGAATCGCTTCCTATGACCTTTATTGATTATGGTAAGTAAATTTGACAAGATTCGGGATGTCTGGAGGTTGACTTGCGAGGGAAGGGCTTCTTAGAGTACTGATTTAACTTGTTTGAGGTAAGTATCTTACCTAAACTAGAGGCACTAGTTTCTTGAGTTATTTATGATAGCTACGCGCTATGGGTGGTGCATATGTGTAGCGTTGAGCCCATGTGCGAGCACCGGGGTATGTATCCATTCTCGGAGTAGTGCTTAGGCTATGATATGCCTTCAATTGATTGTTAAGCTTTATGTTGTGATGTTTCTCATATTTGTAACCCTATCGTGAGCTATTTGATCCATGTTTGAGGTTACCTAGAGGTTAATTTCCTAATTGAACTTGATAATTTCTATTTCCGTAATGAAATTGCTGATTTGAGTTATGATAGAATACTTTGCACATACATACACCTTAGGATGTTATTTATACTAGTCTAGGAGCATGAAATCTAATATTCATTGACCATATACTTGTATTCTTGTATATTTGCTTTTTGTGTGATATGGTTAGGACTGGTAGCACGTGACCACGCCGTGCGGATTGTGATATTGTGCTTATGACCATACCGGACAGATTGTGTGATGAGCATGTGACCACGCCGGGCGGATTGTGTTGTTGAGCATGTGACCATGCCGGGCGAATTATAATATTGAGCATGTGACCACGCCGGGTGGATTATGATTATTGCACGTGACTATGCCGTGCAGCGTGTGGATATGGATCCGTCCCCTAAGGATCACCCTCTCATATTTATTTTTAATAGTGTACACGCGTATTTGAGAAAAACTTATTAGTGGTTTTGTATGGTTATGAAAATATTTAGGGAAAGCTGGCCAGTGTTTGTTTTTTATATTGCATTTTATCTTTACTTGTAATTTTTCAGGTTATTTACCCGATTTACTTGCTTATCATCTTTATATGCTGGATAATTGACTGAGGGAGTACCTAAGGAATTGTGTACACCAGGATGGTTCTTTCTATGCTTTATGACTTGATCATTGTCTTGTTTTGTACTTGTTGAATTTATGAACTGTACAAGTTATAGCGAGTATCATTTATAATTCTTACTTCTATTACCTCGTCGAGGTTATTTATAATACTTGCTGAGTACATGTGGTCGGTTGTACTTATACTACACTCTACACTTAATTGTGTCGATCCAGGTGTTGGACCCAATCATCAATAGTTGAGGCTTATAGCTGAGTTGATCACCGTAGAGACGAGGTAGAGTTGCATTCTCGACTGCAGTCTTGGCGTCTCTTTCCATATTGTACTGTTGTCTTTATTTCAGATAGTATTTTTATTTAGCCTTCCAGACTTGTATTTTTGTTTTAGAGCTCGTGACTCTATATTTACCAGTTTTGGGGGATTTATCATGTATTAGCGTTATTATGTTATGTTGAGACATTAGACTTGTATCATTTTATCATTTCAGTATTTATATTTCGTTCTTGTCATATTTGGCTTGCCTAGCAAGTGAGTTAGGTGCCACCACGACCGGATAGAGGTTTTGGATTGTGACAAGTTGGTACCAAATCCCTAGATTCATAAGTTAAACAAGTCGTGAGCAAGTTTAGTAAAGTCTTGTGGATCAGTACTGAAACGTCTGTACTTATCTTTGAGAGGCTACCGTACTGTTAGGAAGTTTACTTTCTTGCATTCTTGTCGTGCGAATTTGTTATTTTCAAAGTTTGAACCTTACTCTTATTTTCTATCACGGATGGTGAGGACACGTTCAGCTGGATTATACGGACAGGCACCAGTACCACCAGGTAGGGCCGCGAGAGGTCGGGGCCGAGGTGGGGCTCGCACTACAGCGAGGGAAGCACCTATGGAGCCACTAGTCGCACCAGTAGAGGAGCAGGCTCCGGATACTGTTGAGCTGGTGGGACCAGCTCAGACACATGCAGTACCTATTCGTATACCTGGTCTTTAGGAGGCTTTGGCTCATATCATGAGTGTGTGTGCGATCCTAGCTCAAGCGATTACAATACCAGTTGCACCAGCTATCTCACAGGCTAGGAGAGGAGCCTAGACTCCCGCCGCCCGTACTCCTGAGCAGCTAGCTCAGGGTTATCAGACACCGGGGGTGTTACTAGTTCAGCCAATTATTGCTGCTCGGGCCAAGGTTGGTCCACCTATGTTCGATGACGAGAAAAAGAGGTTGTAGAAGTTCAAGAGGCTTGACCCTCCCGAGTTTAGTGGAGGAGAGTCAGAAGATGCTCAAAGTTTTTTGGATTAGTGACATCGGATTCTTCGCACATCGAGTATTGTGGATATTAGTGGAGTTGCATTTACTATGTTTCAGATGACATGGGTAGCCTACAGGTGGTGGTAAACCTATGAGTCAGGCAGGCCAGCCGGCACAGCACCACTTACGTGGCATGAGTTCTCAGTTCAATTCTTAGAGAAGTTTGTTCCACAGACTCAAAGAGAGAAGCTGCTTAAGAAGATTGAGCAACTATGCCAGGAGGGTATGACAGTGACTCAGTACAAGACGAGATTTGAAAATTCGGCATGTCATGTAGTATGGTTGGTTCCCACAGAGAGAGAGATATAGAGAGAGAGAGAGAGAAAAAATCAAGAGGTTCATCAATGGCCTCAACTATGGTTTGCATTATACTTTGGCTCAAGAGGGAGAGACGGATGTTAGGTTTGACCGGATAGTTGAGATTGCTAGGGGTTTGGAGCAGGTTCACAAGATTGAGTGCGAGGAGCAGGAGGCCAAGAGGCCTCGTGGTTTAGGTTGTTTCAGTAGTGCCTCATCTGGAGGCCAGTCATATTACAGTAGGGTCGTCCTTTTAGGCTCATTCAGTCATCTCATCAGATTTCATGTGGTTCCTCAGTTAGCCACAGTTCATATAGTGCTCGCCATGTTCAGTCATCATTCAGTGCATTGCCGGCACAGAGTTCTTATCATGCTCCATCTACTCAAGGTCCTACAGACAATTATTCGGGTTATCAGGGTCAGCAACCTTAGAGGATAGGTTGTTACGAGTGTGGAGACTTGAGCCACCTCAATAAGGATTGCTCCAAACTTCTGAGTAGGGTTCCATCATAGAGCTCACAGTCTATGATTTCAGCACCAACAACTACACCACCTGCACAGCTAGCTAGAGGTAGGGCTCAGTCAGTTCAAGGTCGCCATAGAGGGGGAGGGAGGTCAGGCAATGATTAGGCTCGGTGCTATGCTTTTCTCGCCAGGCCAGAGGCAGTTTCTTCTGACACCGTGATCCTAGGTATTATTTTCAGTGTGCCACAGGGATGCTTCAGTGTTATTTGACCTTGGTTCCACTTATTCATATGTGTCATCAAACTTTGCTCATTATTTGGATAGGCCTCGTTATGTTTGTGCATGTATCTACACCGGTGGGTGATTCTATTATGGTCGACTGTGTATATCGGTCGTGTGTGGTAATAGAAGCTATGAGATGAGAGTTGATCTCTTATTGCTTAGTATGTTAGATTTTGATGTGATTTTGGGCATGGATTGGTTGTCCCCATATCACGTTATTCTTGATTATCACGCTAAGATCGTGATGTTGGCGATGCTGGGGTTGCCAAGGATGGAGTGGAGAGGCTCCCTCGATCATGTCCCCAATTGAGTAATTTTATATTTGAAGGCTCAACGGATGATTGAGAAGGGGTGTTTGGCGTATTTTTCCTTTGTGAGGGATGCTAGTGTTGATACTCCTACCATGGAGTCAGTTCCTGTAGCGAGAGAGTTTCCACATATTTTTCCAGCAGACCTATCGGGCATGCCACCTGATAGGGATATTGATTTTGGTATTGACTTGGTGTCGGGTATTCAGCCCATCTGTATTCCACCATATCGCATGGCACCAGTGGAGTTGAAGGAAAAACTTCAGGAGTTGCTTGATAAGGGTTTCATCAGGCCTAGTGTGTCACCTTGGGGTGCACCAGTGCTATTTGTGAAGAAGAAAGATAGTTCTAAGAGGATGTGTATTGACTACAGGCAGTTAAATAAGGTTACTATCAAGAACAAGTACCTACTGCCGTGTATTGATGATTTGTTTGATCAGCTTCAGTGTGCTAAGGTATTCTCAAATATTGATTTGAGATCAGGGTACCATCAGTTGAAGATCTGAAATTCAAATATTTTGAAGACGGCTTTCAGGACTCGCCATGGTCACTATGAGTTTCTGGTGATGTCATTTGGGATGACCAATGCCCCAGCAGTTTTTATGCACTTGATGAGTGTATTTCAGGTATCTCGGTTCTTTCATCATAGTTTTCATTGATGATATATCAGTGTATTCTCACAACCGGGATGATCATGAGCAGCACTTGAGGATCGTGCTCCAACTTTGAGGGAGAAGATATTATATGCTATGTTCTCCAAGTGCGAGTTTTGGCTTGACCCGGTGGCATTCTTGGGCCACGTGGTGTCCACTGAGGGGGTTAAGGTGGATCCAAAGAAGATTGAGGCAGTTCATATTGGCCTAGACCATTCTCTGCTATTAAGATCCGGATCTTTCTTAGGTCGGCTAGGTATTGTTGCCATTTTGTGGAGGGTTTACCGTCTATTGCTGCACCTTTGACTAGATTGACCCAGAAGGGTGCCCTATTTAGATGGTCCGACGAGTGTGAGGAGAGCTTTCAGAAGCTCAAAACTGCCTTGACTACAGCTCCAATTCTGGTCGTACCTTCGGGATGGGGTTCTTATATAGTCTATTGTGATGCTTCACGGATTGGCATTGGATGTGTGTTAATGCAGAATGGTAGAGTTATTGATTATGCTTCACGTTAGTTGAAGCCTCATGGGAAGAACTACCTTGTTCATGATTTGGAGTTGCCATCCATTGTTCACGCACTTAAGATTTGGAGGCATCATCTTTATGGCATGTCATGTGAGGTGTTCACAAATCATAGGAGTCTCTAGCACTTATTCAAGAAAATAGATCTGAACTTGAGGTAATGGAGGTGGTTAGAGATACTAAAAGACTATGATATCATCATTTTTTATCACCCGGGAAAGGCCATATGGTAGTCGATGCTTTGAGTAAGAAGGCTGAAAGCATGGGGAGTCTTGCTAATATTCTAGTTGAGAAGAGACCGTTATCATTAGATATTTAGGATTTGGCCTATTCGTTCATGAGGTTGGATATTTTGGAGCCTAGTCGGTTTCTTGCTTTCAAGGTTTCACGGTCTTCTTTATTTGAGCGTATCAAGGCAAGTCAGTATGATAATTCCCACGTGCTTGTCCAAAATAACACGGTGCAGCACCGCGATGCCAAGGAGGTTATTGTAGATGATAGGGTATTGAGGATTAGGTTTGGATATGCGTTCCAAATGTGGATTGGTTGCAAGAGTTGATACTTGAGGAGGCCCGTAGTTTGCCGTATTCCATCCAGCCGAGGGCCGTGTAGATGTCTCGTGATTGGGGGAAACACTATTGGTGGGCGAGGGTGAAGAAGATATTGTTGAGTATGTTACTCGGTGTCTGAACTATCAGCAGGTGAAGTACGAACATCAGAGACCCCGTGGTTTGCCTTAGAAGCTTGATATTCCGGAGTGGAAATGGGAGTGTATCACGATGGATTTCATAGTTGGACTTCCACGGACCTTGAGGAGGTTCGACGCAGTGCGGATCATTGTGGACAGACTGACCAAGTATGCACACTTCATTCCGGTCATGACTACCCATTCTTCAGATGAGCTGGCTCGGATTTATATTTTGGGGAGACTGTTCGCCTTCATGGTGTGCTTGTGTCTATTATCTCGGATCAAGGCATGTAGTTTACATCACATTTTTTTAGGGCAATACAGTGTGAGTTGGGCACACAGATCGAGCTGAGTATGATATTTCATCCATAGATGGACGGGCAATTCGAGTGCACTATCCAAATTTTGGAGTACATATTACGTGCATGTTATTGATTTCAAAGGTCCTTGGGATCAGTTTCTTCCGTTAGAAGAGTTTGCCTACAACAACAGCTATAATTCAAGTATCCGGATGGCTCCTTATGAGGCCTTATATGGGAGGTGATGTTGTTCTCTAGTTGGTTGGTTTGAGCCTAGGGAGGCTAGGTTGTTGGGCACTGACTTGGTCTGTGATGCTTTGGAGAAGGTGAAGTTAATTCAAGAGTGGCTTCGTACAGCATAGTCCAAGAAGAAGATTTATGCTATCAGGAAGGCTCGTGATGTTGCATATATGGTGGGTGAGATAATTCTACTCAGACTTTCGCCCATAAAGGGTGTGATGAGGTACGGAGGAAGGGTAAGTTGATACATAGGTACATTGGTCCTTTTGAGGTGCTTGAGAGAGTGGGAGAGGTGGTCTACAGGCTTGCCTTGCCACCTAGTCTTTTGAGAGTTCACCCAGTATTGCATGTTTCGATGCTCTAGAAGTATCATTGTGATTCGTCATATGTTTTGGACTTCAGCGCGGTGTAGTTAGATGGGAATTTGACTTATGATGTAGAGCCGGTGGCCATTCTCGATCGACGATTTGAAAGTTGATGTTGAAAAATATAGCATATGTGGAGGTTTAGTGGAGAGGTCATCCAGTCGAGGAGGCAACTTAGGAGACCGAGCAGGAGATACAAAGCAGATATTCTCACCATTTTGATACTCCGTGTATGATTCTAGACCCGTTCGAAGACGAATATTTGTTTAAGAAGGGGAGAATGTAATGACCTGGTCGGTCATTTTGAGTACTTTATCCCCGTTCCCCCTATTTGATGCAGTACTTATGTGTATTTGAGGTTTCGTGACTTGTCGGGGTAGTTGGTTTGATTTCGGAGAAGTTTCGAAGTGAATTGAGACACTTAGTCCCAAGGTTGGAAGCCTAATACTAAAGAGTTGGCCGGAGTTTGGCTTTTTCTATAAGCGACTCCGGAATAGAGTTTTAATGGATCCAATAGCTTCGTATGGTGATTTTGGTCTTAGGTGTACGTCAGGGTCTGGATTTGGAGGTATGTAGGTTGGTTTGGTGCTTTTTGGCGAAAGTTAAAAAGTTGAAGTTGATAGGTTTGATCGAGAGCTGACCTTACTGATATAGAATTTGGATTTTTGTTCCAGGAGTTAGAATAGGTCTTTTGTGTCATTTGGGACCTACATACAAAATTTGAGGTCATTCCGAGTTGTTTAGGCTTCTTCGGTGTAAGTTTTAATTTTGGAAAGTTCATTAGTTTTCTTAGGCTTGAATTGGGGTGCGATTCACAGTTTTGATGTTGTTTGGTGTGACTTGAGGCCTCGCATAGGTCCGACTTATGTTTTGGGATTGGTCGATATATTAGGAGAGGGTCCTGAGGGCCCCGGGAATATTTCGGATAGAATTCGAACCATTTGTGGACGTAGGTGCATTGTTGAAGGTTCAGGCTTCTGGTGTTTTCGCATCTGCGGAGGGTTTGGCAACAGGTTCGACTTATTGACACAGAAGCGGAATGTGGCTGGGGTAGGTTGTGTTCATAAGTGCGGACTATTCAGCGCACATGCGCAATCGCAAGTATGAGGGAGCTTCTATAGAAGCAGGGCCACAGATACAACTTGGAGTTTGCAGAACCAGCAGGTCAGGAGGCTAAGTCATTTCTGCATCTGAGATGGTTTTTCCGCAGGTGCGGTTTTGCTGGAAAAGTTTTATATTTGAAGGGTTTGGTTATTTCTCTCATTTTTGGAGTTGTGGAGCTCGACTAGGGGCTATTTTTTAGAGACTTTTCACTATAATTGAAGAGGTAAGTGAAATTTATTCAATTTTGATGATAGATAGTTATTACCCATAGATTTATTTCATCTAGATTATGTGAATTTAAGGTAAAATTTGGGGATTTTAAACTATATTATTGAAGAGTGAGACTTGATGATTTGAGGGTCAATTTGTGGTTGGAATTGGATGTAACAAATATATTTGGACTCGTATCGTAATTTCAAAATTTGTGAGTTTGATCAGGTTCCGAGGTGCGGGCCCGAGGTTGAATTTTTTGGTTGACTTTATGATTTTGGTAAAAATATCTTATCTTTATCATTTGGAATTGCTTCCTATGAGTTTTATTGATTATATTATGTTACTTTTGGCTAGATTCAGGACGTCCGCAGATTGACTCGTTGTAACGACTCGACTGGTCATTTTTATGTATTTGAGCCATGTTTCCCCTTTTGAAGCTTCCCATGTGTGTATTTGTGATGTTATGACTTGCGTGGATGGTTGGTTTCGTTTCGGGGAAGTTTTGGAATGACTTGGATCATTTACTTCTTTGTTTAGAAGCTTAAGCTAGAAATGGCGATCGAAGTTTGATTTTTGTAAAATCGATCCCATATCAGTGTTTTAATGGTTCCAATAGGCTCTTATGATGATTTGGACTTAGGCGTATGGCCGAATCTAAATTCGGAGGTTCCTAGATGATTTGGCTTGTTTTGCCGAAAGTTAGCAATTTATAGATTTAGAAATATCCTACGTTTGACCATAGGTTGACTTTATAGATATCGAGTTCGGATTGTTGTTTCGGTACTTTAAGTAGGTCCGATTTTCTATTTGGAACTTGTCTGCAAAGTTTGGTATCATTCCGAGTTAGTTTGATAGGAATCAAACGCATCATTGTGATTCTAGTGATTCTTAAGTTCATTGTAATTTTCTATGTGTTTTGATGTCTGATTCATGGTTTTGGATATTATTTTGGTGTTTTGATAGTGCGAGCGAGTTTGTATGATATTTTTAGCTTGTGTGGATGTTTGGTGTGGAGCCCCGAGTGCTCGGGTGAGTTTCGGACGTGTTTCAAATTGGTTTGAACTTGCTTCGGGTTGATGGTGTGTTGATGCTTCAGTTATCCCAATTGCGAGAATCAGCATCGCAATTGCAAAGAGGACATGGGAGGCTTAGATGTCACAAATGCGACGCCCTTATTGCATTTGCAAAGTCAGTGTGGAGTTGGGTCAGTTCGCATTTGCGACCATTTAGTCGATTTTGTAAAGTAGGATGCAATCACAATTGTGAAGCCTTTGTCGCAGTGGGCTGTTAGGGTTCGCTTTTGCAATCCTTGTGCTTCAATTGCGAGGGTTCGCAATTGTGAACCCTTGGTTGCATTTGCGACATCCGCAGCTGAATATAAGGTTGGGATTTCGGGACTTAACTTTATTTATCATATTTTTGAACCCTAGACTCGGTAGGAGGCGATTTTAGGAAGAGATTTTCATACACAACAATTGGGTAAGTGATCTTGATCCAATTTCAATTATATTACATTATTGTTTATGAGATTTAACATCTAATCTGTGAAAATTTGAAGAGAAGTTTTGGGAAATGTTTTCTATGTTTTAAAAAATAAAAAATTGAGATTTGAGAGTCGAATTGGACTCGTATTTGAAAACAAAATACATATATGGACTTGTGAGGTTATGGGCAGTCGAGAACTACTCTTGGACTCGGGTTATGATCGGGCACGCCCGGGGTTGACCTTTTGTTGACTTTTGGGAAATTGTGTAAAGATCTTAACGTTAACTATCATAATTGATTTCTTTTGCAGTGTTTGATGATATTAAGTTGTTTTTTGTTAGATTTGAGCCGTGTAGAGGCGAATTTTAAAGAAAAGGTTATTTTTGAGTGTTGATTTGGCCTAATTGAGGTAAGTATCTTGCCTAAATTTGTGTAGGGGAACTTCCTTGTAGGATTTAAATCTAATTGCATTATTTGATTATGTAAAAGACGTGTACATGAGGTGACAAGTGTGTACACAGGCTTATATATGGTAATTTATCGGTTTAGACTCTTAGGTTATTAATATGCCTTGAATTGAAGTTGTTGTTATATGGGACACATTCCATTGTTAAGTTATTCCCTGTTTCATTGTGTTATTGAAATTCTTGCACATATAGTTGTTCAACCGTGGGCTATGTATTTTTGTGATATTAGTATTGTTTTTTATTATTTTGCAAATGTTGTGGCATATGGGCACATGTGGTGCAAGTTGATTGTTGTGTTGTGATGGGATGCCCATATGGCAGTTTTAGGGTGGTGTGAATTCATGTGCACACGGCGAGATAAGGGGGATTTATGTGCGTGTTTCTAGTAAGGGGAATTACTTCATTTTGAAGCACACACAGCGAGATAAGAGGGCTTATGCGCGTGAAGCTATTTCGGGAAAAATGTTTATAAATGTGAAGCCCACGCGGCGTTATAAGGAATATTTGTGATTTGTGATTATGAGGTGTGGTACCTCAGGGTGACTCTTTTTGTAAGTCTTCGGTTAGAACGGTTTGATTATTTGGACTATTATTTGTTTTCCTTAACTGATTTCACTTGTACTTTTACTGTGTTTTAACTATTTTTTATGTTTTATCGCATTTATACTCTTTGTTGCCATTTATTTATTTATTTTGCTTTCCGTTGTTAGCTTTATATTTATATCATGCACGGATTTTTATGTCTAGTGAGGGTCTTGACTTGAAACTCGTCACTACTCCACTGAGGTTAGTCTTGATACTTACTGGGTACCATTTATGGTGTACTCATCTACGCTTCTGCACAATTTTGTGTAGATCCAGGTACTTTAGAGCATGCCAGATGTTAGCTAGTTTCTTTTGAGTTGCTGAGGAGACTTCAAGGTATACCCTATATCCCGCTCGCAGGCCTCAGAATCACCTTATGTTGTCGTTCATTAATACTGGCGTTTGAATTTCATAACAGTGTTGCATTTAGAGATTTCTAGTGTATTTCGGTAGAGATTATGACTCCGTACTATCGGTTTTGGGGATGTATGACTATGGTTCAGTTTCAGCTTTATTATGTCATTTATTAGTTTAATTTAATAACTAAATTGTTTACTTTTGTTAAATCTCTGTATTTATTAGGCTTACCTTCCTAGGAACTAGGTGCCATCATGATCCTTAAGGAGGATTTTAGGTCGTGACAAGTTAGTATTAGAGCTTTAAGTTCATAGGTTCTATGAGTAATAAGCAATTTTAGTAGAGTCTTGCGGATATTATGGAGATGTTTGTACTTATATTCGAGAGGCTACGGAACTATTAGGAAACTCCACTTCTTTCACTCCTTATCATACAGATTTTTTAGCTTAGGAATCTGAGTCATTGTATTTCTATTCTCTCACATATGGTGAGGACACGCAATATCATATCAGTTGAGTAGACACTCGCGCCCCTACTAGACAAGCGATAGGTCGGGGCCGAGATAAAAGCCGAAGAGGGGAACGTGCTACAGCTAGAGCACCTTCTAGAGCAGCGACTGAGGATCCACCTGTAGCTCCGGTTAGGGAGCAGGCACCCGAGGTGCATGTTGCTACCCCTGGACTCGGGGAGACTTTGGCACATTTCCTGAGCATGTTTGATACTTTGGCTCAGGCGGTATTGATACCAGTTGCACCAGCTTCTTCTCAGGATGGTGGAGGAGCTCAGATTACTACCACTCATACTCTAGAGAAGCGGGCCCATATCGATCAAGTTTTGAGAGTTATGCCGACTCAGCCTATGATCGCGGTTCAGCCTGAGGTCAGGCCAGTGGCACAGAGGAAGAACAGAAGAGACTTGAGAGGTTCAAGAAGTATTTTCCTTTTACTTTCAGTGGTGTAGCTTCTGATGATGTGCAAGGTTTTCTTGACTAGTGTCGTTGTATTCTACGCACTATGGACATAGTGGAGGTAAGCGGGGTTTGAGCAGCTGCGCCAAGGGACTATGTCGGTGTCTGAGTACGCTATAAGGTTTAGTGAGGTATCCCGTCATGCACCAGCTTTGGTTTCTTCTGTCAGAGCGAGAGTTCGCAGATTCATTGAGGGGCTCATTTATGGTCTCCGATTTGGGACGGCGTGAGAGTTGTGGACTGATACTCCATTCTAGAAGGTTGTGGAGATTCCTTGGAGGTTGAAGAGTATACGTGACCAGGAAAGAGGGGATAGGGAGGTCAAGAGGCCTCGATATTCTGGAGGATGTAGTGGTTCCTACTCTGCAGTTTCATCTCGTCATGGCGGAGGTTATGTCAGTTGACCAGTTCATTCTACGCTTCAGACTACTCATAGTGATCAAGCTATTCAGGGGCCTCAGAGCGCCCATTTTGCACAGCCACTTTCCAGTGTACCTCCTACACTAGGTGCCTATAGCATTCATTCAAGCCGACCGGGTCAGACTCGGTTCAAGGCTTCCAGTAACCATGCCCGTAAAAAGGTTGTTTCGAGTGTGGTGATACTAGACATATGGTAAGGGATGTCCCAGACTTAGGAGTGATGTACCTCTACAGGGTACATATGCCATGGTTGTTACTCCAATTGCTACTCCATCTACACAATCAGCTAGGGTGGAGGTCAGGCGGGTAGAAGCTGTCCTAGAGGGAGAGTCTAGGCCCGTAGCTATATTTTTCCTAGTAGGACCGAGGTTGTTGCATCAGATGTTGTCATCACATGTATCGTTCTGGTCTATCATAGGGATACATCAATTTTATTTGATCCAGATTCCACTTATTCATGTGTGTCATCCTATTTTTCTTCATAATTGGATATGTCTCGTGATTCGTTGGATACCTCTATTTATGTGTCTACACTAGTTAGGGATTCTATTGTGGTATACCGTGTCTACCGGCCGTGTTTGGTCACAATCGGGGGTTATGCGATAAAGGTTAACCTTCTAATACTCAATATGGTAGACTTTGACGTGATCTTAGACATGGATTAGTAGTCACCCTATCACGTTATTATGGATTATCATGTCAATACCATGACATTGGCTATGTCACGGTTGCCGAGGTTAGAGTGGAGAGGTATGTACATTTGGCCATGTTCTTAGTAGGGTGGTGTCCTTCCTGAATTCACCACGGATGGTAGAGAAGGGGTGTTTGGCATATTTATCTTTTATGAGGGATGTTAGTGTTGATACTCCTACTGTTGAGTTAGTTCTGGTAGTGAGAGAGTTTCTATACATGTTTCTAATAGACCTACTAGGCATGACACCCGATAGGGATATCGATTTTGGTATTGACTTGGTGTTGGTCACTCAGCCCATATCTATTCCACCATATCGCATGGCACCAGTGGAGTTGAAGGAACTAAAGGAACAAATTCAGGAGTTGCTTGACAAGGGTTTCATCGGACCGAGTAGTTCAACTTGGGGTGTTCCAGATCTATTTTTGAAGAAGAAATACGGTTCCATGAGGATGTGTATTGACTACAGGCAGTTGAAAAAAGTTACACTCAAGAACAAGTACTCACTACCACGTATTGATGACTTGTTTGACTAGCTTCAGGGTGCTCGGGTATTCTAGAAGATTGACTTAAGATCGTAGTACCTTCAGTTGAAGATCTGGGGTTTAGATATCCTGAAGACGGCTTTCAGGACCTGCTATGGTCACTATGAGTTTTTGGTGATATGTTTTGGGTTGACCAATGCCTAGGAGCCTTTATGCACTTGATGATAAGTGTATTCCATCCATATCTTGATTCCTTCATTATCATCTTCATTGAAGATATATTTATGTATTCTTGCAGCCGGGAGGATCATGAGCAGCACTTGAGTATCGTGCTCCAGACGTTGAGGTGAGAAGAGGTTATGTGCTAATTTCTCCAAGTGCGAGTTTTGGGTTGATTCGGTTGCATTCTTGGGATACATGGCGTCCAGTGAGGTGATTAAGATGGATCTGAAGAAGGTTGAGGCATTTCAAAGTTGGCCCAGACCTTCTACCGCTACTGAGATCCGGAGTTTTCTAGGCTTGGTCGGGTATTATCGTCGTTTTGTGAAGGATTTTTCATCCATCGCAACTCCTTTAACTAGATTGGCCCAGAATAGTGCCCCATTCAGGTGGTCGAATAAGTGTGAGGAGTACTGATTTAGCTTGCTTGAGGTAAGTATCTTACCTAAACTTGGTTGAGCCAATAGTTTCCCGAGTTATTTATGATAGTTACGCGCTATGGGTGGCGCATATGGGTGGGGTTGAGCCCATGTGCGAGCACTGGAGTATTTATCCATGCTCGGGGTAGTGCATAGGCTATGATATGCCTTGAATTGATTATTAAGCTTGATGGTGTGATGTTTCTCATGGTTTTAACCTTGTTATGAGCTTTTTGATCAATGTTAGAGGTTACAGAAAGGTTAATCTCCTAATTGAACTTGATAATTGCTATTTTCGTGATAAAACTGTCGATTTGAGCTATGATATCACACTTTGCATATGCATACACCTTAGCATGTCATTTATACCAGTCCAGGAGTATGAAATCTCATATTCATTTATCATATACATGTATTCTTGTATATTTACTTTCTGTGTGATATGATTTGGAGTGGTAGCACATGACCCTGCCATGCAGATTGTGATATTATGCCTGTGACCACGCCGGGCGGATTGTGTTGAGCATGTGACCACACCGGGAGGATTATAATATTGTGCATATGACTGCGCCGGACGGATTGTGATATTGTGCATGTGACCATGCCGGGCGAAAGATATTGTTAAGTCTGTGACCATGTTGTTGAGCCTGTGACTATGCCGGGCGGACTATGATATTGAGCATGTGACCACATCTGGTGGATTATGATTATTGCACGTGACTATGTCGTGCAGCGTGTGGATATGGATTCATCCCCCTAGGGTTACCCTCTCATGTTTCTTCTTGATTGTGTACGCGGATTTGAGAAAAATTGATCAGTAGTTTGGTACGGTTGTGGAAATATTGAGGAAAAGCTGGCCAGTATTTGTTTTGGTTATTGCATTTCATCTTTACTTGCAATTTCCTTGGTTATTTACCTTATTTACTTGCATATCATCTTTATATGTTGAATTATTAACTGAGCAGAGTACTTAAGTAATCGTTTACATCAAGGTGGTTCTTTATGTGCTTTATGACTTGATCATAATATTGTTCTGTACTTGTTGAATTTATGAGTTGTACAGGTTATAGCGAGTATCATTTATAATTCTTGCTTCTATTGCCTCGTCGGGGTTAGTTATGATACTTGCTGAGTACATGTGGTCGGTTGTACTTATACTATACTCTGTACTTAATTGTGCAGATCCAGGTGTCGGATCCAGTCATCAGTGGATGAGGCTTATAGCTGAGTTTGATCACCCTAGAGATGAGGTAGAGCTGCATTCTTGACCGCAGTCTTGGCGTCTATTGTCTTTATTTCAGACAGTATTGTTATTTAGCCTTTCAGACTTGTGTTTCCGTTTTAGAGCTCATAAATATGTATTTACCAGTTCTGGGGGATTTATCACGTTTTAGTGTTATTATGTTATGTTGAGATATTAGACTTGTATCATTTTATCATTTCAATATTTATATTTTGTTCTTGTTATGCTTGACTTACCTAGCAAGTGAGTTAGGCGGCATCACGAACGATCGGAGGTTTTGAGTCGGGACAATCATTTTTATAGTTGGAAGGAGGAAGAAGTCTAATTCAGTGGACATCAATGAACCATTATTAATGTACGTTGCAAAGGGACATTGCAAAAGATAGAATCGGATGTGATATATCAATTATTTACTCAATATCTTTATACAAAGTCGATAATAATTACACGAGATGAACCTTAAATCTTAAAGCTTGTATTCAGAAGTTCCGTTAACATCTAATGTACCTTTTGGCTACGTGCGAAAGGAAATCACAATAATCTAGTCTCTAGACCCCTTTGTTCATTTGTTTTTTTATCATGAACGTAATCAAAGAGGAACAACACGTAGAGACAAGAACTGTCCTGCACCATTTTAGAGGCAAAGTTTTTATCTCGTTCACGAATTCAATATAAAAGACATTTGGGACAAAAAGAAAAGAAAAAATACATGCATTTCCACGGTTGAATAGTAAGGATCTCAAACTTATTAACGTTAACTTACTGTTTCAATTAGAGAAATACATTAATTAAGTGAAACATTTTAATAAAATCATAAAGGATAATCCCGATAAATCTACTTTAAGATTGAGATTATTAACTAAATCTTTTTCAAAAGGGGTTTATAAAAAACTTTTAAAGATAAATAATACGGACCGACAAAGGAATATTAGATTCTAAACTATAAAAATATCATTCACTTGTATGAGAAGATATGGCTGGATATAAACTTCTGTTCCGCTCAATCGCCGAATCAAATGGTTTGACTAATTGGGTGTGTTATTATAATCAAGGTTGCAAATACCAAAATATATCAATCGGTCTTAACTTCCTGACATAGTTGTTGTAATATTTCTGTCAGTCATAAAAGTGGTTCAATACTTCATTTTCTTTTTCTAGTTTTTCATCTGATTTCCGGTATCTATATTGGTTCCTGATTAAATTCAGATTCGTGCCGAAAAGTTCCACATTGAGGGGTAAGCGCTCCCTATCAAACGTGATTCCATACCCAGAGCTCGAACCTGAAATCTCTGATTAAGGATGAAGAAGTATTTACCGCTCGGCTCCACCGTAACCTGGTAATACTTCATTCTCCACTTTGAGGATAGTACGTGGCTATTTTGTAACATTATATATGACTAGTAAGTTATAGACGAACATTATATTATGACTACTAAGCGCAATCGCTTAAAAAGATATTGTTGGTGAAGATTTGAAAAGTACATTTGTTGTTGTTTTTAACCTTTCAACATGCAATAGAGAAAGCAAATTCCAATTTAAGGAAGAAAAAAAATTATGTAGGATAGACACAGGAAAAAAAAAAAAGGGGGGGGGGGGGGGGGGTAATAGTGTCTGTTTCTTTTTTAAAGAAATTCATGAGGAATATTGACTTGAATGAATAAGGACCAAGAATTAATCTTCAGTCTTTTTGCAGTGACTCAGCAATTGGCCTACCACATTTAATCTTGCTGACTACAAACAATTTTGAAATGGAAGTTAGATTTTCCTTAACTTGTTTTTAGTTGGACATCTCATTATCTACAATAATAGAAGTAGCAGCATAATTAGATGTGGTGATTGAAAGCATGTTTTAAAAGGTGTGGGCGAAAGACAAGGCGTTTTATCTAACATGAGGCGGGGGGAAAGCCTTGAGGCGCATAACCCCCATGAATATTTATTTTTTTATATTTTATGACGTAAATATTTTATTGCTTCATTATCGTGTGACATATATATAATTCATGTTTGGTGATTATAATGGAATATATTTTGCAAGTTGCAAACAACTAAGCATATAGTATCATTTTCAGTATAAGAAGATGGAACAGACTTACAGTAGAAGAAATTAATTAATAGGACTATAGGAGTATTTAAGTAAAAAGGTGTCTTATAACTTGTTGAGGTCAATCACCATTTCCCAACAACCTCAATGTGTGGGGGGCCTTTGAAATATTAGTAGCAAACGCCGAATGCGTCATGTTTATATTTTTCACTAGTTGGATTAGCCCGGGCACCCAATTACCATATTTTCCTGTATCTTGTACAGTAGCCAGTAGGTATGAATAACTCCATATATTGAAAATTCAATACTTTTGATTCCCATCAAATGTAATTTTCCAAATTTTAAGTTTGAAACACAAGAAATCAACATCGCAGGAGAATTGATATGATCAAAAATAGTTTAGCACTACAAAGCTATATTCAAAAATTTCACTCTGTTTAAAAATTTATCACCTTTCTATAAAATTACAAGGCCACAAGATCAGTCGTTAGACGCGGGGGGCAATTTTATTAATAGAATTAACGACGTATACTAATAGATAGACAGAGGATATCTATGAACCATTTAGCAAACGATAGGGTTGGTTTAGGCCATTTTCCGTATGTAGTATACGTTTTACATAGAAATCCTAAAAGTTTAACAGTTTCAAAATAACAAGTTACGATATTTTACAGATCTTTCATCACAGCCTGCTTGGATGATTGTTACATATTGTATATCATCGTATTGTTACTTTAAATATATTATTTATTTTGATTGTTACTTATTATTGTTTTGTATTGCTAAATTGATCATTACTTAACGATGAAATCAATTTGGTTTGCTCGAGTCGTTACCTTATTTTTTTCCTTTTCATTTCATTCTTAATATTTTTTTAGTATTTATATTTCACCCTCTATCCTATTTTAATAATAAGTTTATCTCATATCATTTTTTTTTAATAATATTATAATGTATCCTTCAAATTGATGGTGTATGATATTATAAAACGATGAGAAACGATATAATCTATCCAAACATTGTAATAATCGAAACAATACAGTATAATACATACAATAGAATACGATATACACCATAAAATGTTGAATAACAACCATCCAAAAATATAACAAAAGTTGCAATTTAAACGCACGCATACCCGCTTTGCTTGCATAAGTTACTCATTTCAGGAAAGTTTAATTATTAAAAATCTCTGTTCTTTTTCTTTTTAAAAGACATAAGTTTTCTTTTCTTTGTACATTATTATTTTCCATATGTTATACTCACGGTATCATTATATATTTAATCTGAACAAATAAAATACTCCAATGATATCTTCCTATGCACTGCTAATTAGTTTTAATTAGTTTCATCTAGCCTTTCGTCCTTTTCATGTCTTTAATTCGTTTTACATTTTTTATTTTCCAAATTTTAGTTAGTAGAAAGTTTAATTGACCAATGCAATATCTTTTAACAAAAATAATACTCAGCTACAATTTTCATTTGAAATATGTTTTTCATTTTGGTAAAAAGAAACTCTCTGTAATAAATTAAGTTACCTAGTATGCATTTACAAAACATTGCACGTGACTATTACAATAAAAAAAACTGCAAAATCACATTTGGAAAATAGAGTGAGCATGAGAAAAAAATGGTAACTTAAGGGCTGTCAAACTGCGTTCAACGTATTAGGTTGTAAGTGCAATTACAATTTTATCCTCGGGGCCAGGCATAGTATAGTAATGATACTGATAATCTGACATAGTTATCGTAATTGCTCTTTTCAAGCACAAGTTTAGTCGTTTAGACGCCGAACTAAAACATTTGTCAAATGATGTTCAAGATTTAATATTATGTATAAAAAGTACAATATATATAATATAATCTTTCAACAAAGAAAATTCAACTTAGCACCCATTATTATAGCTGGCTATGCCTTCCGCGCGGGCGGAGCTAGAAGTCGGTGGCGGAGCCACATGTACTTACGGATCGACACCTCTTCGTCGAAAATTTATATAGTTTATTTCTTTATATTTTGACCCTCTTTGATGAAAATTCTGACTCCACCATTGCTAGAAGCCCGGCTATAAGTTCGGATGAATTCAGTAGTTTTTACTCAAACAGTATATTTGTGTGAAGAAATTTATAAATATATACAAATATTAAATTTAGAACCCAATTGTTAGTATTTAAGACCGTTATTCCATAATTCAGAACTCGTAAAAGTGAAATCTTGACTTACCCTCTAACCTTGAACATATAAAGAATAGAGTATTTTGCTTTTTAAAATTTTAATTATTTATCTCACTTACAGTACGGGCACATATTGAACTCATATAGGAAAAGGAAAAAAGTAACATTTATGACAAAAGTTTTATTTTTATATTTTTCACAAGTATGTATAAAATATTAATATCTAAATAGCATAAAAGTCAAAAAAGAATAAAATAATGAATAGAATAAATTAAAAGTCATTTTAGAAGCTATCTCCCATAATGTTGCCGTGGTAGTTAGGTTTGTCGATTTAGGTGGCTAGCCGCTAAAATTAGTTTTGAGTTATAAAATTATATTGTAATTTGTGGCTATCGATTATCATTAGTTTTTCCCGGATGACTAGAAATGATAATAGCTATGTTCTTACTTATGTTTTTAGCTATCTTAGGTATATTCCGAGATGCGTATTTGTTGTTTTAAGCAAGAAAATCAATAAGCTTGATGAGAATTCATGGCCCCAGCTTGAATCGTGATATTATGTTATTCAATTGTTGAACTGGATCGTCATGAACGTCACAAGATTTGCGCATAGAAGTTGTATTTTGAGGGAAGGATTCAATTTTAGTATTATTTTTGGAGTATTTTGCTTTTTTAAAATTTTAATTATTTATCTCATGCATAGTCTTTCATACTATGAAAGTCAGGGAGAGAGTGGTTGTCACGACCCAAAATTTCCACCTTCGAAATCGTGATGGCGCCTAACATTTCATTAGTTAGGCAAGCCAACGTTAGAATAATATTAGCCATTTTTAAATAATTTTAAATTAATTAATAACAAAGAAACAAATGCGAAAGTAAGGTCTGAAATGTAATGAATAATTCATAATAATAGCGATGTCTAAATACCATCTAGAACTGGTGTCACAAGTGCACGAGCTACTATAATAATATAAATAAAGGTCTAAATGAAACTAAAGTTGTCTGAAAGAAATACACATCTATGATAAAGTGGAAGGGGACTTCAAAACTGCGAACGCCATGCAGCTATACCTCAAGTCTCCTGCGAATAGCTGAATCCGAGCAAATCTACTATACGCCGCTGGGACCAACTCCGGTATCTGCACAAGAAGTGCAGAGTGTAGTATGAGTACAACCAACTCCATGTACCCAGTAAGTGCCGAGCCTAACCTCGACGAAGTAGTGACGAGGCTAATGCAGGTCACTTACATTAACATGTATGCAATAACAATAATAACAACAACAATAGAAATAAAATATGTATCTCTTTTCAACAATTGAATCCAACTCGGCAGTCATAACTAATTATTATTTCAATCAGTTTATGTTGCGGCGTGCATCCCGATCCCACAATATATTCATATTTATTTATGTTGTGGCGTGCAACCCGATCCTCCAATATATTCATTTCAATTAATTCTGTTGTAGCGTGCAACCCGTTCCTCCAATATATTCATTTCAGTCAATTCTGTTGCGGCGTGCAACCCGTTCCTCCAATATACGTGCAACTCGTTCATCCAATATATTCATTTCAATCAATTCTGTTGCGGCGTGCAACTCGTTCCTCCAATATATTCATTTCAATCAATTATGTTGTGGCGTGCAACTCGTTCCTCCAATATATTCATTTCAATTAATTATATTGCGGCGTGCAACCTGCTCCTCCAATATATTCATTCCAGACAATTTTTATAAAAGAAATTACTCCAATAAATGCAACAATTAATATGAAATTATAAGACAACAAGCGCACAATAATTATGATTTATTAGAAATAAGTGATGACAAATAGCAATTAATTGTGAAAATTAAGGATGTAATAGATAATTTAATAATTAGTATGTTAAATGTCAAGTAGAAATTAAGTCACATAAATCAAATAAGCATGTAGCAATTATAGCATGAATTCAAGGTATAATATTGAACAAGGAATATAAGAAACACAATTAATACAATAATTAATTCATGATTTAAAATAATTTATGATTTTCAAATAATTATACAAATAATTAATTTGACGATGTATAGATACTCGTCACCCCGCCTATACATCGTTCACATGAATTTCACATAACAAATAATTCAAGGGTTCTATTCCCTCAAGTCAAGGTTAACCACGACACTTACCTCGCTTCGCAACCAATTTCAAGATTCAAATAAACCTTTTCCTTGCGAATTCGTATCCGAAAGCTTCAAATCTAGTCACAAACAATTCAATATACTCAACACGAATCGTAGGAATTAATTCCATATGAATTTACTAATTTTTCGAATAAAAATTCGAAATTCATGTTAAAATTTGACAGTGGGACCCACGTATCGAATCCCGAAAAAACTCACAAAATCTGAACACCCGTTCCAATACGAGTTCAACCATATAAAAATTAACGAATTCCGACATCGGATTGACCTTCAAATCTTCATTTTACATTTTTGGAAGATTTTGTAAAAACCTGATTTTTCTTCCATAAATTCACGGATAATGATGTAAATGAGTATGGAATCATGAAATATAATCAATATAGGATAAGGAACACTTACCCCAATATTTTCCAGTGAAAAGCGCCTAAACCGAGCTCCCCAAACTCAAAAATGAGTAAAAATGGCTAAACTCTCCGTTTTATGGGGTTTTTGTGTCCGGGGCGCCACAGGTGGCGTGGGGCGCTGCCTAAGGCGCCATATCCAGTACCTCAGATTGTCCCAGCGCCAGGGATAGCGCCCCACGCTACCTTGGACGCTGACGACGACTGGGAACCCAACTAAATATTCCAACAAATCCCGTAACATAATGCGGACTTACTCGGGGTCTCAAATCACGTCAAATAACGTCGAAATTACAATTCATTCCTCGTTTCGGACTTATGAGTTTCAAACTCTTCACATTACAAACTTTTGCCGAAACGTATTAAATGAATCTGGAATGATTTCAAATTTGGCACACAAGTCATAAATGACATAACGGAGCTATTTCAACTCTCGGAATCTCAACCTGAGACCGATATCGATAAGGTCAAATCCGCGGTCAAACTTTGGAAATCTTTAGCCTTTAGATTTCTAGTTTCCGTTAAATTGCGATAATTTGAGCTACGGACTTCCGAATTCAATTTAGGGCATACGCCCAAGTCCCAAATCACTATACGGACCTACCGGAACTGTCAAAATACGGATCCAAGTCCCTTTTCTCAAAATATTGACCAAAGTCAACTCAATTGAGTTTTGAAGCTATATTTCACATTTTAATCCATTTTTCACATAAAAAATTTTCGAAAAATTATACGGATTGTACGCACAAGTCGAGGAATGATAAATAGTGCTTTTCGAGGTCTTAGAATATAGAAATAAATGTTTAAATTAAAGATGACATTTTGGGTCATCACATTCTCCACCTCTAAAACAAGCGTTCTTTCTCGAACGGAATTAGAAAAGTATCTGAGTTGGTGAAAAGATGTGGATATTTACTCCACATGTCCGACTCTGACTCCCAGGTAGCTGCCTCAATCAGCTGACCTCTCCATTGCACCTGAACTGAAGGATAAGTCTTAGACCTCAATTGTCGGACCTGCTAGGCTAGAATAGCTACCAGCTCCTCCTCATAAGTCAAATCTTTGTCCAATTGGACTGAGCTGATATCTAATACATTGGGCGGATTACCATGGTATTTACGGATCATGGATACATGAAACACCGAAGGAACTGCTGATAAACTGGGTGGTAGTGCGAGCCTGTAGGCTACTTCACCCACCCTTTCAAGAATTTTAAAGGGTCCGATATACCTAGGGCTCCACTTGCCTTTCTTTCCAAATCTCATTACACCTTTTATAGGTGAAACCCGAAGCAATACTCTTTCTCCTGCCATGAATGCAACATCACAAACTTTACGATCGGCATAATTATTTTGCCTAGACTGAGCTGTGCAAAGTCGATCCTGAATAACCTTGACCTTATCCAAGGCATCCTGTACCAAATCAGTACCCAACAACCGAGCCTCTCCCGATTCAAACCAGCCAACTAGCGAACGACATTGCCTCCCGCATAATGATTCATACGGAGCCATTTGAATGCTCGTCTGGTAGCTATTATTATAGGCAAACTCTGCAAGTGGCAAGAACTGATCCCAAGAACCTCCAAAGTCTATATCTTCCAATATCTGAATAGTGCGCTCTGACTGTCCGTCTGTCTGTGAATGAAATGCTATACTCAACTCAACCCGTGTGCCTAACTCATGTTGTACAGACTTCCAGAAGTGCGAGGTGAACTGTGTACCTCGATCATAAATGATAGACACGGGAACACCGTGAAGGCGGACAATCTCGCGGATTTAAATCTCAGCTAACCGCTCTGAAGAATAGGTAATTGCCACTGGAATAAAATATGTTGACTTGGTCAACCTATCCACAATGACCCATACTGCATCGAACTTCCTCTGAGTTCGTAGGAGCCCAACAACAAAATCCATAGTGATACGCTCCCACTTCCACTCAGGAATTTCTAACTTATGAAGTAGACCACCAGGTCTCTGATGCTCGTACTTGACTTGTTGACAATTTAGACACCGAGCTACTTATGCAAATATATCCTTCTTCATTCTCCTCCACCAATAATGTTGCCGCAAATCTTGATACATTTTGGCGGCACCCGGATGAATAGAATGCTGGGAACTGTGGGCCTCTTCAAGAATTAATTCACGAAGCCCATCCACATTAGGAACACATATACGACCCTGCATCCGCAAAACTCTATCATCTCCCACAACCACCTGTTTGGCACCACCGTGTCGCACCGTGTCCTTAAGGACAAGCAAATGGGGATCATCATATTGTCGCTCTCTGATGCGCTCATACAAGGAACACCGAGAGACTGTGCATGCTAGGATCTGATTGGACTCTGAAACATCTATCCCCACGAACTGATTGGCCAAGTTCTGAACATCTGCAGCTAACGGCCTCTTACCAACCAAAATATATGCAAGGCTTCCCATACTCACAACCTTTCTACTCAAAGCATCGGCCATCACATTGGCCTTTCCGGGGTGATACAAAATGGTGATATAATAGTCTTTCAACAGCTCTAACCATCTTCTCTGCCTCAGATTGAGGTCTTTTTGTTTGAACAGGTATTGTAGACTACGATGATCAGTGAATACCTCACACGAGACACCATAAAGATAATGCCTCCAAATCATCAGCGCATGAATAATGGCTGCCAATTCTAAGTCATGAACAGGATAATTCTTCTCGTGAACTTTCAACTGCCACGACGCATATGCAATCACCCTGCCATCTTGCAGCAATACTACACCAATCCCGAAGCGAGATGCATCATAATATACCGTATAAGATCCTGAACCTGTGGGTAATACCAACACTGGCGCCATAGTGAAAGCATTCTTGAGCTTCTGAAAACTCAACTCACATTCATCTGACCATCTGAATGGGACACCCTTCTGGGTCAATTTGGTCATTGGGGATGCTATGGATAAAAACCCCTCCACAAACTGGCGGTAGTAACCTACTAACCCCAGGAAACTCCGGATCTCTGTAGCTGAAATAGGTCTAGGCCAATTCTGAACTGCCTCAATCTTCTTAGGATCCACTTTTTTGCATTCGGCTGATACTACATGCCCAAAAAAAGGCAACTGGGTCTAACCAAAATTTACATTTTGAAAATTTGGCATATAACTGATTATTCTTCAAAGTTTGAAGCACAATCTGAAGATGTTGCTCATGCTCCTCTCGGTTGTTGGAGTAAATCAAGATATAGTCAATGAATACAACCACAAAAGAATCTAAATAGGGCTTAAATACCCGGTTCATCAAATCCATAAATGATGCTGGGGAATTCGTCAGCCCAAATGACATCACTAGAAATTCGTAATGCCCATACTGAGTCCGAAAAATTGTCTTAGGAACATTGGATGCCCTAATCTTCAACTGATGGTAACCAGACCTCAAATCGATCTTTGAAAACAAGTTGGAACCTTGAAGCTGATCGAATAAGTCATCAATTTTTGGCAATGGATACTTGTTTTTGATAGTAGCCTTGTTCAATTGCCGATAATCTATACACATCCACATTGAACCATCTTTCTTCTTTACAAATAACACTGGTGTACCCCAAGGCGAGACACTAGGTCTAATGAATCCCTGATCAAGCAAGTTTTGTAACTGCTCCTTCAATTCTTTCAACTCTGGCGGGGCCATACGGTATGGTGGAATAGAAATGGGCTGAGTGCCCGAAGCCAAATCAATACAGAAGTCAATATCTCTGTCGGGTGGCATCCCCGACAAATCTGTAGGAAATAATTCTGGAAATTCACGAAGAACTCGTACTGAGTCCATAGAAGTAATATCCGCACTGGGATCGCTAATATAAGCCAAATAAGCTAGACACCCCTTCTCGACTATACGCCGAGCTTTCACGTAAGAGATAACCTTACTGGTGGAATGGCCAAGGGTCCTTTTTCACTCTATTCGAGGTAACCCTGGCATGGCTAAGGTCGCCATTTTGGCGTGACAATCCAATATAGCATGATAAGGTGACAGTCAATCCATACCCAAGATGACATCAAAATCTACCATATCAAGAAGTAGAAGATCCACGCTAGTCTCAAGACTCCCAATAGTAACCACACAGAAACGATAGACATGATCTACCACAACAGAATCTCCCATCGGTATGGACACACACACAAAAGCACATAAATAATCACGAGGCATAACCAGATATGAAGCAAAATAAGAGGACAAATAGGAATGAGTAGATCCCTGATCAAATAGAACTAAAGCATCTCTATGGCAAACTGGAATAATACTTGTGATCACGGCGTTGGATGACTCGACCTCAGACCTAGCTGGCAAAGCATAAAATTGGGCCTGAGCCCCACCGCTCTGTACTACATCTCTAGGACGACCTCTAACTGGCTGGCCTCCACCTCTAATGGCCTAACCTCTACATCTAACGTCTGACCTCCACCTCTAACGGCCTGACCTCCACCTCTAACGGTCTGACCTCTACCTCTAGGTACCTGACCTCTGCCATAAGTACCCCTGCCTCAAGATTAGGCGCCTCTGAAATTACTGGAATGACGGGGCCTCTTATCTGACAATGGCCCTCTCTCTTGAGCACGAACTAACTCAATTCGCCTAGCAATATTCATGGACGTCTGGAAGGAAATATCAGTCTTTCTCTCTTTGGCTATCTGAAGCCTGATAGTATAAGTGAGTCCATCAATGAATCTCCTCACTCTCTCCCTTTCAGTAGGAAGCAAGATGATGGCATGACGTGCTAAGTCCACAAATCGAGTCTCATATTGGGTGACGGTCATGCTACCCTGCTGAAGGTGCTCGAATACCCTACGGTACTCCTCTCTTAGAGTAATAGGAACAAACTTCTCCAGAAATAGTTGTGGGAACTGCTCCCATGTAAGTGCAGGCGAACCAGCTGGTCTAGTAAATACATAATCTCTCCACCACATCTTGGTGGAGCCAGTCATCTGAAACACGTGAAAATCGACCTCGTTCCTTTCAACTATTCCCATGTTCCGTAGCACCTCATGGCAACGGTCAAGATAATCATGTGGGTCCTCAAAAGGTGCACCACTGAAGTGAACTGAAAAGAGCTTAATAAACTTGTCCAATCTCAATAAAGCCTCATAAGACATGGAGGGCCTATCACCGGCCTATGCCACAATATTCAGCTAAACTACCCCAACTGGCGGGGCAGCTGGAGCCCGATACTGGGGAGTTATATGCTCCGGAGTGGGAGTAATGGGAGTTTGTGCTCCTCCCCCAGCCTATGATACGGTTGGTGCCACTGGAAATGTACCATTTTGGGCCACACCCTCCATAAGACTCACCAAACGGACTAGAGCATCCTGAAGTACTGGAGTAGCTATGAATCCTTCCAGAACATGAACTGGTCCAACAGGTACCGTCTGAGCTGAAAACTCTGCTTCTAAATCCACCTAAGGTTCTACAATAGGTGTTGCTACTCGAGATCTAGATTGAGCTCTGCCTCTGTCTCTGCATCGGCCTCTGGCGCGACTTCGGCCTCGGCCTCTGCCCCTAGTCGTAGCTGTCACTGGGGGCTCTGGCTCTTGTCCAGTTGTAGACGTAGTGCATGTTCTCGCCATTTGCGAGAGGACAAGAATAGAAGAGTTCAATCGCCAATGCTAGAATAAATCGCATGACAAAGTAGAATAGATGTGAAATTTTTCCTAAACTCCATAGCCTCTGGAAGATAAGTACAGACATCTTCGTACCGATCCTTCAGACTCTACTAAGCTTGCTCATGACTTGTGAGACCTATGTAACCTAGTGCTCTTATACCAACTTGTCACGACCCAAAATTCCCACCTTCAGGACCGTGATGGCGCCTAACATTTCACTTGCTAGGCAAGCCAATGTTAGAATAATATTAGCCATTTATAAACAATTTTAAATTAATTAATAACAAAAAAAATATGAAAGTAAGGTCTGAAATGTAGTGAATAATCCATAATAATAGCGATGTCTAAATACCATCCCAGAACTTGTGTCATAAGTGCACGAGCTACTACAATAATACAAATAAAGGTCTAAATGAAAAAAACAATTGTGTGAAAGAAATACACAACTATGATAAAGTGGAAGGGGACTTCAGAACTGCGAACGCCATACATATATACCTCAAGTCTCCTGCGAATATCTGAATCCGAGCAAATCTACTATACACGGCTAGGACCAACTCTGGTATCTGCACAAGAAGTGCAGAGTATAGTATGAGTACAACCGACCCCATGTAGCCAGTTAAGTGCAGAGCCTAACCTCGACAAAGTAGTGACGAGGCTAAGGCAGGTCACTTATATTAACATGTACACAATAACAATAATAACAAAATCAATAGAAATAAAACAGGTATCTCTTTTCAACAATTGAACCAACTCGGCAGTCATAACCAATTATTATTTCAATCAGTTTTCGTTGCGGCATGCAACCCGATCCCACAATATATTCATATTCAATTTTGTTGCGGCGTAAAACCCGATCCTCCAATATATTCATTTCAATTAATTCTGATGCGGCGTGCAACACGTTCCTCCAATATATTCATTTCAATCAATTCTGTTACGACGTGCAACTCGTTCCTCCAATATATTCATTTCAATCAATTCTGTTGCGGCGTGCAACCCGTTCCTCCAATATATTCATTTCAATCAATTCTGTTGCGCGGGTTGCCTCCAATATATTTATTTCAATCAATTTTGTGTTCCTCCAATATATTCATTTCAATCAATTCTGTTGCAGCGTGCAACCCGCTCCTCCAATATACTCATTTCAATTAATTCTTATAAAAGAAATTACTCCAATAAATGCAACAATTAATATAAAATTATAAGACAACAAGCATATAATAATTATGATTTATTAGAAATAAGTGATGACAAATAGCAATTAATTGTGGAAATTAAGGATGTAGTAGGCAATTTAATAATTAATATGCTAAATGTCAAGTAGAAATTAAGTCACATAAATCAAATAAGCATGTAGCAATTATAGCATGGATTCAAGGTATAATATTGAACAAGGAATATGAGAAAAATAATTAATACAATAATTAATTCTTGATTTAAAATAATTAATAATTTTCAAATAATTATACAAATAATTAATTTGACGATGTATAGACACTCGTCACATCGCCTATATGTCGTTCACATGAATTTCACATAACAAATAATTTAAGGGTTCTATTCCCTCAAGTCAAGGTTAACCACGACACTTACCTCGCTTCGCAACCAACTTCAAGATTCCAATAAACCTTTGCCTCGCGAATTCGTGTCCGAAAGCTTCGAATCTAGTCACAAACAATTCAATATACTCAACACGAATCGTAAGAATTAATTCCATATGAATTTACTAATTTTCCGAATAAAAATTTAAAATTCATGTTAAAATTCGACAGTGGGACCCACGTATCGAATACCTAAAAAAACACTCACAAAATATAAACACCCGTTCCAATACGAGTTCAACCATACAAAAATTATCGAATTCCGACATCGGGTTGACCTTCAAATCTTCATTTTACATTTTTGAAAGATTTTGTAAAAATCTGGTTTTTCTTCCGTAAATTCACGGATTCATGATGTAAATGAGTATGGAATCATGAAATATAATCAATATAGGATAAGGAAGCACTTACCCCAATGTTTTCCCGTGAAAATCTCCCAACAATCGCCTAAATTGAGCTCTCCAAACTCAAAAATGAGTAATAATGGCTAAACTCTCTGTTTTATGGGGGTTTTGTGTCCGGTGCGCCACAGGTGGCGTGGGGCGCTGCCTGTGGCGCCATTTCTAGTACCTCATATTGTCCCAGTGCCAGGGATAGCACCCCACGCTACCCTGGACGCTGACAACGACAGGAAATATTTCCCAACACGGAATTAAAAATAACTCTCTCATACAATGTCCAAATTCGACGATTCTTTTTGCTATGGTTCCAAAATTTTGATACGGATCTAATGCTTTAATAGAAACTGAATTTGGAGCTCATTTACTTAATGTGATACCACTTATTCTTGAAGAAACGACATCGAAATATTCTAGAATATCCAAATTAAACTTTGTTAACCATCCGAAATCCACCCGAGGCTCTCGGGATCTCAACCAAATATTCCAACAAGTCCTATAACATAATACGGACTTACTCAGGGTCTCAAATCATGTCAAATAACGTCGAAATTACAATTCACTCCTCGTTTCGGACTTATGAGTTTCAAACTTTTCACATTACAAAACTCGTGCCAAAACGTATTAAATGAATCCGGAATGATTTCAAATTTTGCATACAAGTCATAAATGACATAACGGAGTTATTCCAACTCTCGGAATCTCAACCCGAGTCTGATATCGATAATGTCAAATCCGCGGTCAAACTTTGAAAATCTTTAGCCTTTAGATTTCTAATTTCCGTTAAATAGCGATAATTTGAGCTAGGGACTTCCGAATCCAATTCCGGGCATACGCTCAAGTCCCAAATTACTATACGGATCTACCAGAACTGTCAAAACATGGATCAGAGTCTGTTTGCTCTAAATATTGACCAAAGTCAATTTAGTTGAGTTTTAAAGCTCTATTTCATATTTTTATCCATTTTTTACATAAAAACTTTCCGGAAAATTATACGGATTGTACGCGCAAGTCGAGAAATGATAAATAGTGATTTTCGAGGTCTTAGAACACATAAATGAATGTTTAAATTAAAGATGATATTTTGGGTCATCACAGTGGTAGAGTTAAGGATGAGGAGGAGTGTGTCTATTTTCGAGAACCAGTTTGGGTTTATGCCGGGGCGTTCGACTACAGAAGCTATCCACCTTGTTAGGAGATTGATGGAGCAATATAGGGAGAGAAAGAATGACTTGCATATGGTGTTCATCGACTTAGAAAAGGCGTATGGTTAAGTTCCGTGGGAGGTTTTGTGGAGATGTTTGGAGTCTAGCTAGAGGTGTACTTGTTGCCTACGTTAGGTTGATTAAGGACATGTATGATGGAGTAAATACCCAAGTGAGGAGGAGGAGCACAGACGCACCGGTGACGAGGTGTGAGAGGTTGACATTGAAGGGCCTACGGAGAGGTAGAGGTAGACCAAAGAAGAGGTGGGGAGAGGTGATTAAGCAAGACATGGCACACCTTCAGCTGACCGAGGACATGACCTTTGATAGGAAGATAAGGAGTTCGAGGATTAGGATAGTAGAGTAGGTAGTCTAGAGTGTTCATAACAGTAGTATTGACACGCAGTCTCGCTTTCTGTTGGTAGTAGATTTTTATGACTAACCATTATTTTCTTTCATTGTTGATCACCTTAGTGTTTTGTTGTTTTTATTCTGCTTTTATATGGCTTTTTGGTACTGTCCTTTCTTGTCTATATTTTCATTAATGTGGTGCTTATATTTTCTTGAGCCGAGGGTCTATTGGAAACAGCATATCTATCCTCACAAGGTAGGGATAAGGTCTCCGTACACACTACCCTCCCCTGACCCCACAGTGTGGGATATTACTGGGTATGTTATTGTTGTTGTTATCTCATGCATAGTCTTCACTATACAAAATAGACTGTCACTATATTAAAAAATATACTAAATAGATTGTCACTATGCAATTTATATACAATAGACTATCACTATACATAATATATACAAAATAAACTGTTACTATACAAAATGGATGGTAATTGTACAATTAAGAGCATGAATGAGCCAGACTTTTAGTAGTGTTAAAGCCAAATATTGGACAAGAGGCATTTTTAAACCAACGCGAATAGATTAGAGGCAGTTTTGGCCATTTTTCGTACTTAGTATCGCAAGTATTTGGATAAGATTGCAAGTACAAGGAGAAAAACTTAACCTCTGATAGCTAATCAATAGCTAATCAAACAGAAGCATAAGTCTCTCCCACTTATAGGTATGAAGCGTACTAGAAATCTACCCTGATCTACAGTGTTGAATCTCTAGTATAAACTATGAGTTTATCTGGATCCAATAATTTTAGTTCAGACATTGTATATATATTAGAAAATTTACTAGATAAGTGCAAACAATGAAATCAGTAAATCGAATGTTGAACCCAGTAACCCAATAGAGCACACAAAAACTCATTCATGAACATATCTACAGTTCTGCACTAGGTGCTTATGTACGCAGTATGAATACGTTGCACTGTGTACGAAATCCATCCAAACAACTTTTCATCTCAACTCGGATAAGCTAAGTATCTGGGTATATGCTGCTAGTCTATTAGTCTATTTTTGCAGATTAATATATTAGACTTAATGTAGAAATTAAGCTGCATACTGATGTAGGTATATTTAATTTAGCTATCCAAAAACAAATTCAACTAAACAATGACAAACTTCCCCTTTTAGTGTTGACTATCACCTCATAAAATGATATACAGCTATAAAAGTTCTTACTCGTAAACTTTTAACTTTTTTCCGGAGTAACATTTATGTCTAAACGACTATCAAAATAACCTTTTCAACTTCCAACTTCAAATACTCTTTAACCAAATATTGTATAACAATATAATTCTTGAACGATCTAATGAACTTCAAACTCTTTTTAGATCTAATGAACTTCCAAAGACGACAGCTAAAAGGTGCAAAACCAAACTCCCGCCCATCTTTCGACTTGGGGAACACACGGCAAAAATTATACAAGTACCTGAGGGACCTAAGACGGATCAATTTTGACAAGTTGTAACAAACGTGCCTTTGTTTCCCTTCGTAAATGATATTGGGAAGAATAAGCAGCTTATTCCCCATCATCAACAAACAATGAAACATTTATCTGGTCACTGCAATAGTAATCTTTCCAACCTCATAGTTGAAATCCGTTGCCAAAATAGAGGCGGAAGAGCAATATAAACAGATTTCAACTTATTCACCTCTTCCCAATTTTACTTGCAATCCCGCAAACAAGCTACAGTATTATTGTTCTTGACAAAAATGAGCTGTGTCCCTTCAATACTATAACCTGATTCTCCACCCACATCCAAGAAAACTGACAGGAGAACATCTGCGGAACCAGTCAAGCATGATGCTCCATCTAAACCACCATGTTGAGCCTCGACCCCAGCTTTCGACTGGAAAAATTATAAAACAAAAGCAGGCATCAATGTATATGGAAACACATAATTAAACAGGAACAAACTCGTCAAAATGTCAAAAAGTAACTCTGGGCCAGTAGAAGCAGGAAAAGAGTGAACTACTCTCTTTTTTTTATAACAGAGAAATACCCGAAAGTACGCCGTGGTTTGAAACTTGGTGGATAATGGGGTACCCTATACCCTTCTCTACTTAAATACCAGGCTTTTCGTACGCAACAACACTCGAACCCATGACGTAGAAAAGAGGTAAAATATTTAGACAGACATGGTTCCAGGAACTATATTCCAAGCCAAGTGCAAACCATTAAAATCTTTCTCAAGTTTATATTGGCTACTTTAATACACAGCATTGGAAGGAAATTTCATGATAGAACTATTCATCAAGATTGACAAGACCATTGCATATACTGCAGCAATGGATAGTTTTTGTCACCTAAACCGTTTTAGTCCTTGCAGCCTCGCACTTATTTTGGTCACAAGACACTAAAGAAAAGTTGGTAAACTTTGGTTGGGAAGTGCTAACCTGTTGGTTTCTGGATACCCTATTTAAGGGGGTTTGTTCCTTCACCAATCTGAAAGCCAGCTTCATGCAGACGGTCGTGAATCAGCTCGCCTTACCAGGAGCGAGTGTGTTGTTTCCTCATGTCTTCTTAGCCATTTGAGCATCTCAAAATCAAATCAGTTTCACATATGATCATTCTGATTCATTCATTCTTTTATAACTACTCAGCTCAATAAAACCTCTGATCCACAATTACATCCCAAATGTTCTTTTATACAAATTGCCAGAATTGGGCATATGGAACTTTGGTTCCTCATATCCAGTAAAGAACTTGTTAAAGCCCAAATTTTCGGTTCGGAGGATTTCCGCAGCACCCAAATTGTTTCCACTCTGAACCCCATTCCGTCCATCCCAGTGGCCATTTGACATGACAGAGTTCCTGGTCTGGGGAGGACTCAGTTGTGAAAATGGAGGTTGATTGTTGGACAGAGTTTGCTCCAGAACCCTGGAAGAAATTCCATCAAATGACGATTGATTGCTGGGCATAGTTTTCTCCACAACCCTGGGAGAAATTCCATCAAATGGGAATTGATTGCTGGCCAGAGTTTGCTCCACAACCCTGGAAGAAATTCCATATGCATCACTGTATGGAGAAAAATTGTCCCCCATATCAGCAAACCTCTGGTTCTGTTGCGGAGTTAGAGATCTTTGCATCAGTAATTGAAGCCTTCTCTCATTTTCTAAAGTGCTTAACTGTGGAGAAAAACCTGAAGACATGTCCAAGCTTGAGAGATCAAGGCCATTAGGAATCCTCCCTTTACCAACTGCCAGAATTGCAGGATCCATAAACTCAATGTCCCCATTACTCACATTTCCAACTGGGGGAGCCTGATACTGATTGTGCAACGAGGAGGTATCAAGCAAGTGACTCCCTGCAAAATGTAATGATTGACATAAATCATCAAAATCTACATACATTATGTCAACAAAGTAGAAAAAACAAAGGCCTTTGTAATAACAGACCACGGAGAGAGTCAAAATTCTGTTCCATTCTCTCATAATGAGAAGTAAAACCCGGGGGTGGTGCTCTGTTTGGTGCTGAAAATCCTGGAGGCGCTGACATCTGAGGTCTGGACACTGTTATGAAAATTCACCAGAAAAAAATTAAACCAGAGGCAGTCAGACTTCTTCTTTTCTCTTCCTTTTTCTTCAACAACTACACTTAGAATGAAAAATGCAGTTAAGGGAGAAGGAACCACAAAGACGAGCCAGGAACTGACCTGATAGCTTGTTAGAAGAGAGATGAGAAAAGCAGTTGCCAGAACCAACGGATTCCTCATTATTAGCTACAGAGAAACCATTACGAGAACCCATATTCTCAAGCTGATAACTTCTGCTATTAGAAAAATCATGAGCATGAGCATAATGATTAAAATTTTGCTCCATGTAACTTAGAGATGGTTGAAAATCAGCTGATGGACTGGCAGGTTCTTCTTCTCTTGCAAAAGAGAACCTCGATTGGTTACTGGTTAATTTTCTTGAGCTTGACACTCGAAGAGACCCTTGTTGGTTATCAGCTTCTCCCAACAACTTAACAAGATTCTGAGGAGAAGTTAATGACGCATTCCAAGGATCAAAATCCAGAGACAAAATATTAGATATTATACTGCTCTCTCCATTATCAACATTAGTACTATAGATCTCGCTAGGAGCTTCACCTTCAAACCTTTCCACGTGCATCCTCTTACCCTCATTAGGCAACGGATAATAACTTCCATTGATAGTTCGCAGATCAGCCACATAGTTTGATACATTGCTCAGGTATCCATTAGTCGATGATTCGATAGTAGAAGGCTGAGATACTGAATCAGTTCTCCTGTCTAACTGCATATTGGCCCTCTTGACAGGTCCGCCACCATTAGTCAGCTGAGGAGAATAACCACTAGGCTGAGCTGGAGTGTGTAAAGAGAGGGAAAGATTTGGCGAATAGACTTTCTCGATAATTACTTCGGGATCCCTATGTCTCTGCTCATTAAAGGATAGCAAATCATCCTCCATTTCAGGAGTACCAACTTGTATAACTTTACTATGTGCATCCAATCTCAAATCAAACTTTTCTTTTGAGATACAAATCTCATCCGCAGAAACCGCAGATTCCCCAGTCATTTCAGATGGCAAGGACTCCCTACATTGCTCAATGCAGCTGCGTTGTGATTTTTTATGTCTATCAATGCTCAACGACGACATATCAGAGGATATATTCTGCATCTTAATATCTGTGGTATCATTAGACTCTTTTGCAAAACCAGGTCCATTAGACATTACAGAAATATCAAAGGCATTTGTGGCACTGTTTGGCATCATATGTTTATGTTTGTCCTTTAATGACGGAACACTATGTAACTGAGTGTTTATAGATGACGAAGTAGGAGGTACCAGAAGAGAGGGGTTCTCAGAAGTATAGGTTCGAGGATCTGCTCCTGCGTACTGCTTAACAGGTTCTAAAGTCTCTATTTTCCCTTTCTCTTGAGTAGTTCCATTTTCTAAAGTATGAACTACTTTTCCTGCATAAGCAGGCAGTAATGAAACCTTACTTGTGCTTCCAACAGCTGAAGAAAACGCTGCTGGATTACATGTTTCCGGCTTCTTATTAAGAGGCCCATCCGGCTGCTGATTATTTGATGCACGTGTTCCCCTAGTAAACAAGATAAAATATTAGCAGATAGCACCACACACAAATGACAATAAAAGTAGATCTGCTTACTGCATACCATAAAGCTCCAGCAGGAAGAGCAGCGGATCTACCGGAGCTACTATTTGGTGGTGAGCCTCTAACACTGGGTACTGAATTCTGCATGGTAGATGACACTATAAATTTCACACTTGCAACTGAAACATTGGCATAATGCTGAAATAATTTCTAGCAGTGGTTAGTTTGTTCAAACTTCAAATATAAGCATATATGAAAGCAAATCACAATCATCCAATATAACCACAAAAAAATAGAAATGTCTGGACTTTAAGAGCACAATGTCCAGCCTTCTCAGCCAATTGACTCCTCCCCCCTTCAACCCCACAATAGAAAACTATCTTTTTCCCTTCCTAAAACCGAGGAAGGGAAGAAGAAGCATAAGAAGTGAATAAGGTAAGCAAATGGAACGAGAAAAACTTACAGTAGCAGCATTTTTACTAATAGGTTTCCCTGAAGCAGCAGAGCTGTGACTGTAGTACTCCTCTGCTGGGGGTGGTAACACACTCCCTGATCGCTGTTGCGTACTATTAATGGCCCCAGCAATTTGTTGAACTCTACTCCTTCAATATAACTATGCACGTTAATTAGCTATCCAGTGAACATTTGCATGAATAGTACAGAGACACGGAGGAAAATAACTTCAGTCTTCTGATACTGGCACAGCTTTAAGTTATATATATTAAAGACCTACTGAAATACAAATGTTTCGAATAGTTTATTCTGCACAGACTTATAGCCCGTTTGGCCAAGCTGCAAAAATCAGCTTATTTTGAAAAGTGTTTTTTCTCAAAAATACTTTTCTCAAAAGTACTTTTGGTGAGAAGCAGTTTGTGTTTGGCTAATTAATTTGAAAAGCATTTCTGAGCAGCAATTAGGGCCAAGCTTTAAAAAACTGCTTCTAAGTGTATTTTTCTCAAAAGTGCTTTTCAAAAAAGTGCTTTCGGAGAGAACTACTTTTTTCTGCTTCTCCAAAACTACTTCTGCTTCTCCTCAAAAGCACTTTTTTTCCTTTCAAAAGCTTGGCTAAACACCTTAATTTTAGGAAAAAAGCACTTTTGACCAAAAAAACAAAAGTGCTTTTGCCTCAAAAGAAGCTTGGCCAAACAAGCTATTAAGCTGGACGTCTCCTCCGAAAAGCCTGGAAATGAACCTACTAATTGATGTTCTATTAAAATATGTTATATACTACTTGGCAGCTATTCCATTATTCATAAACTGCAGTTAGAAGAGCCACAAGCATAATCAACTGAATAATCCCAATACCTTGTGTAAGCAGATATGACTTCGTCTTTAGTAAAGCTATCCTCTTGTGACCCAATCTCGTGCAAGTATAAACAATCAGGATTGGTACAGGGCTGAACCAAGAGACAACTAATCCTCGATTACATTATGGTATTCAATGATAGAAGGATCAAATGCAATTCCTAGTCAGTGATTTATTCCAAATGATAATTCAAACTCGTACCATATTTCTCAACCAAGCATGACAGTATTTTGTGGTTCCAAAGCAAGCTCTGCAAACAAAGAATTTAAAATGTTTAATGCAAAATCAGAATTAACGGTAGCTGCGTACATGAACCAATCATCGCACTTACCTTAGAGGTCTACCATCTAAAACAAACCCATGTACAGACTGAATACACAGAATTGCTTCCTCCTCCTTTGAATAGGTAATATATCTGTACAGAACATTTCAACACTTGTTAACTGGTTTTTTTTCGGGAAAAGGACTTGGTAACTGATTTTCTTTTCATTGAAAGACTAAATATGAATTGAGGATTTCGACCGGCAAACGTAAAATATGATGAAAGCACAACAAAGGGATCAGGGGGCTTCATGATTGTAGAAAGAGCAGGAGATGGATTGATGTGTCACTGGGTCAAAAATTCAACAATGGCAACTAAGTGAAATTTTGGTTTAATGTTCCGCGGACACACTACTCTTAAATGCATGTTCCTGCAGCTTCCAGTATTTTCAACAATAAGAATTTTCGGAGGCAGAAGAGTTATAAAGAATCAACACAAGCAACGCGTCATGTCAAATTTGTCTTTCACAAAGGCAGCAAAATTTATTTTTTATAGAAGTTAACATTTATTGATGGGATGGAGCATACAAGGTGTAGGCCAAAGTAGAGAAACTTAATTAGAAAAAGTGATTCTCTACAAGGAGCATATAGAAAACAGTGAAGACTGAGAAACAAGGAAGAGGCTCAAACAACAGGTTGTCATCAAACCAAATGACTGTTCACAATGATCCTTTTTCCTTCAAAGCACCAGGGAAAGGAAAAAATAAAACACAGGGTATAGAGGCTTGGTAAATCTTCGGAGGCCTTGACCTTGTACCATTGTTTCACATCTTATTTTTGCAGCAATATACAGGAACTTGCACTGACATATGTCAAAAGATACAAAGGCCTAGATAATATTTGATAACTCGGACAACTCTGTGAGACAGACAAAATTTTGAGACCTATTACAATCGTCAATTTTCAAGCAGCCAGGTAACTCATATCAGTAACGAAACTTACACACTACAAGTATTATTTGCAAATTGTTGAATAGCACCAGCAGCTGTACGAGACATAGACACCTTCAGAACCTTCCCATACTTCGAAAAATACTCTTTCCGCTGTAGAAGCTTCTTATGAGCAAAAAAACGATAAAGTGAGGAAAAACAGGGAGATTTAATGGGAGATAGTTAAGTGCTTTTTTTTTCTTTTCTATACTTGAGAGGTGTTGATGATTTCATAACAAACGGTACATACATCTTCATCAGCTAGACTGAGAGGCAACCCCATAACATAAACAAGATTTCTTTGAACGACTCGCACATTGCTGAGTTGCTTCCTAGAATCTGCTGTTTTACTTTTTCCCTTGCGAGACGACAACCTTTTTTCAGCGCTCATCTCAGCCATTACCCTGTGGTCAACACCAAAGATTATCAATAACGCAGAAAATATAAATTTTTATGCTCTATGATAGAGATTGTCTTAAAAATGCAAAATAGTTCATGTCATTACTTATCACATTTTGTGGCCATGCCAACAATCTTTTCCTTGTTATAAAGAGTGCGACATGCTGGACACCGCCCATCTGTATTATCCTTCTCAGCCATATCCATAATGTGATGCCAGCACCAGACACATATCTGCAGAAATATATGTATCAAATGTTAAAACCTACATCTACTAATAAATTTGCCATTGGAGTAAAGGTCACATGTGAAAGAAAATCCTCAATCCCAAGTAAGTTGGGGTTGGCCATATGAATCCTCACTGACCATGTCGCCTATTTAAGCTCATTTCAAATTAACATAATATAACAAATCTCAAACCAATATAGTAACAGAAGAAGAATAAATAAAAAGAACAAGAAGTTTTCTATATTTCATACTGGCATATAAATCATTGATATGACTAAAAGACTCATAGAAAACATAGAACATAAATTAGACGTACTAGCATGACAAACATATTCCCAACTAACTGGCATTGCCCTCTGTTAATAGTTTGGGTCAATCATGCACTTAATATTACAACTTGGCCTATATTTTTTATTTTTCTCCTGAATTATGTGCTTATTTAATCTTATTTTCTTACCAATCCTCTAAGAATATCCACTCTATTTAATAGGACAATCTTTTATACTCCCCCCGTTCATTTTTACTTTTTCATAATGGACTTTGCACTCCCCTTAAGAAATAATAAATGAAGTACATATTTTATCATAATACCCATAATAATAATGATGTGCATGGCGGTTTTGGTTTTGGGGATAGAAACGAAGGAGGAGTTTCACTTTTGGATTTTGCAAAACCTTTTTCAAAAGGAGGAGCACTTGGTCACCTTTCATAGTACGGTGGCAAAGACTCAAATCGATTACCTACTCCTTAGGAAGAGTGATAAGAGGTTTATGTAAGGACTCTAGGGTTATCTGGGTGAGAATCTTACAACCCAATATAAGCTCTTGGTAATGGATCTAGAGATTAAAGGGAAAAGAAAAAAGAGGGCTTTGTATGACCAACTGAAGATTAATTGGGGGGCTTGACTAATGATAAAATTTAGGAGTTGAGGAAAAAGTTGATGGTTATTGGGGCTTGGAATATTAGTGGAGACGCAGATAGTATGCGGACCAGCGTTGTGAAAAGCGCTCGCTTCGCGCTTTAAGTGCGAAGTGAAGCGGCCACTGTGTCGCTTCTATAGGGTGAAGCGTAACAGGTAAGTTGAAGCGCCCTCTACTGCCTAAAAGCGAGAAGCGTTACTGAAGCAAGAAGCGACTAAAGCGCTCGCTTCTGTCTTTTAAGTGACTACCAACGGTACTTAAGTGAAAAAATAAAAAAGTTGTCTTTTTTCACAACATCAGTGAGCAGCAGAGCAAGCAGCGACTACAGTTTCAAATTTCAACACTCTTCAAGTTCAAGTCCAGGTATAATTTCTTCCTCCTCCTTTTCGTTTCAATGTTTCAGTGCTTAAAATAGCAGCAAAATGCTGCCAAAACTTTTTTTTACTTCAGTTCTTCTTTTTCTCATTCTCTTCTTCTTCTTCTTTTTATTTTCGTTTCAATCGTCAAAATTGCAGCGAAATGCTGCCAAAATTAATTTTTTTTCTTCAACTTTTGTTCTTACTGCCTTTTTTTTTGTTCTTCAGTTGTTCTTTTAATGGCACCAAAAGAAGATAAGAAAGACCCGGCTGGGGCTTATTCTGAAAAAGCTAGCGAGACCAACAAGATGGCAATTAGATGTCTTTTTTGTAACAAGATTTCTAATGGGGGAATTTATCGTCAAAAAATTTCATCTCAGCGGTGGTGATCCAAACGTCGCATCTTGTCCTAAAGTTCCGTCGCATGTGAAGGAAGAAATGAAAGCATACCTTCATAAAAAAAAGTGTTAAAGACTCAAATGCATCATGAACAAGTGCATAATCTTGATGATGACGATGAAGAACTAGAAGAAGGTGATGATGGTGTGTCGCTTCCATTAAAATCACAAAAGCAAAGAAGGATACAAACAATATCTTCAAGTTGTGGATCTGTTGGTAAGACTAAAGTCCTATGGATTGTTATTTCTCGCAAAGACCAGGAGATATGACAGGGAAAAGTGGTAATCGTCAAATTGATGCCAAAGAGATTTTGTGGGATCGTGCAGTTGCAATGTTTGTGCGGTGGATGTACGTTGCAGGTCTTCCTTTTAATTGTGTTAATTATACTGATATGTTTTTGCTTTTATTGAGGTCGTAGGCCAATATAGTCCAGGAATGAAGCCTCCAACTTATCATGAAGTTAGAGGTCTATATCTAAAAAAAGAGGCGGAAGATACTAACAAATCGTGGAGGAGCACAAAGTAGAATGGAACAAGATTGGTTGTTCTATTATGATGGATAAGTGAACGACAATAAATGGATAAATGATCATCAATATCTTGGTGAATTCTCCTGAGGGAAGCTTGTTTCTCGAGTCCGCTGATGCAAGCAACTCTCTAACTGATTCTTTGAAAATGTACTCCTTGTTCAAGAGTACGATAGACTCTATTGGAGCAGAAAATGTTGCTCAAGTTGTCACGGACAACACCAGTGAAAATGTTAAAGCTGGTGATTTGATGTCTGCAGCGTACCAGCACACTTATTGGACTCCATGTGCAGCACCACTTATTGGACTCCATGTGCACCACATTGCACTAATTTGATCTTCGGTGACATTTTCAAGGAAAGACCCTTCATTACAGTCTTTAATCAGGCAATTAGGGTGCATTCCTATCTTGTTCAAAGGCCTTTGTTATTGAATATGATGAAGAGATTCACTAAACAAAAAAACTTGGTGAAACCTGCAAAGACGAGATTTGCTACCGCTTTCTTGAGTTCGAATAGGATGTATGAGCAAAAAAGCAATTTGAAGAAGTTGTTTGTTTGTTTCAGAAGAGTACACTAACAGTGCCTATGGAACGGAAGCTCGAGGGAGAGAATCTGCAGATATTATGCTTTTGCATTCTGGAATAATGAGGTTCATGCATTGAAGATTGGTGGTCCTTTAGTTAAAGTGCTTCATTTGGTGGATGGGAAGCAAAGATCACCAATGGGCTACCTTTATGAAGCAATGGATAGAGGCTATTGGAGACTTGTTTAGTGATCAAAAAAAATATATAAGAGTCTTTGAGATCATAGATAAAAGGTGGACAGATCAGCTTCATCTACCTTTGCATGCAGCTGGACTTGTTTTGAGCCCGGAACTGTTTTATGACAATGAAGAGAGAATTATATGAGATGCAGAATTGTGGAGTGGATACATTGAATGTATTGAGAAGTTGATACCTGAAGAATCCGAGCAAGATAAAATAACAGAGCAATTTAGTACTTATAGGAATGTTGAGCAACTTTTTGAAAAAAACATGGCAATTAGACAAAGAAAGACAAAGTACCGGGTGAGCGGGTGCTTTTATGTTGCTTTATAGTCAATAAGTTATTTCTTTATAAATATTATGTTTTGAATATTAGTTCTACTTCTACAGTTAAATGGTGGAAGCAATATGGCCATCCTACTCCAAAATTACAAAAGTTTGTCATCAAAGTTCTAAGTCTAACCTGTAGCTCATCCAGGTGTGAAAGGAATTGGAGCGTGTTTGAGCATGTAAGAACTAAGAAGAAAGATTTAGTATTTTGAGATAATTAAATTATATCTCAACTGTCCTAATCATACTAATTACTTATTATTTGCATATTCATACCAAAAAGAGGAATAAACTAACCTTAAAGCGCCTCAATGATCTAGTCTTCATAAAGTACAAAGAACATAGAGGCGTCGTTACAACTCTCGCAATATAATTGATCCAATTAGTTTGGACAACATCGACAATGCTAATGAATGGCTAACTGGAGTCCCGGAAGATCATGCAGATTAAGAAGTATTTGAGGAAACTTCTAATTTCACTTGGGGTAATGTTGCGGAGGCAAGTGGAATTGGGGAGAGAATTTATGGTTTGAGAGGGAGTACTTCAACTTCAAGCTCACCGAGGAAGGGAAAAGAAGCAACTGCAATTCCTTTATCCCTAGTTGATGAAGAAGAAGAAGAAAAAGAAGACTAGCAATATAATAATAATAGTGGAATACAAGAATTTGACAATCTTGTATAAAAATAGGATGCTCATTTTGTGCTTTCATTGATGCTACTCTTTAGTTTTTACATTGAAGTATTAAACATTTGCTTACAGTTACATGTATTGTTTATGCAATATTTATTTTAGTATTTTTTTAAATTCCGCTTCACTTCAAAAAAAACGAGCGCTTCGCTTCTCGCTTCACGCTTTAAGCGAAAAGGGGCTTGTCGCTTTTCCTCATTTCACGCTCTTCACAACACGGATGTGGACTAGGACAGCTAACTGTGTAAGGGAAGCAGCTAGAGAGGTGATAGGGGTCTCGAAGGGTAACTTTAGTGAACATAGAGGAGACGGGTGGTGAAATGGAGAGGTCGGGAAAGTGGAAGCGAAGAAGGTTGCTCTTAGTGGAGAGCAAAAATGAGGAGAAAAAAGGGACGAATAGGGAGAGGTATAAGACTACGAAGAATGAAGCACGGATAGCGGTTACGGTTTTAATACAATCTCAAAAAGGTGGTCTTGACAAATTTTATAACAAACATCAAAAGCTAAATCAAAAAAATATAGAAGAGTGTTCTTTAAATAAACGAATCCTTATCCAGTTGAGTTAGATGATAATGAAATCAAAGAAAAGATTTCACTTACGAATAAAGAGGTTTTAGTTTGCAAGTTGGCATTTGTCAAGGAAACTGAGAATAAAAAAAATTGAACTTGAAGAACCTATGATTCAAATGTGTATCTGAGGAAAAAATTGAACTTGAAGAACCTATGATTCAAATGTGTATCTGAAGTAAAGTTTTTTAAATCTTCAACTTCCACTCTCAAATCTTCAAACTTTCACAACCTTAATCCTTCAAACAACTACAACTATCCAAACACAATTTGATCAATTGCAAATCATGATTCTTTATCAAAATTTTCAATTAACTTTTTCCCTGTCGAAACAGGCCCTTAAGCAATTCATGAATTCAGCCACCCAAATTCTCCACCCAGAGATAAGACAAAATTTGGAGTTGTAAATAAAGCAAATTCATGCATATGTATAAGGATATATCATGACAGGCAGCTTAGGTATACATATTCCACTACTGGCATAGTTTACACTAATGCAACCACATTATACATACTAGTTAAGGTTTGAGGTTCAAGAATCTTAAGTTGAAGAGCAAATTCAAAAGAAACAACATGGTTTTGAACTGCTCATGCAGACCCCTTCCAGATATCAAAAACCTAACCCCTCAAATGCTTTAAACCCAAGCTATATTCAGCTGAGCAATTATCATCTTATTGATGACCTACTTTTGAAGAATACATTCAAAAAGGATAGATTCCAGCGTAAGAACTTTCTAAACAAATAGAAGCGGAAGACAGCATCTACTAACCTCATATCCGCACTTGCAAGGCTTCAACTGCTGATCTGTCAAATCCATCTCCTCAGCACATAGAGGACATGTCTTATCTCCCTGCTCGCTCATTGTTTCCTTGAATAGAATACAAATGCCATAATTAACTCCAAAAAGAAATATATTCCAACCACACAATCAATTCACCCGAAAATATACTGCTGGTTACAAGATGCTTATAACTAATTCCCAAGCCTCAAAATCATTCATTCAACAAACAGTGTCTATAGAGACGTGCAACTTCCAATTAACGATTTCAACTCCACCTTATGAGAAACTCAAGTAGAAAGCCTCCTACATTAATTGCAGAGTAACAGAATCCGTAAAAAAAAAAAATCTACAATCATCAACCAGAAAAAAATAACAAACAACTACATAGAGATCTTATATGTGTCCGTCCTAAATTGTTTGCCACTATCACTATTTGGATTGTCAAGCATCATCTTACACTACCACTTTTTCAAAAGTTTCTAGGTTTTCTCAATTATAAAAAATTGTGCTTAAATTAAATTTTTTAAAATATGCACATTTACTTTCAAAATAAAAATTAAGAAATCCATGTCAAATTCACACCGAAATTCAAAGTCAAACTCATCAACTCAAAGGCTCAATCCATTTGTTCCATTAATCAAACACATCGATCCAATACAACAATATACACTCTGATAACACAGCGAGCTAGTAAAAAAGAACAAGATTTATCTAAAATCTCCCAAAAATATCAAATAAAACAAAACAAAAAGAAGTTTATCTATCAGACTCAAATCAAAACCTCCTAAAGCACAAATTTATAAATAAAATCATCCAATCAGTTCAAAACACAATACATACAAAGCAAACAGTGCTAAATCTGAACAAAAATCAGAAGGAAAAAAAAGAGACGATTAATAAAATTAAAGACCTAAAAAGTTAGGGTTTAAGGATTGGACTCACAAGTGATGAGTAGATCGAAGAAGAGGAAATCGTAGAGAGGATGAGACTCGAAGAAGGTAGAGAGAAAAAGACAGAGAGAACCAACCACACAGAGGCTTGTCAAGAGAGAGAGAAAATGCGAGAGATCGGCTTTTGTGTGATTGGATGTTTTCTTATGCTGCTGATTGCCGGTTCCGGTTCGGTCCGCACATCGAATTTAGTTACGGGTTTCGGGTCGGATACCGAATGAATACCAGTTCGGACTGTGATATCCGAATTCGTCATGCTCCTCCCTCCCATCCCACGTCGTTGCTTGCATTTGTTCGTGGAAATATTTTGAAAGCGAAGAAGAGTTCTCCCAAGTCCTAAAGGCGTTTTTGCTATTACTTTTTCGTTAAATTTTGCAAAAAAGAACTGTCAAAAATAATTTTTTAATCTGGTAATTCAATTGCATTTTTTCAGAATAAATTTCTCACAACTCTTCAACCTAGGCTATTTTTTCGCTTTCTATATTCACACATCTCTTTCTCTTTAAACAACCGGACCTCCGGCGGACCAGGTAAGACCCCTGGCCCCCACCCCACCCCTTGTCTTCTTTTCCTCTCTTTCTCTCTCCTGCTTTCTCCTTCTTCGAGTTACTTCCCTTTCCCCCTCCCTTTCTTTCTTGTTTTCTTGTCCCCCTTTTTTGCTCCCCAGATCTGCCCCCCTCCCTTTTATATTTTCCTTTCCCTTTTCTTCTTCTCCCTTCTTTCTCTCCCCTGTACCTCATCTCTTCCACCTCGTCCCCCTATTTTCTGGCGCACTGACCTAGCCTAGCGGCGGCGGCAGAGACTATTTTCCAGCGAGCCTCGGGCGAAGCGGGCGGGAACTTTCAAAACATAGCTGATGTGGACAACACCTTTCTCAACACTCGTTGTGACTTCAGGTTCTATTGATCTTGCTTAAAATTTGCTATTTGTTAATATTGGACTCGTGTGAGTTGGTACCTCCCGTTTTCCAATTTTTTTTTGTTGTGTTAGTTAAATTGTTGTCAACTTAGTTCGTATTAGTTTATTCACCGTATTAGTGTGCCTGTAGTTGCAACTTATCTTCTTCTGGTTTGGTCTGTTATATTGTGCGTGATAGTGATTCCCCTTACTCTGTCATAGGTATAGTGGTTGTGGTCTGGGATGGTCGAGTGAGGTCATGTCCTCGGGGAGAGTGGGGGGTGGGGCGTGAGGTAGGGCAGGGTTAGGGAGTGGGGCGGGAGGCAAGGGAGGTAAAGGGAACAAGGGTGTCTGTAGGTTGAGAATTGGGTCATGGAACGTAGGTACATTGACGGGTCAATATAACGTGTGTCCAAGAGACTAGGTGGGTAGGGTCGAGGGCGAAGGACGCGGACGGGTATAAACTTTGGTACTCAGGAGTCCAGAAAGGTAAGAATGGAGTGGCCATCTTGGTGGATAGGGAACTCAATCTGTGGTCGAGGTTAGACGAGTGAATGATAGATTGATGATTATTAAGTTGGTGGTTGGAGAGTGCACCCTAAATGTCATTAGCGCCTATGCGTCGCATGTGGGCCTAGATGAGGAGGTTAAACGACGCTTCTGGGAGGGGTTAGATGAGATTGTGCATCAAGTTCAGCCTACTGAGAAGTTATTCATAAGAGGGGATTTCAATGGCCATATTGGGTCGACTGCAGGTGGTTATGGCGAGGTGCATGGAGGCTTCGATTTTGGGGAGAGGAACGGAGGAGGTACATCGTTGTTGGACTTCGCTAAGGCTTTTGGGTTGGTGATTGTGAACTCTAGCTTTCCAAAGAGGGGGAGGCATTTGGTTACTTTTCAAAATGCGGTGGCGAAGACTCGGATTGACTATCTTCTCATCATGATAGGTGATAGAGGAATGTGCAAGGATTATAAGGTGATTCCGGGTGAGATACTCGCGACGCAACATAGGCTCTTGGTGATGGACGTTGGTATAATGTTAAAGAGGAGGAAAAGGTCTACTCGAGAAAGTCCGAGAATCAGGTGGGGAGACTTAACTAAGGATAAAGCCCAAGTGTTGGAAGGGCGGTTGTCGGCTATAGGAACTTGGAGGAGCAGCGGTGACGCGAGCACTATGTGGTGAGCGACAACAGACTGTATTAGGGAGGTTGCGAGAGAGATGTTAGGAGTCTCGACGGGCGTCTCTGGTGGGCACAAAGGAGACTGGTGGTGGAATGAAGTGGTTCAAGGTAAAGTGAAAGCTAAGAAGGTGGCGTACCTGAAGTTAGTGGGGAGCATAGATGAGGAGGAGAGGCGAGCATGCATGGAGAGGTATAAAACAGCTAGTAAGGAGGCTAAGCTGGCGGTCACAGAGGCTAAAACTGTTGCATATGGTCGTATGTACGAGGAACTGGGAGAAAAAGACGGGGAGAAAAAGTTATTCCTGCTGGCCAAGTTGAGAGAAAGGAAGGCTCGGGATTTGGACCAAGTGAGATGCATCAAGGACGAAGATGGTAGAGTATTAATGGAAGATTCCCATATTAAGAGGAGATGACAGACTTACTTTCATAAACTTCTAAATGAAGAAGGGGATCAGGATATTGTGCTAGGTGAATTGGAGCATTCCGAGAGTCACCGTGACTTTGGGTACTGCAGGCATATCGAGGTTGATAAGGTCGTGGGAGCTATGCGTAAGATGAGTAGGGGCAGAGCGACCGGGCCAGACGAGATTCCGGTGGAATTTTGGAAGTGTGTGGAGAGAGCAAGTTTGGAGTGGTTGACTAGGTTGTTTAATGTTATTTTTAAGGCAAAGAGGATGTCGGATTAGTGGAGGTGGAGTACGGTGGTCCCATTGTATAAGAACAAAGGTGATATCCAGAGTTGTAACAATTATATGAGTATCAAATTATTGAGTCGTACCATGAAAGTATGGGAGAGGGTGGTTGAAGTGAGAGTAAGGATGACAGTGTCTGTATCCGACAACCAGTTCGGGTTCATGTTGGGTCGTTCGACTACAGAAGGTATACACCTTGTTAGGAGGTTGGTGGAACTGTACAGAGAGAGGAAGAAGGATCTGCACATAGTCTTTATTGACCTAGAGAAAGCATATGACAAGATTACTAGAGAAGTTCTCTGGAGATACCTGGAGGCAAAAGGTGTATCGGTTCCCTACATTATGGAGATTAAGGACATGTATGATGGGGCTAAGACTCGGGTTAGGACAGTAGGAGGCGACTCTGAGCAGTTTCCGGTTGTAATGGGGTTACACCAGGGTTCTGTGCTCAGTCCGTTCTTATTCTCCCTTGTGATCGACGCGTTAACACACCATATTCAAGGGGAGGTGCCAAGGTGCATGCTATTTGCCGATGACATAGTTCTGATTGATGAGTCGCGAGCCGGTGTTAACTAGAGGCTAGAGGTTTGGAGACAGGCTCTTGAGTCTAAGGGTTTCAAGTTGAGCAGGATGAAGACGGAATACCTTGAGTGTAAATTCAGCGCTAAGCCAGGGGGAAGTGGGCGTGGATGTGAGGCTTGAATCACAAGTCATCCCGAGTAGAGGCAGTTTCAAGTACCTTGGTTCGGTTATCCAGGGGGAGGGGAGATCGATGAGGATGTCACACATCGTATTGGGGTAGGATGGATGAAGTGGAGGTTAGCATCTGGAGTCCTGTGTGACAAAAGAGTGCCACCAATACTCAAAGGTAAGTTCTATAAAGCGGTGGTTAGACCGGCAATGTTGTATGGGACTGAGTATTGGCCCGTTAAGAACTCACATATCCAGAAGATAAAAGTAGCAGAAATGAGGATGTTGAGGTGGATGTGCGGGCACACTAGGATATATAAGATTAGGAATGATGTTATTCGGGAGAAGGTGCACGTGGCTCTCATTGATGACAAGATGCGGGAAGCGAGACTTAGATGGTACGGACATGTTCAAAGGAGAAGCACAGATACTCCAGTACGGAGGTGTGAACGGCTGGTTGTGGAGGACACGAGAAGAGGTAGAGGGCGGCCTAAGAAGTATTGGGGAAAGGTGATCAGACAAGATATGGCGAGGCTCCAGATTTTCGAGGACATGACACTTGATAGGAAGATGTGGAGGTCGAGTATTAGAGTTGTAGGTTAGGATGTAGTTGAGTCTTGACTTACTTCGTACCATTGTGGGACTGACCACGTAGGGTTTTTGTCTAGGGTAGCTAGTGACAATGTTGTGTTTTACTATTTCGCTTTTCAGTGCATGTCCTATTTACTAGCTATCGTTTTTGCTTTGCATCTTTCTTCTGCATTTCATGGTGTTCCTATTTTTTCTATGATTGTTGTGGTGATACTAATGTTATCTCCTCTTGTCGTTTTGTCTTTTTATTTTCTGGAGCCAATGGTCTTTCGAAAATAGCCTCTCTACTCCTTTAGGGTAGGGGTAAGGTCTGCGTACACACTACCCTCTCCAGACCCCATTAGTGGGATTCTACTGGGTTGTTGTTGTTGTTGTCTTCAACCTAGGACGAGTAAGATTTTACATGTTTACTTCATTGAACGAGATCTAGCACTAATATGCAGTGGCGGAGCCACCTTATAGGAAGGGGTATCAAATGACACCCCTTCGCGGAAATAATACAATGCGCAGGTAGGTAAAAAAATAAATTATATGTATATATACTATATATTGACCCCCCTTAATTTCCTGATATGTTTACTTTTATATATTTTGACACCCCTTAACTAAAATTCTGGCTCCGCCACTGCTAATATGACGTATTATAAAATATCATAATACGTATTACATAAATTCAGCAAAACCTTAAAAAGTCACAAGTAAATTTTAGATTCAAAAATTGGAAAAATGCTCATGCGAGTACCAAGGATTAAGTCCCACAAAGACTTGTTGTGCAAAGGAGTATTAGATATGTGTCGTTTAAGTTTTTACTATTTAAATTATTTTGATCAAGCAATTGCGTTTCAAAAACTTCATTCCAGTAATATAAGAAAAACTTGAATGACAATTACTACAGTCTAGAATTTTTAAAAATATCATGCAGAAAAAAAAAATGTTTTTTCTGATAATAGCTTTTTATTCAAGTCAATTAATTATGTAACTTTTAACATTAGTTGTATCGGAAATAATATTGTCTTTCTTTTTCAGTCAAGGCCTCGTGAGTCTAATTGGTAATTTGAATTTAATTCATATTATATAATGGAGCAAATGAATGTTTCAATCTGATATAGATTGGGTGAATTAGAACTTGATTCAAAACTGTTTTAGAAAAGGATAGATATAATTATAACCTCTATATTGAAGAACTTGTCATATAAAAAAAGACTTTGATGGAAGATTCACTTATATCTATCAATATCTATATACTATATTAAAAGCACGAATCCCCTTAGCGAAATATCGTTCGTCTTTTTTATTCTTTAAAAATATAATTCACAATAGATAAAATTGTGATTTGATAAGTTTTTCCTAAAATTTAGGAGTTCAAAAGTAACTAAAATATTGATTGTTATATCTTTCTTTATTTAAACTATATAGAAAGTCCTAAAATTTAGCTCTTTAGAAATTGGAATCGATTAAGATTTTAACTTACCAAAGTTCTTTCTTTAATTAAACACGTCCATGTTAATTTGTTAATATTAGGGCCTTAGAGATATTTTATTTATTAAATTCTTTTTATTTGAATTAGTAGGAAATCAACAAATAAATAAAACTAGATAAAAACTAGGGGAAGGAACAAAAGGAACATGAACTTACCATGAAGTAAGAAAAGACGAGAACGATTGTAACGACCCGACATGTCGTTTTGACTATTTTAGTCCAGTTCCCCTATTTATTACCTCCTCTATGTTATATTGTGATTATGTGACTTGTCGGGGTGGTTAGTTTAGTTTCGGGTGAGTTTCAAAGTGAATTGGGACACTTAGTCCCAAAGTTGAAAGTTTAAGTTAAAAGAGTTGACTGAAGTTTGACTTTTGTGTAGACGGCTCCAAGATGGAGTTCTGACAGCTTCATATGGTGATTTTCAACTTAGGAGCGTGTTCGGATATTGATTTGGAGGTTTGTGGGTCGTCTTTGCTTGAATTTGAGAAAGCTAGAAAGTTGATGGTTTTTAAAGTTGAGAAGTTTGATCAAGAGTTGACTTTATTGATATCGGGGTCGGATTCTGATTCCGAAAGTTGAAATATGTCTATTGTGTCATTTACGACTTGTGTACAAAATTTGAGGTCAATCGGAGTTGGTTTGGTATGAATTGGCGTTAGTTTTGGAAGTTGAATGTTCGTGGATTCAATAGGTTTGAATTGGGTTGTGATTTATTGATTTGATATTGTTTTATGTGATTTTAGGCCTCGAGTAGGTTCGTTATGTGTTTCAAAACTTGATGGTATGTTCGGACGGCCCCCCGATGTGAATAGGATTGAAATTACGTTCATTTTGGACTTAGTTGATTGCTGAAGCACTGCTGAGTCTGGTGCAATCACACCTACGCACTTTGGGCCGCAGTTG